>NC_137012.1:26680652-26875652 GCF_032717465.1 Coenobita brevimanus
AAGGAAAGAAGAAAAGTAAAGAAAGAAAGGAGGAAGGAAGAATGAATGAATGAATGAATGAATGAATGAAGGAAGGAAGGATGGATGGAACGAAGGGAAGAAGAAGGAGGAGGAGGAGGAGGATGGAGAAGAAGAGAAAGAAGAGGAAGAGGAGGAAATTAGTGGGTGGGAAGGAAGGACGCAACACAGAACAGGAAACATGATAACGCTACTCAATTTTCTTTTCGGCTGTGATTCAAATGACGGAGAAAAAAATTGTCCTGAAAAACAGCAGAAATAAACTTTTGCCATCTGTTTCCTCAGCGTTCTTTAATTTGTTTATATTGTCACTTCTCCACACCTCTCTAACTTCCCCTCGTGGTGCCAGAGAGGGACGCCGATATAACCAGGTGGCTTCACTGCCTGGTTGTACAAACGTCCCTCAACTACTTCCCTATCCCCCCAAAGGAAGATGGAGGAATGTAAAGTCTGCAGTCCACTGGGTTCACAGTTCAAATGACCCTAGGGCCATCACCCCCCCCCCAATCACCACCACCAACCCCACCCCCACCACCACCACCACCAACACCAACAGGTCCCCCACCCATTTTCCAGTATTCCACATATATTTCTTCTCCACCAAACCACACCGCTCTCCGCTTATCCACGCTTCTCTCCTTCCGCCATTTATGCACGTTTCCTTTCTCTCCATTCACTCCTTTTTTCCGCTACTGTATACTCCCTTGTCCCTAATAGGCCTCTCTCTCCCCCCTTATACTTCTTCTCCCTCTCTCTTCTTGCCTCTCCTTTTTGATCTCCCTTTCCTTTCCTCTTCCCTCACCCTTCCTTTTTCTTGTCTCTCTTCTTTCCCTTCGCTGACCTTTCTCTCCCCTCTCCTTTCTCTTCCCATTTCCACAGTCTTTCCTCCCATTTCTTCTTTTCTCCTCTTCCTCCTAACCCCCAATCACTCACTCTCATCCTTTCTTTTCCTTTTCTTCTCTCCCCTCACCCTCCTTTCCCCTCCCGCTTCCCCCCCCCCACATTCGTCCATTTCTCCCCTTACTCCCCCACCCTTTTCCTCTCCCCTCTTCCTTCTCTTCCCCTCCCCCTCCCTCTCCCCCTAGAAGTCCTATCTCAGGGGATCTAAAGGAGCGTCGTTGGTGGCATGGTACTTGAGTTCCTCGTCTTCTGCCTACCCCCTGTCTTGCCTCACCCCTGCCTCCCTCATACCCAGCCTCTCCCACCCATCCTGCCTCTCTCCCTAACCCCCCTCCCTCCCCTCCCCTGCCTCACCCCTGCCTATCACTGCCTCTCTCTCTAATCCTGTTACCCTCTCTGCCTATCCCAATCTGACTCGCTCCTTCACTAATCTTGACTCTCGCTCTCTCCCTCCCTCCCTCTCTCTCTCTCTCTCTCTCTCTCTCTCTCTCTCTCTCTCTCATCCTATCACTAGCACCGAGGACAGGGGATGAGCTGGCACTGAGAGGGTCGAGTTAGCACTGATGGACGAAGTGGGGACTGAGACGAGTTGACATTTAGGATGATTAAAAAGGTCTGGCATTGACGACGAAGCGGCAGTGAGAAAATCTGGCACTGAGAAAGGAGTAGCAGTGAAATGAAGGGAGGCACTGTCTGAGAAAAGCTGGCACTGAGAACGAGGAGGCAGTGACGAGAACGAAGCGACACTGAAGAGCCAAGTGACACAGGGAAGAGGAATGACACTGAAGAACACTGATATAATGGACAAAGTGACACTGAAGAGGATGGTGTCACTGAAGAAAGAAGGGGCATTAAAAATCTGACACTGAGGACGAAGTAACATGAAATAATGTAGCGAAGAGAAAAATGACACCGAGAAAAGCTTATACTGAGGACGGAATGTCACTAGGAAGAGAGGTGACGCTGGCGAGAGGAATGGCACTAAGAAAATCTGAATGGCATTATGGAAAGCTTATACTGGTGAGGGATTGGCACTAAGGGGTGAAGTGTCATTGAGAATAGCTTATAGTGAGGAAGGAATGGCACTGGGAAAACTTATATCGGGAAAGGAATGGCACTGAGAAGAGGATGTGGCAGTGGGAGGGCCAAGACGGCAACGTGGAGGGGCCTCATTTCCTTAGGTCGGTGCCACCCAGAGCGATGCTGGTGCCGCGGGGGGCCCTGGGGGAGATAACGAGGGGGGGGGGAGGACATGAAGGAAGGAAGGAGGGAGGAGTAAGGAGAGAAGGGATAAGGAAGGATGATGGCTGGAAGAGACTGTAAGGAAAGAAAGAGAGAAGAGGAGAATGAGAATAGGAATGAGAGGATGATGGATGCATGGGACTGTAGAGAGGGAAGGATAGGACAGGAAATTATGCAGAGAAGGAAGGAAACAAAGAGAAAGAAGGAGGGAGGAAAGAGAAAGGAATCCACGATGTGACAGGCAGAGACTAAAAGGAAGGCGAGATGGAGAAAGGAATGAAGGAAGGCAGTAAGGATGGAAGTAAGCTCGTAAAAATAAGAAACGATGAGGAAATGAGAAGGAAAGAAGTACGCAGTTAAGAAAGGGAGGAGGTAGAAGGAGGAAGGAAGAGATGAACGTTAAGGAAGGAACTGGGAAAGAAGGGGAAGAACAGGAATAACTGAATGAGTGAAGGACAGAGGGAAACGATGGTGCAGTGCAAAAAGGGGATTGAGGAAGAAGGAAAACGTGGAAGAAAAGGAAGAGAAGGGTGAGAGAGAGAAAAAAATAAAGAAAAGGAGAAAGAGGAGGAGGAGGGAAGAGAGCGGAGAGGAGGAGGGAAGTGAAGAAGAGGGGAGACAGGAAGACTTGAGAGAGGTTTGTATGAGAGGAGATGGTGTGAGAGGCTGAGTGAAGAGGGGTGAGGGAGGTTGATGGTGTGATGGAGATGGAGAGATGATGGCATTAAGAGGAGGGAGGCAAGGAGAGAAGATAGCAGGACAAGGGTGTGGAGAGACGAGTGGAGGGGAGGTGGGGGGGAAAGATGAGTGGAGTGAGCAGGGGGAGAGAGGGATATGAGTGAAGAGGAAGGAGACAGGAGGGGTGAGACAGGAGGGGGTGAGAGGAGTAGGAGTAAGAAGTGGGGATCAGAAATAAGTTGAGGTGCCGGAAGGAAAGGAAGGGGTGGAGGCAGAGAAAAAAAAAATGTTTACAATCGAAAAGAACGTCACAAGATGATGTCGAAGAAAAATTATGAAAACAATAAATATATAAATATAAATATAAATAAATAAATAGATAAACACACACACACACACACACACACACACACACACACACACACACACACATACACACACACAGCTAAATATATATCTATATATATATATATATATATATATATATATATATATATACACACACACACACACACACACACACACAAGTATGTCAAGGGAACGATAACCCACAAAAAGAAAGTATGTCAAGGTCCAAAGTTGTCACTACAGAAGCGATAAACCGTCATTAAAAGCTCCAAAATATGAGTATAAACCCACATGCCGTAAGACAACCACCCATTATTTATTTATTTATTTATTTTTTGCGTACGGTCAGCGGTACTACTTTAAGATGAGGGCGATGGGAGAAAAAATGGCTCATCTCCACGGACGTATATGGGTATCCGCAGATCTTCCATAGCTAGTGAGGGGAGTGGAGCAGTAACTTGATCATCTTCCATAACGTAAGATAATATGTGGTAGTCTGATCCACGGACGTTCCAGGGCGTGAGATAAAACCAGCCTGACCATACGGAGGCAAAACACCGCCACCTCAACGCAGATGAAGACAAAGACCCGCGGACCCCATAATGTGAAGAAAAAAGCAATATGAAAGAAAATATAAGACTGGGTAGAGTTAGATCACTGGTACACGGCTTCACGGTTGGGTTAGCTCTGGCATAATATCTCTTCTCGCTTTGGAGATTCATGCATGTTGTGCTATATCTGCGACCTCCAAGACATTGAGAGGACAGCTACTCAGACCAAGCATACGAACCCAACTTGACCGTCAGGCGATGTAATTGTGACCTAATCCTACTGGCACCGATATTTACCACCGAGCCAGATATTTCCCCATGCTGTGGAATATCCGTGGAGGGATGGAGGTAATATTCTGCCACGGGTATCAAGCTTCTACGGGTGTTTAGAATGTCCGCAAATCCCCTCCTGCTTCGTCTGACGTGAGGAGGTGGTGGCGTCAGTGTCATGCTTCCATACACGTCTTACCAGCGTCATTAACCTGCGCGTCGACCCATTCGCCAGGTATACGCATTGCTGACTCCATACGCATGCTACACCGACGCCCCGCTCAGGTAATTTCTCCGCCCAAGGTCGCCAATGAGCAGGTAGGAGAAACAGCTGACGTGTTCTCCTCGGCGGGTACATGGTGATTGGCTACGCGTCATCTGCCATGCGTCGTGAAGGTGCGTCGTGCGTCAGTGCGTCCGCGTGTAGGGCCCCACCTCAGCCCACGCATCACTTCACCTCTCTTCCACACCCGACATGACAACCACCAGGGGAGGTAAACAACTGAACTGAACACACTGAAAACGCTTACTGAACACACTGAAAACACCTGCACCCTTACTAACATGAAAACCAGAATAAAAACATATTGACATTCGCAGGCTCCTCTACGCACTCTCAGCTCAATAAAATCGTCTGTCGTTAGCTTGTACAGAATAATAAAGTTTTCCTGCCCATAAGTTACTACAAATGAAAAAAAAAAAAAACAATAATCTTTCTAGCATCACCCACTCCCCTCTCAAAAAAAAAAATAAATAAATAAATAAATAAATACATACATAAAAGTCAGTCAACTTGTCTGTTATGGAAGCCAAATAATAACCAAGGAAGATTAACTCCGACATTAAAGTAAATTGGTAAAAAAAAAAATATATCAACTGTCCATTAGACTAAAATCCAGTTTTTAAAAAATGATAAACTGAGAAAAATAACATACTCGTACAAGCAAGACCGCATAATAAGTAGTGCTGCTCTCAGGTGTCTGGCCTTTCCTCTCCTCCATCCTTCTTTCCTTCCATCCTCTTCTGTATTTTTTTCTTTCATTCTTTCCTTGTCCTTCTACCTACGGGTGACTTTACACTCTCTCTTCTGTCTTTCTTTCTTTCATTCTTTCCTCGTCCTTCTGCCTGTGGATGACTCTACACTGAGTGACAAGCTGAATGATTTCCTGTACACCAGGAAACCATTTACTACGCTGGGTGGTAACCATATAACCAAAATTTGGCGCCTGGTGGTTTGGTGGGTAATTATTGCGCTCCAATCGGATTGAGCCGGTGCAGGTTTACATCCAAGGGGTGGCTGGGGTTGATTGCTCATGTATTGCCACTCAGGGATGAGTGAGGCTGGTCACTCGCATCTTAAATGTCAGGACCAACTCCCTAGCCCCGGGCTCCTACGCTTCTCATGGGACAATGTAGGATTGGATGATGGATGGATGAATTAATAATAATAATAATAATAATAATAATAATAATAATAATAATAATAACAACAATAATAATAATAATAATAATAATAATAATAACAGCATCAACAAAACCAGTAATATTAAACACCTCCTCAATCCCCAAACAACGCAAATATGATCCAAACCGCAAGACGTATAAAAAAAAAATCACCAAGCACGCACCTAATTAAACCCCCTGAAGATACGGCTGAGGAAAACCGCAGAGGCTCCAGAAATCCATTAAGGGGAACGCCACACCAGCATCTCAACCCCCCCGACCCCCTCTCAACCCCCCGTGCCCCCTCCCCCCGGCTGACCTTGCTCAAGACTTGGATTGCTGGACCACCGTGAGGGATAGTTTCTCTCTCTCTCTCTCTCTCTCTCTCTCTCTCATTTCTACATTATCTTTGGCTATCTATGTATTTATGCTACACTCTAATATATCCCACATTTTCTGTCTCTGATTCTTGTATTTTTTTCGTCACTCTATACACCTATCCTTCACTACTCTCTCTCTCTCTCTCTCTCTCTCTCTCTCTCTCTCTCACCTTAATTTACCTGCTGATTAGCCTATTATCTGCAGGGGGGGGATGCGCAGTGGATATCAGGATCTCATTGCCTCGCTTCCACTATCAAATGTTCAGCTGTGGTCATGGAAACTGCGGGGAAAGGATATCTCCATTTTTTTTCTTTATTTTTTATTGAGGTATGTAATGCAATTTCTGGTCAGTTTTCTTTTTTTTTTTGGGAGGGGGGAGTATTAAACAGAACTTAGATGAAACTTGTGAGCAATGTGTTTTTTTAGGGTATCCAATTTTCTTTTTTTTTCCCTTAATATCAAATGTAATTTCTGGTCTGTTTATTTCTTTTTAGGAAATTTAATGGTACTCAGAAGGACTTTCTAATCAGGGTGTTTTTTTCAAGAAATGCAGTGTGTTTTTTTAATGTCATAAATTCAACTTCTTGGTAATGATCATTCAGACTATCAAATGTTACCTAAAATTATCATCAGTTTGGAGGCAGCAAATTTGTCTTCCCTTTAGTCTATTCTACAAAAGTTTCTGTGCCAATTTTTCTAGGCTACCTGGTGTTGCTTCTCACTTTTGTTATTTGCAGCTGGGGAGTTTCGTGGGCGGGGGAAAACTTTCTTCAATGCTATCTTTGTCATATTCTCAGAGGCGATTCAAACCCACAGACAAGAGCAATCTGCCTCATTTATCTTTTCATGTGTTCTTATGTTCTGTATTTACAATGATGATCAAGGGTTGTGTTTTTAAAGAGTACTAATCTTTTTATGTTCATATACTCCTCCACTGCAGTTAATTATGATCACAGAGACCTAAATATAGTAATTTTTCTGGTATTTGTTTGGTGTAATTCCGGGTATGATGGACGGTACTTTTATTCTGATATTTCCTTCATACCGTTTGCTGTTATTCCGGCCATGTTAGAAGGTATTTTTTTCTGGTATTTTCTTTATTTTCTTTCTTACTGTTATTCCGGGTATGATGGAAGGTGATTTATTTCTAGCATTTCTTTTACGCGGAAGAGAGACGTTTGCATGATAAGACAGCGGTGCAGCTCGCTTAAATAGGGGCCACCACATGAAGGCGACCCTAAAACAGACAAGGATGAACTCTAAAAATACGTCATTCTACTAAAGTGCTGCACCCTTCCCCCCCCCACAGAACCTCCCTCCCCCTCCCCCTGCTTCACGGATCATGCCCCCCGTGTGCTCAGATGAGTGGGATGACATTTCCTTCACCACCTAAAGCTTGCAATCACCACACCAGCAATTTCCACCCCTGGTTTTTGCGGTTTTACTGGGTTCCCTCATGACGGGTTTTAGGTTCGATGGGCAGGGGTGGAGGCGATATTCAAGGGGTGAGAGAGCTAAGGCTGGGTGGGTGGAGAGGGGTGAGAGGAGAGGTGGGTGACAGAACAGAGGGGTGAGAGGGAGTGGACAGGAGTAAGACAGACGTGAGAGGGAGTGAATGGAATGAGGTGAGGGGGAGATATAAGGGGTGGGTGAACGGAATGGGGTGCGAGAAGAAGAGGGTGAGGGATATGAGGTGAAGAGGAGTCAGGGAGATGAGTAAATGAAAAGGGGTGAGATGGGATGGAGAGGAGTGAGAAAGGACGGGTGGGCGAGAGAAGAAAGGGGAGATGGGGGATGGAAAAGGGTGAGAGGATAGAGGTGAGGAACGGAGAGGGAGTGAGAGGGAAGGGGTAATTTAAGGAGTTAGAGGCTTGGTGGGGGATGAGTGGATGGATTTCGGTGGGAGAAGAGGTGAGTGAGAAAAAAGAGGGACAGGAGGGAATGGACAGGGTGAGAGGACAGAGGAGAGGAGTAAGAAAGATAGGATTTGGATGAGAGGAGAGGTGTGTCAGTGAGGTGAGCATTGGGATAGGGTGGATAGGGATGAGAGGACGGAAGTGAGTGGAGGTTATACGTGAGTGGGTGAATAGAGAGGAGTGAGAAAGGTCGGGAAAGGATAGCATATGAGTTGCAAGGGGCTAGGATGGGTGGGTGAGAGGATGGAGGGGCGAGTTAGCACCATAAAAACTCTTACTCATCTCTTATTGTCTGAATGGTGTGTGTGTGTGTGTGTGTGTGTGTGTGTGTGTGTGTGTGTGTGTGTGTGTGTGTGTGTGTGTGTGTGTGTGTGTGTGTGTGTGTGTGTGTGTGTGTGTCTCATCTGATTTCCGGGGTGTGTAGAACTTGAATTATATGTGTTGCTAATACCCCGACGTCTGTTGTCTGTCCTTGAGTTGTGGCGAGGAAGTGATTACCCTTTTTTTGTGTTTTTTTCTATAGTTTTAATGTTTTTTCCTGTGATTTTTGGTAGTATATGTTTTTGTGATAATGGGTGGGGAAACTGAACGTGTTTGTGATTTATGAACATTATTCTTGAGTGTGTTTGTGCATGTGTTTTTCATGTACACACACACACACACACACACACACACACACACACACACACAATTACGCAGTTTGGTTTGTGTGGTGTGTATACCCGCAAGCATGGGTATGTATGGGTGTGCTTATCTATACAATACACAATCTACGCGTACACGTATCTTTCAAACACCGCACCATCCTGTCTCCTGTTTGTCTCTGTCTATCTGTCTGTCTGTTTAATACACTTCTATCCCTCGTTCCGCATCCCTCTCTCTTTCACACACACTCACTCTCTCAAACACACAAACATACTCTTGCATTGTCATTCTCGCAGCTTCTCTAAATACTCTCTTCCTTCCTTTCTCTCTCTCTCTCTCTCTCTCTCTCTCTCTCTCTCTCTCTCTCTCTCTCTCTCACTCTCTTTGTCTCGGGTCGAAACTTTCAGAATACCTGTATTATGAAGGAAAACACATTCATCAAAATCTCTTTAATCAGAAGATAGCGTATCAAACTACGTGTATCCTGCCAGTTCGAGAAAGAGAGAGAGAGAGAGAGAGAGAGAGAGAGAGAGAGAGAGAGAGAGAGAGGGGGAGTGGGAAAGTGTAGCCAAGGGAGTGGGGAGACGTAGTAAAGAAGAAAGAAGGGAGGGAAGAAGAGGACGAGGAGGCAAAGGGGTTGGAGGGATCATAAGAGGCGAAGGAGGGTTTTAGAGGGGTTAACAGGGGTGAAGGACAGGGTGGGAGAGGTTACAAGAGGAAGAGGAGGGATGGGAGGGTGGATGGAGGAGGGGAAATAAAGAGGAAGAGAGGGAAGGAAGAAAGGCTTGGAGGGGCTGGAAAGGGAGAGGAAAGAGGAAAGGAACTAAAAAGCTAACAAGGAAGTAGAAAGGGTGCAGAAAGTAGGGCTATGAGGACGAGTGAGGAAGAAATAGAGGAAGAGAGGGTAGGAGGGATTATATGGAGAGGAGAGGGGGGAGAGAGGGATGTGTGGGAGGTGAGAGGGAGGAAATGGGAAGGGGTAGGAGGTTTAGAAGGAGAGAAGGAATGAAGCTGAGGGGTTAAAAAGGGAGTACAAGGAAGAAAGACGAAACAGAGAATTAGCAAGAAGGAAGCAGGATGAGAAGAAGCAGGAGGAAGAGGCGAAGCAAGAGTATGACAAGGAGGAGGAAGAGAAAGGAGAGGGAAGAGATGGAGGACGGAGCGAAGGAGGGCAAAGAGACAGATTTGAGGAGTGGAAGAAGTGTAAATAAAAGAAATGAGGTTAGGATGACTTGAAGGAAAGATGACGAAAGAGGAAAGAGGCATAACGAGGGAAACATGTGGGTGAAAGAAGATGGTTGATGATGGAAGGAGGAAAAAATGTCATGACAAAAAAAAAGAAAAAAGAAAAGAAAGAAAGAAAGAAAGCAGAGGGGACTGAGGGGCAGAATAACAAAAAAATAATGGGTTCGAAGAAAAAAATGTTAACTCTTTTAGTCTGAATACGTCATTATAATTTTAGTCTGCCAATACTAGACGAAAATACCTAGTGTATGAATAGCCTAGCAGCGAAGGGGTTACTAAAGGCTATAAATAACGTCTCCTATATATATAAAAACTCTCTCCATAAATGAATATAATAGTAATTTGGATATATAAATAAGCACTGAAAAAGGGCAAAACAGCGAAGGTGAGAAGGAGACAATAATTAGAACAAGAAGAATACTAGGGCGAAAAGATGGTCGATATAAAATGTCAAGAAATGAGGAATGATATTAAAAGTAGCACTAAAACTCACACATACGCACACAAACAAACAGACAAACAATAGGAAAAACAAACAACCACATTAGCATACACTTACATCCTCCCCACACACATATCCACTTCTGTATATATATGTACAAACTCCCATATATATATATACACACATGCATACATATAGACTTACTAGCACATCTACACATACCACATAACACCCTCCCGCACGCACACACACACACACACACACACACACACACACACACCTACCTACACCACCCTATACACCTGCCCATTTACACTACTTACCGACATACTGGTCCCACCCCGCCCTTCCCCAACACACACACACACACACACACACACACACACACACACACACACACACACACACACACAACACATAACCTACCCATCCACACTATCCTCTTCCTACTTAACCCATAAATGCAAAGATAGTACGGTGTGTGTGTGTGTGTGTGTGTGTGTGTGTGTGTGTGTGTGTGTGTGTGTGTGTGTGTGTGTGTGATGAGAGTATCCCTAATGTGTAAGTATGTATACATCTATGGGGTTATGTGTGTGAATATGGAGGAAGGGATAACTGAATAGATAATGACAATACGTACAATAAATATGCGTATGTGGAAGCTGTGTGGGGGATGATGTGGGGTGTGTGGGGAGAGGAATGGGGGATGTTGGAGGGGTAGGGTGTGTGTGGGGGGAGACGAGGGGAAGGGCTGAATCTCCCCTCCCCTAACCTCCCCCTCCCCAAGATTCACTCCTCGTAAGATTGCCTATCCACACAATAACTCCGGCCGTCATACACCGCTGTCACCCCGTTCTTTCAGTGTCGGGGTCGCATTTCCTCCCTCGACCACAAGGCTTGACAAATGCAAAGTGATAAGCCCGCACAGGTAACTCATGGGTCCGGGATAAGTGGAGGAGGACACGTGGAGAAGATACATTGGAGACTGAGAATACGGAGGCTGCGTATGGGAGAGCGATAAGCAATGATACAAAGAGGAGATACAGGATGCGTAGAGCAGAAACAGAGGGCATGAAAAAAGGGCCACAGACAACGAGATAAAGAAAACATCCATTGTAGGCCCTCTGCTGGAGACACATGGGAGATACACACAAGGTACAGGATACATGGATGATTCATGGGAAGAAGGCTGTGTAGGTGAGGCAGAAAAGTGGATGATACATATGGAAGGGATAAGGGAACATGTGGGAATGGTAAATAAATGATACACAGCCGATACACAGAACACAAGATACACCTTAGAGGATAAAGGGAAGGGTGTACATGAGATAAAGAAGATACGGTATACGGACCCACATACAGAATACACAGGTGATGCATGTTAGTGGTAGGATACATACGTGAAACATGGAGGAGAAATGGGCGAATACATACTGGTGATAACTGGTGAATGAGACTGCATACGGGAGAGAAAAATGGCCGATAAGAGATATACAAAATTCTACAAAGCATAGGGTATTAGAAAAAAAAAAACAATAAGAGACTATACAGGATACATTGGCTATAAATACTGCCTGGAGAGAAAGAGATATACGTCACTGATACAAGCGATATACGTAACTGATACATGATACATACAAAAAAAAAAAAAAGGGTTGGTCATGACTTATACATAACCAAGAGTCCGGAACGTTAACCCCTTCAGCCCGACGACGTTTGTATTCTTGCTATCGCCAAAAAGTTTTATTCAGCTTTAGGGATACCTCTTGTAGTGAAGGGATTAAATAGATGAAAAAAATAAAGATAACACTCAAAACAGATAACACAACACGCGGGATGCATAGGCAGATAACGAAAAATACTCATGCGGCATATGGCAACAAAATCTCTAAGCAGGGTTGCCAAATCCAATGCCACAAGTACCGCTAAACTTGATCTCAAAAACCGCTAGAATGACACAAACACAAAAATCTCAAGAAAAACGCTTGAAAAGGACGGATAATCACCGGAATATCGATAAACTTTGTAAAAATCTCTCACGTATACAGGTACACTGATTTATTGCCGCAAAACGTTAGAAATTGTCGATAAATAAAGGTTCGTGCATCTAGATCTAGCGGGAGAATCGCTAAAATGGCAGCACTCTCAGCATACGTAAAACATACACCTGAAAAATATACGATGACTTCAACTGCTCTGAATTATACGCATACAAGTCAACACCCGAAAACGGAGACCTGAAGCTCGCCTTATACTTCTCCCATTTTGCTTCTCACTCACCTTTGTCAGATAATACTTCCAAGTTGAGAAAGGCTTAGTGTTTTCTTATTCCCACAAGCGATTCTCTCTGATACGATGTGAGGAGAAGACGAAAGTGACAGACATACCGTAAGTGTGAAGCAGAGTCGAAAAATGGCGATATGTCCCCAACTGCTCTTCAACTGACAATAACGTAACCCTTATTTATTCCACGAAATCAGGCTTGGGAATCCAGCAAATGGGTGAAAGTCAAATTGGGCAACATCATCACATCGCCACACCAAAGGGTCGAAAATCCCTTGACAAATGAGGGCAAAATCGACCCTGTTCTCTCCTCATATCACTGACGGGGTTTGGTAAGGTTCGCATCCGGCTATTAGCGAGAAGGGTCAATGTTGCGGGTTGTTTTGTGGGATTTTCAGACATGGAGACGCTTAAAATTCCACAATACTTGATCCAAGAGGCCATATTTAGAATCTGAATCCATTGCTGACAGGAAACGAGGTGGTGGAGAGGAGAGGCATCAAGGAGAAGAGGAGGAGGACAGTGTGGACTGGACAGAGACGGAGAAACCAAGAAACACACACACACACACACACACACACACACACAATGACCGACCACTTATGAACAAACAAACACAATCCAGTCAACCAACAAACCACACATTCTCTCTTAATAAAACACACACATGCCCGTCCCCTCTCTCTCTCTCTCTCTCTAAGCAGCGGAATGGCCAAGGGAACATTTGCCTGCACACTACGCGACATCCAACACCACACACACCACGTTCATTTCCCCAGCCCGCTTTGGCTTGAGGCGCGTAAAATGAAAGTGGCGGGCCTTCATAATCCCATTAGAAAAAAGTTCTCAAATTTTCAGTTAGAGCCGGAAAAAAGCTCGCCAATTAGGCATATACAGTTACCGTCGTCTGGGAGCATTTGGAATATATTTTTTTTGTTCCTGGAGTGTGTGTGTTGGGAGGGAGGGGAGGCTAATTATTTTTTCCTTTCTGGGGAAACTAAGCTATTAAAACTCAATTATGTATATACATTACCATCTGAAAGCATCTGGAAAATACTGTATATATATATATATATATATATATATATATATATATATATACTGCAGGGGGTGTTTATCATTTATTGGGGAGGTAGGCCTACACTATTTTCCAGACGAAAATTTTTCTGGGTAGCAAGACTTTTCCAGAGGAAAGCTTTCTTTCTTTCTTTCTTTCTTTCTTTTTTTTTTTTTTTTCTTTGAGAGGACGAAACAATTTTTCGGGAAGACAAGTCTATTTTTTCTGAAGGCACTCAGCTGCTGCTTCTGAAGGTCAAGACTTTTCTTCCGGGGACACATATCATTCATTCCCTAAGGACAAGGTTATCTGTGAAGGATGTAGACTATCTCTGTCTTTGAGGAACTAAGAAATCTTATTTTCAGGGCAACTATTTTTTCAAAACACAAGAATTTCCTTTTCTGGGGTTCCTGGCCAATTTTTCTCCTGGATGTTAATACTATTTATAGGGGGGGACGACCCCTTTTGTCTAGGGGACAAGTATTATTTTGGGGGATAAGACTATTACTTCTGGGAGACTCAGTTATCATTTCTGGAGAGATTAAGCTATTTTTTTTTTTCTCTGGGGAAGCAATTATCTTGGGGGAGGGAGAGGAGGACTAATTTTTTTCCTCTCTATCGTAAAGGCCGAGGCGGAGTATACTTGATTATATACTCATTTGAATATGTCCCTTGGCGCTGCATTTGCCACATAAAGTGCTCATGAATATGGATGTACGGCTTTTATTTTGGTTAGCGACGCCGTCCACCGCCACTGCGCTACGGAGGCGGGGAATTATCTTAGAGTGGGGTTACATAAAGATTAACACATGCATAAACATCAACAACAACCACGGTGATAACAGCGATAAGAGTAACATTAACAACGACAGCAATAGTACCAGTAATGATGCTAGTAATGATAATACACCCAATAATAAAAATAATAATAATAATAGTAATAATAATAAGAGTGGGCAGAAGGAGGAAGGGAAGAGGGGTTGCAGTGGGCGGAAGGAGCGGGGATTGCAATGGGTGACGGGAGGGTTGCAGTGGGTGGAGCGAGCGAAGGTTGCAGTGAGTGGGTGGAGAGAGGGTTGCGGTGGGTGGAGGAAGGGAGGGTTGCAGTGGGTGGAGGGAGGGAGGGTGGCAATGGGTGGAGTGGGGGGGATGCAATCTAAGTGGCAGAAGTTAGAAGATAAATGGTTTGTTTCTTATGGGATGACACAGCAACAGTTAAGGGGGTGGTAGTTACTTGTTGGGGGGTAGGGGTAGGGGGAGAGGAGAGAGGGGAGGGGTGAAAGGGTGAGAAGGGATGGGGGGAGGGGAGGGGTGAATGGGTGAGGGGAGAAGGGAATATTGGAGAGAAGTAAGGGAGAGGGAAAGGGTAATGGAGAGCTGAATGGGTAAGGGAAGGGAGGAGGGGGGTAAGGGGAGTGGGAAGTGGAGAGAAGCAGGGGAGAGGAAGATGGTGGTGAAGGAGTGCTGGAAGGGGGAATGCGGGGGGACAAGGGGGATGTGGGGAGGGATGGGGTGAAGAAGGGAAGAGGTGATGATATGAAGGGTTGAAAGGATGACGTGAAGAAGACAGAGAAAGATGGAAAGAACGACAAATTGAAGAAAGTCGAGATGGAGGGAAGAACAGAACCAGAGACACAGGACTGAATGGAGGGAGAGAGGAATAAGGCTGAAGAGTGGAGGGATGCAAGGAGGGATGAAGGGAGAGGGGAAGAAGGAGGGAGGGGAAGAAACGGGGTGGGTGGAGGTGGAGAGGTGTGGCTGAGGTGTAGAGTGAAGGGAATATCGGGTAAAACATAAGTGGGTGTGGGTGGAGGAATGCGAGAGGGTGAGGGTGGAGGGAGAATGAGGGGGAGAGGGATAGGTGGAGGGGGAAGGGGGTAAGTGGGAGCGGGTGGAGGGGTGTGGAGTTGGGTATGAACTCCTGGGTGGTAGAGGATTGTAATGAGGTTAGAGTGAGTGTGGGAGGACACTGGGGAGGGGAGGGGAGTGGGAGTGAGGGGAGGGAAGGGGGGATTGAGAGGAAAGGAGAGGAGAGGACAGGGAAGAGGGGGAGGAGTGGAGAGAGGATAGGGAAGGGGGGGATTGAGGGGAGGGGTAGGATATAGGGGAGAGGGAAGATGGGGGGAGGAGAGAATAAGCAGGGGGAAGAAGGAATGAGATAGAGGGTAGGGTGGTTGGAAGGAGGGAGAAGGTAGGGATGGGGAAAAGAGGAAAGGGGAGGATAGGGAAGAAAGACTAGGAAAGGGGGAGAATGGGTGTGGAAGACGAGAGGGGAAATAGGAGAAGGAGAAAAGAAGAGAAGCAGAAGACATTAGAAAGATGGACGCTTGAAACGAAATGAATTGAAACTCAAGAGAAATTGTGAGACAGCGAAGACGTGGGGAGAAAAAAGCACATGCAGAATAAACAGAATAAGAACACAATCAAGCACACAATCATGCACGCAAATAAGGTCTCACAACACACTCACACACACACACATGCATAATGAGGCACATCCATATTGTACAGAAGTTTAAAGAACATGAAGATAACACACACACACACACACACACACACACACACACACACACACACACACACACACACAACGTCATACATAAACTAATTTACAACCAACTCGTATATGACACTCAGTGACCTACACCTACGCATATACCCACATGTATACACACACACACACACACACACACACACACACACATACACACACACACACACACACACACACACACACACACACATATGCTGTCAGATACCCACATCATTAACTCATATAAACAAACACTTCTCCCCTCTCACATATACCCTTACAAACTTAATCCCCCCCTCCACAAACTCACAAACTCTCCCCTTCCCCCACACACGCAAAATCACCTCCTCTACCCCTACATCAGTGACATCAAGCGCACTACCCCTTCAGCACGAGAGTCAGCTGATTAAGTTACTCTGAAACACAAACACGATGAACTGAAAGGGTTATTCTTCTCACTGCCAAATCCAAACACAGATATTTCTCCCTCACTAGCTGCAGACGATTTTATTCAGCCAGGAAGAGTCATACCCCGACCAGAGGATTAAAAAAAAAGTTCCTAAATCCCTTTCAAAGCGTTGCAGAACTATGATATGCTATGTTATGCTATGAGATGATATTCCATTAAACCCCTGACGATTTAATACAACACAGAAAAACCCTACGTAATTAAATGGTTTACTCTGAGTTAGGAGGCATGTATTTTTCTTTATTTTTCTTCTCGCTAGTTTCAGACGATTTTATTCAGCTTAACAAGAGGGGAATCTTGTAGTGAAGTGGTTAATGAAGACTATTTGGCCTCTTGGGTGCGTAAAGCCTCTCCTAAGATGCATAATATCGTCTGGTGATAGCAAGAAAAATAAAGATAAGTCGCTGGAGTAAAGATGTTAATGGAGGCTTCTAGGTCCGTACTCTGGTCGGCTAAGGATGCTCCCTAACACCTTTTCCTAAGCGATTTATTTTGCTTATTACACCTTACTGTTCAATTCTGAGGTACATAAATCCTAAAAACATCGTCGCCATACTCTGCATAAATACCGTACACAAGGATATTAATCATCCGTATCCAAAAATAAATCGCTATGGAAGAGGTGTTAAATACGAGCCCTGGTAGCCTCATCGATGCAAGAGCTGGATAAACCCCCCAAGCCGTCGCAGGAGCACGAGAGACGTCATGGCAGTGAGGGTGTAACAATAACAAATACACTCCTTAATTGTGAGAGTTACCAAGAGGACAGGATGAAGAGGTGACGCAATGGCGCTGTCTTAGTCACTGTTTATGCTGATGAGAGAGAGAGAGAGAGAGAGAGAGAGAGAGAGAGAGAGAGGTTCATAAGATACCTAAATATATTCAGTACTTCACATATTACAATAACAACAACAACAACTACTACTACTACTACTACTACTGCTACTGCTACTACTGCTGCTACTACTACTACTACTACTAATAATAATAATATTAATAATTCTAATAAAACAAATCGGACGATGCCAAATATAACTGTCCACCATATTCCAGCATCAACAACTAAATAATAATAATAATAATAATAATAATAATAATAATAATAACAACAACAACAACAACAACAACAATAATAATAATAATAATAATAGTAATAGTGCACCTCGTAGTCATCAGTAAGATAGAAGCGGTGACTCACACAATTTTCTCGAAGCATCACATAAGATTATCTCTCTCTGGCACTTGTCCTTACACTGCTCCCTTCCTTTGTTCGCTCCTTTATTCGGCTACTGACCTATTATTGTACATTTACTTGGGCTATACCACTACTACTCTTACTACTACTACCACTGCTTCTACTAATACTACTACTACTATTACTACCACTGTTCTACTAATACTACTATTACTACTACTAATAAGAAAAAATCGAGATCAGTCGTTCGTTATATATTTTCGCGTCTTTTTTCTTCCTAGTATTTCACTTCCCTTCTTCCTTCTCTTCTTCCTCCTCCTCCTTTTCTCTTTTTCTCTACTCCCCCAACTCTTCCTCTTCCTCCTCCAATTACCTTCCTTCTCTCTCCCTAGTAGTAGTTCCTACTCCTCTTTTACTAAGGCGGGGGAAGTGAGTTGGAAAACTGGAAGAGGGTAAAAAACATCATCTCTCTCTCTCTCTCTCTCTCTCTCTCTCTCTCTCAATACCCTCTTCCCTCCTCAAGCAGAAGGCTCTCCTTAAGAACAGTCAAAGTGGGACTTCAGTTCTCTCCTATCTTGCTTGTTACCCATTCTCCTTCCTTCCTTGCCTCCTTCCTTTTTCATATGCTACCAGGATATGGATTTTTAGTTCTGATTTATTTAACATTTAGTCCTTTCATTGTAAAAATCCAAATTCTCGCTTTTTTTCCCTCCTGTTCGATACAACCTTACATAAACCTTTCTTGGTTGTTCTAGTTACCTCTTCCTTTCTTGTTCTTAACCCGCTTCCTCTTTGTTTCCCTCTTTCTTCCTTCAGCTACCTATTGCCCTTTTTCCCCTTCTACCTATTTATCTCATTTCACCTCTTTTCTCCCTCCCTTTATGGTGATGATTCCCATCCACCAACCCATTCCAACACTATTTCCCAATTTTCCCCTCCTCTCCATTCAGTGTTTCCTCTGTCAGTTATTCTTTCCATGCATCCTTCTCATTTCTTTTTCCATGTATTCTCTCACCTCTCCTTCCTAATTTTTCACATCTTTCTATTTTCACACCACCTCCTCTCCTCTCTTTCACTATCCCTTCTGCTTTCTTTCTCCTCTCCCCATCCACACTCTCACTGGAACGTGAAGCGCTGATATAATACATTCCTTTCTCTTGTCTTTCCTTTCCTTTCTCTTCATCCTTCTACCTTTCTTCCCCTTATTATTTCCTTCCCCTATCAACTTATTTCCTTATTCTACCACTTTACCTTATTTCCGCTCTTCCTTTCCTTGTTTTCCCTGTCCTCTCCATTTATTTCATCCTTCTCTTGTCTGTTCTCCCTGTGATCTTCCCACCTCAACAACAATGGCTGATACGGTAAATTCTCTTCTTCTTCTCTTTCGTTCTCCCTTCCCTTCTCTAATCTTCCTTCTCACTTTTTTCCACCAACACTTATTATTTTCCCCTTTGCAATTCATCTATATATTTACCTACATCGTCTCCCCTCCCACTCTTCCTTCACCTTTTCACTTATTGCCTCCCTCCTTTTTCCCTCTCTTCTTGCCACCTGAGCAAGGACAGGCACTACTATAATACATTCTCTTCTTGCCTTCCCTCTTCCCTTCCATCTTTTAATTCCCGTTTCTCATTTTTTTCCCTTTTCCTCTCCTTCTCCCTTCTTTCCTCCATCCCTTTTCCCTGTACTCTCACCATCTTGACAACGACACCTACTCTTCTTCTTCTCTCTCTCTCTCTCTCTCATTTAATCTCTACTCTTGCTCTTTCGTTTTTACTTCCCTCTCCTCCTTCACTTTCCTATATTCTCTCTCGTCTTCTTACCCACACTCTCACCCAAACGTAAACAGTAAATTGTCAGTTTCTTGCTTTCCCTTCTTCTTTTCCCCATTCCCCTTCCCCTTTTTACTTATTTACACCATCCTTTTTCCCAATTTTCCTTCTCCTTTCCCTTATTTCCTCCATCCCTTTCCTCTCTCTCCACCCGATAAGCGCTGATACAATACATTGCCTTCATGACACACGGCACTCGGCTCCCAACAACCCATTTAGCGGAAACAATAGCCAGCACTAACGGGAGGCGGCCTTATCCTCACCTGCCTCCCGCTGTCGCTTGTGATCTTTACTGCACTCTGTTTTGCGGCAGGATAGCGCAACCTGGGGAAAGGGCAGACCTCCCTGTGTCCCCTGGTAGGAGTGGAACGATGGAAGGGCCCTCTGGGATGGGGTAGGAACGAAAGAAAATAAAGTAACTGCAATTGGTGGATGGTAGGACAGTGGATGGAGCAGGAACGTAAGAAAAAATAACTACAATAGGGGTTGGTAGGACAGTGAGGCGATGGAAGGGTCCTCTGGGATGGAGTAGGAACGTAAAAAAAAATAGAGTAACTGCAGTAAATGGTTGGTTGGACAAGGAACTGCATAGAAATGAAGTGAAAAATTACCCCACGGCTGCACACAAGGACCATATGGCATTAATTCACGCAAAGAAGAGGCATGGCGCAAAGATAACGTGGAAATGATAGTAAAGTAAGATGGAACTACAGAAGTGAGCAGGAAAAGGACTAAAATAATGAAGCCTGTAGAGAATTCCGGGCACTCACTCAAGATGCACTCATTGGCGGAGGTGGGACTAAGAGGGATGATTCTGATATAAGTTTCAGTATTGTTCCCCCGATATCACACAAGGTTGCAGTTCTGTGAGGTGCAACAGATAATATTGCTGTATTGGTATTGCATTGTTCAGCCCAGTGGAGTGGAACATAAGGGAGTGTTATGGGCAAATGTAATATTTGTTTGGCGCTACTGTCTTTCTTCATGTAGGCTTGTAAGTAAGATATTCACCTTTTTTTTTGTCAGACATCGGAATATTAGTTTTTTTTTTTTTTTTGGATTATTAAGTTACAGTATCAGCTTATACTTCACTGGTTTATTTATTATAATAATAATAATATTTTTTTTTTCTGTAAGTCACACCCTTCCTTAACTGTTTATTATATCTTACAAAATAAAGATATTTTCGTCTTCCATTTTTTTACTCCTCCCCCCCTTTCTCTCTTTCGTCTGTCATTTGTCTAACTTCTTCTACTACAGTCTGTTTATCCACAAGTTCTATTTTCCCATCGTTCTCAATTATAACACTACCACAATAATAGCTTTTCCTCAATAACTGAAGATTATATTCACACTAACTAACCCATTTCTTCCTTTTGCTATGCTTATTCTACCTTTATCAGTAACTCCATTGTATCTCTTCTGCCAATGTTCTCCAATAATAACATAATTCTACCATAACATTTTTCCTTCATAACTCCACATTGTTCTGCCATTCTCTCCAATAACCCCTCCTTCTCTCTGACTCGCTCCTAATCGCCCTGTTCATCCGTCATCATCCATCATCCATCTTTCTATTCTTCTTCCTAATCGCATCTTTTCTCTCCCCTTCCCGCTGTGTTATTTTTTACCTCGTAGCCCCTTGCGTCATCTCTTATAAATATCTTCCTCACTGCTTGTCTGTCTGTCTCCCTGATATCCCTCCCTCTCTCCCTCCCTCTCCCTCTCTACCCTGACCTCCCTCTCCCTAATTCTCCCATCCCCTTCCCCTGTCCTCACTTCCATACTCCCTCCTCCTTCCTTCTCTCCCTCTCTCACACTGCTATCCTGACCCCCCCCCCCTCTATCTCTCCTCCTCCTCCTCTTTCCTCTTAGGCATAACCTTTCCCATCACCTATCTTCTCCTTTATATACCCACCTCCTTCTCTCTCCTCTTTGCTTAATTATTTTTTCCTCTTTTTCATATCCCCTTCATTCGTCTCCCCGCCTTCCATTCTCTTCCTCTCACCCTGCCTTTCTTATCTTTTCGTCTCCTCTTACCCCCTCTCCTTTCTCTCTCGCCTTGCCTGAACTCCCTCCTTACCTCCCTCCCTCCCTCTTCGCTCGAACCCTTCTCTCCCTCCCTCCCTCCCTCTCACATCACCCTGTTTGTGGCATCAGGGATAAGTTTGTACCCATGTCCTCGACCTTTCTTCAATTGTCAACATTTTTATCAACCTCACTATTTCAATTTTCATTCATTTTATCTGTATTTTTGGTCTTTCCTTGGTTCTGCATTTCTTTTTACAATCTTTCCTTGGTCCTACTTTTACATTTTTTCATCTTTTGGTCTTTACACATACATTTTTTTTTTACTTCTCTGGTCTTAACTGGTCCAACATTTACTTGCTTTCCCTGCCTGGTCTTACACATAATTTATTTTTCTTAATATTGCCAGTTTTCTTCATTTTCTTTTCTTTTCTTCTTTATATTTCTTGCTGTATTCTCTCCTGATCACTATTCTGCACTATCGCCCCACATGAAGTCCGTATCTTACCCCTTCAGTGCGACAGGCCTCTCCAGCTGTATAGAGTCGGCTGGCGATATTAGTAATAAAATTAATTATCACGGCATCTTAGTGGGAGCTGAAAGACTTAATCAACTGCCAGTCTTAATAATCCGAATTCTAGGGATAATTTATGTTTTATTTCACTAGACTATTTCTTCCATTTCTCTCTCTCTCTCTCTCTCTCTCTCTCTCTCTCTCTCTCAATATTTTCTGTTTACATCCACCCATCTTGCTGTCTTTTAGTTTCATTCCTCGGCTCCCTGTTACATCTTCTCATTCTCTTCATCCTATATTCTGTCTATATTCCCTGCTTCTTTTCTCTGCCTTTCATTCTTCTCCTGTATTACCTTGCTTCATCCTATTATCCTTCCCTTCCTTTTTCCTCAGCCCTATTCCGTTTCCTTTCCTCCTCTTTCCTCTTATGTCTTTCTTTCGTATGTTTCCTTTCCCTTATTTTTCTTCTCCAGTCCTCCCTTCCTTTCTCCCCTCTCTCCCTTCCTTCCTTCCTTTCCCCCTCTTCCTCTTCCTTCCTCTTCTCTCCCCTCACCACCTCATTACTTCCCCTTTCAATTTTTTCTCATCTTTGCTTCCTTCATTCTTTTCTGGTTCTCCCCTTCTCTCTCCCCTCCGTCTCTTCCTCTCCCCCTCCCCTTCCCTTCCTCTTCTCTGCCCCTCTTCCCCCTCCCCTCCCCTCCCCTCCCCCTCACCTCTCAACCTCCACCAATACCACCGCCCCTGGGTTTTTGTGTGGGTGAGTAAGTGTGCCAATTGAGGCAATCTGTCTGACTTTGCATGGCAGCCTCCTCCACCACCATCATCACCACCACAACAACAAAAATAACAACTACTATATCTGCCACAATTATAACAACTACTACAGTATCTACAATTACCGTTACTACTACTACCACCACCACCAGAACCACCAACCACCACATCCAGCTCAGCACTCACCGGCAGAACCACCACCACAACCACCAACCACCACATCCACCTCAATGCTCACCGGCAGAACCACCACCACATCCACCTCAACACTCACCGGCAGAACCACCACCACATCCACCACCACCACAAACACCACATCCACCACCAATGCCACACCACAACAAAAACATCTGCAACACCTAAGGCTACCACCACAACCACAACCACCACCATCACCACCACCACAACAACAACAAGTGGAACAACTGCATCTATCATCATCACTATAATCACCACAATCACCACCACTACCATAATGACAACAACTGCAAAAGCTACAATTATCATCACCACAACTACCATCATCACAACAACGATAACTACAAGCAACCAGCATTACCACCACCTAAGCCGCCTCACAACACCTACCACCAATACTACTACTGTCAATGCAGCTACCACAACTGCTACCACCACAACCACAACTATCACCATTACAACCACGGCCACAACCATCACTATCCAAACCACCACCATCATTCTGACAACCACTCTAACCCCACTGCCACCACCACCATCCGGCAACCACAAATACTACCACCTCTACTACCACAACAACCACCACTATTACCAGCATCACCACTAGCTACCAACATCTGAATTTATCTTCATCTCACCACCATCCATAACTGAATAAAGGAGACAATTAGATTAATTTAACTTCCTGGATAACTTTATTATTATTATTATTATTATTATTATTATTATTATTACTATTATTATTATTGTTGTTGTTGTTGTTGTTGTTGTTGTTGTTATTATTATTATTATTGTTGTTGTTGTTGTTATTATTATTATTATTGTTGTTGTTGTTGTTATTATTATTATTATTGTTGTTGTTGTTGTTATTATTATTATTATTGTTGTTGTTGTTGTTGTTGTTGCTGCTGCTGTTGTTATTATTATTATTATTATTATTATTTTTATTATTATTATATCACCATCACCACCATCACTCTAGCACCAGCTGCAGTACAAATGATACTACTCCTACTATCGTTATTATTACTACTGTCGTCTCTGTGAAGACAACTACTACTCTCATTACTACTACCACTACTACTACTATGCACAGTTCTACTACTATTGCTTCCACTACCACCACCACCATCACCACCACTACTACGACTACAACTACTACTACTACTACTACTTTTATTAACACTTTTAGGACTACTACTCCAACTACCACCATTCAACCACCCATAAAATTCCTGTCACAAGATTAACAGCCCTCTTCTCATCTCTCTACCCCTCCCCCCCCTCTCTCTCTCTCTCTCTCGTCCTCCTTCTCCTTCTCCTTTAAATGTCTCTTCTACTTCTCTTCATTCTTCCCTTCCTCATTCTCTTCCACTTTTCATCAGACTCTCCCACACTTCCTCCTCCTCCTACGCCACATTTCCTACCCCTCCTCCTCTTCCTTCTTCTTCTCTTCTTCCTCTCCTCCTCTTTCCCCTCTGTCTTCCTCTCCTGATTTACGTTCGTCATAAATGTCAGGGAAATTTGAATATGCCACTCCAGAGGGGAAGTCATACATAACATGCCCAACAGTCACCATGCCGCGAGAGAGAGAGAGAGAGAGAGAGAGAGAGAGAGAGAGAGAGAGAGAGAGAGAGAGAGAGAGAGAGAGAGAGAGAGAGAGAGAGACGTTATGGTTCAAACGACTGATTAGGAGAGAGAGAGAGAGAGAGAGAGAGAGAGAGAGAGAGAGAGAGAGAGAGAGAGAGAGAAATAAAGGAAGCGAAAGAAAAAGTTATCATACATAAAAAAATAATTAAATGAACACGATAAAAATGAAAAAAAACAAAAACAGAGAAAAAGTATGAAAAAATAAGAAACTGAACAAGACACAATATAAGAATTAGTAGAAGAGGAACAAAAAAAAAAAAGGAAAGATAACGAAACAGGATGAAAAATAAGCACAACAAAAAATAGACGAGTGAAAATGAGAGAAAAAAAAAAAGAGAAAGACAGAGAGGAATCACGGCTCCCACATTCCTCTTAACCCTTCCCTCCTCTTGACAACCCCTTCCGCTCCCCACCGAAAAAAAAAAAAAAAAAAAAAAAGTTCCCATTTTTCTTTTTCCTGCAACACTTTCTTCAACACTATTGAGGAAAATAATTAACCTATATCAATTAAAAGACGTCTTTATTTTTTCTTTTATTCTTGCTGCTACCAGTCTCGTAAAATTTTCATATATCGAATTGAACCCCTTCAGCCCGACGTCATATCTATTTAAATTCAGGATACATTTTCCAAACTGGAGAGGTAAGATACTCGTGTAGCTGAATAAAATCGTCTGGAGGCAGTAAGAATATAAAAGTTAAATATATCACAAATTTAAGGGACTAACTAGCACTTCCAGCATATGTTTAAATCTTCCATCCCAATTATCCCTCGTCCCATTTTTTTCCCCCTCAATATCTCCTCTTCTCCCTAAAGGTAAAACATATTAACGCAATGGGAACACAAGCGCACATCGGCTACTTTTAACGTCTCCCTTAACGCAACACCGCACATGGAAGCAGACACGCTGAGTTAACCCTTTCACTAGGATGACGTCTCCTCTTTACTATACAACCTTCATACGTCTATTAAATCTTAGAAAAAGCTACTCACACTGAAGAAATTAATGAAGGCTATTTCTAACCCATCCAGTTCAGTCTCTCCTAAGCTGAATAAAATCGTCTTAAGGTTAGTAAGATTATAATAAGACACCATCGTGATAGAGGAATCAAGACTCCCATCCTGTCCACATATAAGACGTTACGAGATGGGAGACGTTACAGGAACACTAGAACACTGTTATTAACGTGGGTGATGTGTTTGTTCTTGTTACGTCTTCGAAAACGTAGGGTGGAACATGGGAACCTAATCGCGGCCTTAATCTACGGGTACTAAAAGAGGTGCGTTGCGTCATTCATCACACGCACCCTCTCGTGAATAGGCCTAAGGTGCCACTCCCACGCACCGTTTCTTTACACACACACACACACACACACACACACACACACACACACACACACACTCCAAGCACCCTCCTTCACTCACGCACTCCCACACACTCGTATCGGGGGTCTGATTAAACACCCTCACGAACGGATATTACAAAAAACACGAGGGGAAAAAACGGGAAAGCTAAAACGAGTCAACACCAAGTAACTAAATCCTCTGGGACGTCCTTTGGTTCCTCGCACAACTATCGCACACAACCCCACCCTTCGCCCACTTAGCCCGACCTGAGTTCACCACGTAACGCCTAAATTCAATTCTCATTCCACCCTAAACCATCCAGGTAGAGTCTGAAGCTCTTGTATGCTATCCCACTTGTTCTCTGCTCTCTCCCTCGTACCTCACTCATTCTTTTTCTCCCCCACTCTATTTCTGCCCATGCCACCCTTTCTTAGTCAAACTCTTTACTTCTTATCATACCATCTCTCTATTGGTGTTCCTGTCCTCATATCTCACCCTGTCATACTCCCTGTCTCAATTCACCCTTCTCAGTCCTGTCACACTGTCACGCTCTGTCTTACTCGTATATCCATCCATTTTCTTGCTTTATTCTTGTCCTACTGTCACTGCACACCCCATTCTTCTCCCCGACCCAAAATCATTCACCTTTCTAGTTACTTTCCAAAACCCTCATGATCCACCTATCCACCTCACTGATCCTAATTTCTCTATACATTCTTCCACCTGACCTCTCCCAAATCCAACGGCCACTCCCTCCCCATCCTCCCACCTTCACATTACTTGCATCTACCCTATTCCACCTATCCATCTCCCTATCCACATTCCGTAAATCACACCGTCCATCCAACTCACTCACCCTATTTTCCCTACTCACCCCACCCTTTCCCTTACGCAGCCCCACCCTAACCCAACGACCACTCACTTCCCCCTCACCCTTACCCCCACCCCCACCCCCATCCAGGGAGGCCCCAGAAAGCGTGGGAACCTCTCGCCCACACCCCAGTATGCTAATGAACCAAAGGGGTGAAGAAGAACAGTGGCGGGGGACCAGACCATGTTTTATGTGAGGGATTACGGGAAGGATACTGAGGAGGAAGGGAGGGTGGGAGAGAGAGGGAAGAACTGGAGGAAAAAGAGAGGAGGGGCGGCAAGTGAGAGAAAGTGGGAGGAATTATAGGAGACCGAGGGAAGGGAGAGAAATGGGAGGTATAGAGTAGAAAAAGTAAATCAAGGAAACAAGGCCAAAGGAGGATGAAGATAGGGAAATGAAAGAGAAAATTACAAGGAGGATATTAAGACGGGAGGGAGAGAGGAAGGGAAATGACAGAAAAAAAGGGAGGGCATCATGGAAGCGAGAGGGAAAGAGGAAACAGAAGGAAGGTATGGAGGGGAAAAATAAATCAAGGACACAAAGAAGGCCGAAGGTGGAGGGAGATGAGAAGTCTGAGGAGAAAATACATGGGACAAAAGTTATCGCAAACAGAGAAGACCCAGAGAAGAGACGGAAGGAAGTCAGAGATAAGAAAAATATAAGACGACGAGAGAAGTCAGCGAAAGAAACAAGAACGAAAGACAAAGAGAGAAAAAAATTACACAGAATGTTACAGAAAGCCGAGGAATGAAAGGATTAAAATGAGGAGGAAACAGATGAGATACAAGAATGAAGGAAGCCAGAGGAATGAGGGAGAAAAGTTAAAAGGAAATAATGTCACGACAGAACGAGCACTAAATGACGTGGGATAAGTGGATAAATGAGAGAGAAAATGAAGAAGATAGAGGATAAACATGCAAGAGGAGGGAAGGGGGACGAGAGGCAAAAAGTGTGAAAAAAATATATATATGATAATGGGCGAAAATGAACAAATGAGCTGAGGTAAAAAAAAATAAACGGACAATTTCAGATAAAAGTAATGGCGACTGAACTTTAAATTGGCAGATGACGTTATGTCTTAATTAAAATATATTATCTGTAGGACTAAACCACTGACATATAAAACACCAAAAACATGAGTAAAAAATCGATGATAATATAGGAAGAAAGATAAAGAGAACACACTAAAAGGGCGACAGAAAAAAAAAAAGAGGAAAAAGCACTGAGTAGATGTGTATACCCAAAATAGAGTTATAGAGCCAAATTAAAATGGAGAATGCCCTAAAAAGAGTTAGAGTCAAGTTATAGCGTAGAGCCGAATTACAGACTCAAGTTATGGAGGAGTAAAATTAATGAGCAGATCTATATGTGACTGATTAAGTAAAGTCGAATTACTGAGAAGACATAAGTTGCAGTTAGAGAGTAGGCCCGACCCTGAATTGTAGAGCAGACCAAATTTATAGACCCAGGTTAGAGCAGACCCGAGGTATAGAGACGAGTTACTGAGTCGAGTCAAATAATGGAGATGAATCGAGGTGTAGAGCAGGACAGATATAAGATACAGTTATTGAGTAGTCCCTGATTATAGAGCATTAGTGATCCAAAACCAAGTGATTGAGTAGAGGTGAATTATTAAGAATCAAACCCTAGATGTTACAGAGTACACCCAAGTTATAGAGAAGACCAATGATAGAGCTGACCCGAGTTATTGAGAAGACCAATTATGGAGAAGACCCGAGTTATAGAGAAGACCAATTATAGAGCAGACCTGAGTAACAGAGAAGACCAATTATAGAGAAGACCAATTATAGAGCAGACCCGAGTTATAGAGAAGACCAATTATAGAGCAGACCCGAGTTATAAAGAAGACCAAATATAGAGCAGACCCGAGTTACAGAGAGGACCAATAATAGAGCAGACCCGAGTTACAGAGAGGACCAATAATAGAGCAGACCCGAGTAATAGAGGCAAGTTACTAAGTAGAGCCGTGTACAGCCCGCCGCATGCCCCGTTAACAAAATAAACTTGATGGACTTACTTCTGCGGCCTCCTTAAGCGATAGAGCAGAGGTAGAGCTTGGGTCAGAGGCTCCACGTACCTGAGGGATAGAGAAAGAGTAGGGGTTAATAATAATAATAATAATAATAATAATAATAACAAAATTAGTTGTAAATCCGATGACAATATTTACTACGGTAATAATGATAATGGTATTCCTGCTGCTACTACTACTACTACAACTACTACAACTAACAAAAACAATAATAACAGACAACAACAACTCTACCACCAAACAAAGTCTCCCTTCCTAACCACCCCACTAACAGAAACACCTCAACCTTCTCCCCTGTCCCCACCCTCCCCCACCACCACCACAAGCAGCACACCCAGTAACAAACCCCCCTAACCCCCCCCCTCCGGTAAAACAGGGGTATCAAACTACTAAAGAACAGAGATGCCGCTTAAGTCGCATGTTTTCTGGATATGTAAATGAGAGTTTACGAATTTCCTCGTTTTTGTGCTCCATCTCAGTCTCTCGTTTCTGTCTTGTCCTTTTTTTGAGTTTTAAATATTTGCGGTTTTTTAATGCTCTGTCCATCTATGTATGTACGTGTGTGTGTGTGTGTGTGTGTGTGTGTGTGTGTGTGTGTGTGTGTGTGTGTGTGTGTGTGTGTGTGTGTGTGTGTGTGTGTGTGTGTGTGTGTGTGTGTGTGTGTGTGTGTGTGTGTGTGTGTGTGCATTTATGTATGTATGAATCTGTCAATCTATCTGTGTTTATCGAGCCTGCTATCTATCTATCTCTGTCTATCTGGTATCTATCTATCAGTCTACCTTCCTATCTACTTACATACCTACCTATCTATCTATTTATCAAACTATCTATGTCTTATCTCTCTTCCCAATTCATTCTTATCATCTCTCCTCTTTTTCCTCTGCATTACTCTCATCGTTCTCTCTCTCTCTCTCTCTCTCTCTCTCTCTCTCACTTCCTGACCAGTGCGGTACGAGGGATCAGATGACACTACAGCCGCTGTCAAAATGTTATATAACGCCACAGTGCCATATGCAAATTAGAGCCAGATGCCAGATAGAGCCAGAACGCCGGAACGGAACGAACGGGCATATTTTACGTTCACGATTATACCAGTCGGGTTGGGAGAGAGATAGAAATATAGAGGGATGAAATGAAAGAGAGAGAATATAGAGTATCGAGGGATGCAATGAATTAGACAGAATATAGACAGGGAAGGATATATAAAGACAGAGATGTTAAGATACAGATTTATAGAGAGACAGACTCTGCTGGGTGGACAGAGAAATAAATAGATAGATAGATGGGTGGACAGACACTGATAGAAAGATAGCTACAGATAGACAGAAAGATGGATAGTATGGAGAGATCTAAAAAAGAAAAACTTGGCGTATATGAGTATGAAAAGGAAATAAACAGAGAAACTTTGAGATAATTACAGAACTACAGCATATGTGGTTGTTGGAGTAAGGCAGAGAGAGAGAGAGAGAGAGAGAGAGAGAGAGAGAGAGAAAACGACAAACAGATATGGAGAAACACACAGCAACACAGAGAAATTTAAACTTTTTTAGGATGAGACTGAACACAAGGCAAAGATAAAAAAAAAAAAAAGAGAGAGAGAGAGAGAGAGAGAATACACATACGTTGAAGGCCACAGGCAGAATAAATACACAGAAATTGATATCTCGACATACATAGGTGGAAGTAGAGAGACCTGTACACAGCAATAAAGATCTCAATACCATCGTTCATAGGCAGAGATGGAAATATATACATAAGGCTTTATACACAGAGACACAGCAAACTAAAAATAAAAAGACTAGACACACTTTCACTAGGTTAGAAAATAAGTGTGAAGGATTGATTACTACTCGGGATGGAAAAGGTGAACTGTTCTTGTGGGTTTTCATGACTATAGATGTTTTCCTTCTACATGTATTTGTATTATGTTGTTAGTAAATTTGACTTGTTTCAGTCCTACCATTTCCAAGGAACTGTGACTAAGTTTTTCCTCCTTCCTATGCTGAATACAGAATTTGAATATATTTCCCAACATCACATTCAATAAAGAAATCAGACATCCTTCTCACTTCACCATTTTTATTCATAAACGACTTTTATTCAATATCTTCTTACTCTACCATATTTTGCCACAATTTTGTATTAAAAAAATCAAATTGAAAATGAATATCATAGACTTGGACATAAATATTTCTACACCAGTATATACAAAGGATTTATACTTCTTTTCTTTTTGACTGTCTATCAAAATCATCATTTATACATTTCACTCACATAATTAATAAAGAATTTGGATACAATTTCTCACTCTCCAGTGTTAAATAAAGAAGTTATATTTATTCCCCCCCCTTAAGTAATAAAGAATTTGGTATATTTAACTCACATTAGTAATAAAGCATCTGTATACAATCTCGCACTTTAGAATGTTTATTAAAGAAGTAATATTTATTTCTCAACCATTAGTAATAAAGAATTTGGATATATTTCTCACTCGACCATTTTTGATAAAGAATTCTGAAACAATATTTTTTTTTTCATTTCACCATTTTAAATACAGAACCCGGACCTTTTTTTTTTTTTTTTCTTTTAGTTCAACATTTCTGTATAATAATTCCCTCCCACTTTACAATGCATAAACTTTCATAACGCTTCGGCTATCTTTCATTCTATCTCACTCCCCCCCTCTCTCTCTCTCTCTCTCTCTCTCTCTTTTTACTCTCTTTCTTTTTTCTGCGTCTGGTATCCGGTGAAGCGGGTGAGTAATGAGTCCCAGAGTTTTGGTAACGGGAGACGAAACAAAAAGGAAAAATAAAAGGGTAAGAAAATATAGCAGAGGTGAAAGAGTAGGAGAGAAAGGGAAAGGACAGGACAGAGAGAGAGAGAGAGAGAGAGAGAGAGAGAGAGAGAGAGAGAGAGAGAGGCTGATGAAATAGATGGAAGAGGAGGGGGATGGAAAGGTTGGATGATGAAGGAAAGAAGGGAGAATTGAGGAACTTCGTGAGAGAAAAGGAAGAAATAGTAATAAGAGAGAGAGAGAGAGAGAGAGAGAGAGAGAGAGAGAGAGGACGGAACTGGTGTGGCAACGATCAGAGATGGTGCCAGAGAGTAACTCATTTTTTCCATTGCTATTTTTTTTTGTAATATTAATCGCCTGGTATTAAATGAAAGAGTATGGGATTTAATGACTAAAAGGCGTGCTAGCTCTCTCATGACCGGGACAACTCTAGCATTCTTTTAACGCCAGAATTATTTAGCTGAGTGGGTCATAGCAGCCTTAGAGTTACTGGCAGGAAGCTGGTTCGAGAAAGTAATTATAATCTGATGCTTTTCCCTTTTTTTATTATTCATTTGGTAATATGTTAAAAAATGAACAGAACTGAATAAAGCAAAAAAAGGGAAGTGGGTAATGATCATTTTATTTTCCTTTTATATTTAAATCTGATCAAGAAATTACTATCTCTTACTTTTCATTATTTTTATATTTTACACCTGGTATTTGATGAATAATGAATGGCAACAATGAATACCACCTCCATGTTCTGTTATGAGCATTTATATTTATTTTTGTTTACTTAATGATAATAATTGTTTATATTTTTTATCATTTTTTTCATATATTATTCACTTGGTACTGAATGAAGACTGTATGGGACAATTTAAAACATAAATTTATGAGCTTTCCCCTTTTAACTACATGAATTGATTTAAGTAATTATTATCTGGTACGTTCCCATTGTATTTTTTCGGTTTATTCTTCACTTAATGAAAAATACATGGAAGTAAATAAAAAATATGATTTGTTAAGGGTAAAGGTATTGGTCCGAAAATTAACTATATATAATCTATAAATTATCCTATTCATTTTTTTTTTTTTTTAATTATTTTACTTATACGAGAAATGTATGAAACTAAACAGAAAAATGGACTGTTTTGGTTATGGGTATCTCTCTGTCTGTCTGTCTGTCTCTTACTTCTTCACCCTGCTTCTTCTGACCATCACCGTGTCTCACTCTTCCTCAGCCTCCTCTCATCTTACCTTCTTCCCTCCTCTCCTTCTCTCTCTCTTTCTTCTTCACTCTGCTTCTCTCTCCCCTCCTCACCCTGCCCCACCTCACCCCACCCTGCCTTGACCCGCTTCATCTTCTCCCATTTCCTCTTTTTGTTCTCGATATATCCCTCTCATTTTCTCTCCTCCCCTCCTTCCACTCCTCCCATCCATCTCTCCTGCTCCCCTCTCTCACTCTCTTGTCACTTAAATCTCCTACTGTTTTTCTGTTTTCTCTCCCAGTTCTCCTTCTCCCTTTCTTTCCCATCTCCCCTCTTCCACAGTCTCCCTTCCATTCACTACTCTATCCCTCTCCCTCTCTGTCTTCTCTCACTTCCTATTCTTTCTTCCCTTCCTCCTTCTCTTTCCCCTCTCAGCTTCCTCTGTCTTCCCTCTCACCTTCTTCTTCCTTCTCTCTATCCTTTCCCTTCTCTCTCCTCTCAGTCTCCTTCCTGCTTCAAGCCCATCTCTCTCCCGTCACATTTTCTTTTCAATTCTTCCCCATTTTCCCCATCATCCCCCTTCCCTGTCTCTGCCTGCCTGTCTGTCTGTCTGTCCTTTCACTCTGTTTTCCCGTTGCCTTTCTCTCCCTATCTGTCTGTCCGTCTCCCCTTTCAGTCCCTTCCCCCTCTTCCCTTTCTCTTCCCCTTCCTCTTTCATTTCTCTCCGTCCCCCACCCTCCCTCTTCCAGTTCCTCTCCCCCCCTCGTTCATGGATACCTGCACTCCCAGCCACCATTACCAGTGCCATTAATTCCATCGCACCCTTTATCACCACCAATAATGCAAACTCAAAATCGACACCAACCCCATTAACATCACTCTTGGATGGATAGATAGATGGATGGATGGATGGATGGATGGATGGATGGATGGATGGATGGATGGATAGATAGATGGATGGATGGACGGATGGATGACCAGATCAGGGGGTTATATGTAAACGAATATGTAGACTGATTTTTTATATATAGTATATAATGACAGTTATATTAAAGCAGACAAGTAAAATGGCCGACAGAAAGATATACAGTTGGATAAATAGATAATAAAAATAGATAAAAAGATAGATGAACTGACCGTCAGATAGACTGCAGACTGACAGACACACAAACATCCAGACGGGCTAACAGACAGAAAGACAGACAGACACACACTGGTAGATAGCTATATTGGTGGACTGATAAGTGAAGTGACAGACAGAGACAAGCAGACAGCAGATACGTTTGCTAATCAGACAACAAGACCGTCAACATGAGAGCTCAAAAACAGACAGACAGACAGATCCACAAACAGCCGATCACAGAAAAGTAGGCGTTTATCAGACAGAGGCAGACACTTCGCTCGCTCACAATTCGACTTGACTTCCGATTCATATGAAGAGATTTTTATTTTTCTTTTGCCCGAAGCGACGAACGGTTATTGTGTGTCGGTCTTGCGTGGCATATGACACCCCCACGGATGGTTTATTATGCCCGCAGGTGTCAATCGGTGTCACTTGGGGGAGAGAGAGAGAGAGAGAGAGAGAGAGAGAGAGAGAGAGAGAGAGAGAGAGAGACTGTCAGCCTGTTTGTTTGTGTCTTACTTTGTTCGTTTGTTTGATAGTGATGAATTAATGCTGTTTGAGTCGTTTTTTTTTGTTCTTGTTTCTCTCTCTCTCTCTCTCATTATCGGTCCCTACCATCTTCTCCTCCACACCTTTCCCCATCATTCCTTCCTTCCCTCATCATTCCCATCTCTCCCCTCACCATCTTTTTTTTCACTGTTATACCTATATCTTTTCTCCTCCATCCCCAATGTTCTTCCCCCCCCCCTCATCCTCTCATCTTCCCTCTCTCTCACCTATGACATTTCCCATCGTTATCTCCCTTCCCCTTTCCAACATCTCTCCTCATTTCATTATCTTCACCCTTCTCATTCATCACTACTCCCTCTCTTTCCCCCCTCCCTTTCATTATCTCCCCACCTCATCATCCCAACCTCTCTCCCTCCCCTACCTCCTCATCTGTCTTCCCCCCATTCACCATCCATACCCATTTCTCTCCCCTCCCCAATCCTAACCTCTCTCCCTATCCATCCCCTACCTCCCCACCTATCTTCCCCAATTCACCTTCCATCCCCCCGTACTCTCCCCTCCCCAACCCCAACCTCTCCCCTTATCACCCCTCCACCTCCCCATCTATCTTCTCCCTCCATTCACCATCCAACCCCCTTTCTCTCCCCTCTCCAACCCCAACTTTTCTCCTTCCCCTACCTCCCCATCAGTCTTCCCTCCATTCACCATCCAACCCCCTTTCTCTCTCCTCTCCAACCCCAACTTTTCTCCTTCCCCTACCTCCCCATCAGTCTTCCCTCCATTCACCATCCAACCCCCTTTCTCTCCCCTCTCCAACCCCAATTTCTCTCCTTCCCCTACCTCCCCATCTGTCTTCCCCCCATTTACCATCAATGCCCCCTTCTCTCCTCTCCCCAATCCCCTCTCCCCACCTCATCACCCCACCCCCTCTCTCCCCCCTACATAACTTGGCACCAGGCCTCAATAAACACGATGATAAATGCTCCACTATAGAGTTTAATAAAGATCAGAGAATTGAGCTTATAAAAATGAGTATGAGTGATGGGGGATGGGGTGGATGGGGGGAGGGAAAGAGAGGGGAGCATTGTTTCATTATTATAGTAGTGGGGGTTAACGAGTGTGTTACGTTGAACGCTATATGGGGTGGGAGTGGGTGGGAGTTATGAGGGATGGTTAACGATTGGGAGTGGATGAAGGGATGATTAGTGAGTGGGTGATGGGATGGTTAGTGAGTGGGTGAAGGGATGGTTAATGAGTGGGTGAAGGGATGGTTAATGAGTGGGTGAAGGGATGGTTAATGACAATGGATGAAGGGATGGTAAATGAGTGGATGAAGGGGATGGTTAATGAGTGGGTGAAGGGATGGTTAACGACAGTGGATGAAGGGATGGTTAATGAGTGGATGAAGGGATGGTTAATGAGTGGGTGAAGGGATGGTTAACAACAGTGGATGAAGGGATGGTTAACGAGTGGATGAAGGGACGGTTAACGACATTGGATGAAAGGATGATTAACGACAGTGGATGAAGGGATGGTTAATGAGTGGATGAAGGGATGGTTAATGACGGAATGGAGAAAAAGAGTCAAGCTTAACGACTGAGAGTGGTTATTATGTGATGGCTAATGAGTGACGTTTAACGAGTAAGTGGCTTTTACATGACGATTAACGACAGGAAGTGGATAAGTTAAGGTTAACGACATGGCTTTGATGTAACAATGACTATCACTCTCAGGGTTGTCACTGTACCTATACTCATTTCACTCTAACTTGGCCCAGATTTTCGTCCTCTTGTAGCTCATTTGACGTAGCTCCGTGGGAGAAAAGGGCAATACTGCGACCCTACATCCTTTCCACAGCACTTCTTCGTGACTAGTATCGTATTCTAGCATTAATCTACTGTCTCTCTGCTACTGCTTTTCATGTCAAGATCACAGTTACCACCTTCATCCCAATTACCAACATTCACAGCTACCACTATTCTTAGCAAAACCTCAACTACCACCACCACCTACCAACATTCGTGCTCAAACTACCATCATTACCCATCCCAGCTACCACCATTTACAACTACCACTATTCTTAGCAAAACCTCAACTACCACCACCACCTACCAACATTCGTGCTCAAACTACCACCATTACCCATCCCAGCTACCACCATTTACAACTACCACTATTCTTATCAAAACCTCAGCTACCACCACAATCTACCAACATTCGTGCTCAAACTACCATCATTACCCATCCCAGCTACCAACATTTAAAACTACCACTATTATCAAAACCTCATCTACAACCACCACCTACCAACATTCGTGCTCAAACTACCATCATTAGCCATCCCAGCTACCACCATTTACAACTACCACTATTCTTATCAAAACCTCAGCTACCACCACAACCTACCAACATTCGTGCTCAAACTACCATCATTACCCATCCCAGGCACCACCATTTAAAACTACCACTATTATCAAAACCTCATCTACAACCACAACCTACCAACATTCGAGGCCAAACTACCACCATCATCCCAGCTACCACCATTTACAACTACCACTATTCTTATCAAAATCTCAGCTACCACCACCACCTACCAACATTCGGGGCCAAACTACCACCATCACACGCCGCCATTGTACCCTTATAAATTCGGCCATGCACCTTCAATAAACATTCTGGTCCAGCCTATCACCACAATCCACCTACCACCATCTGTGCCAACCAACATCTCTATCATCTGAACACACGCCCCTCTCTTCCATACATTATATCTTTCCTTTGCCATCTCTATCATTCATGTCTTTTTCTTTGCCCTCTCTATCACCGTTAACACTCGCAGATGCACTTGACTCACTCTCAGCTGAACAAAATCGTCTGGCGTTAGCTGGAGGGGGGAAGGCTGAGAGTTCCCCCGACCGTGAGAGAGTGACAAGATTAACCCTAAAATGTGACCTCTGATTTAGCTTTGTCCTTGCTGCCGCCAGACGATTTTATCCAGCTTGGGAAAGGCCCCTCGTGATGAAGGGGTTTATGAAGACAACCCCCTCATAGAAAACCGTCCATCTTGAGCTGAAAGAAATCCCCTGAAAACAGAAAATAATATAAATCGTCTGGTGTCAGCAAGATATAAAAAAAAAATATTTTCCGTACGATATGTCTTTTATTATGTCTTTGCTTCAGCCAAACGATTCTATCTTACTTATGGGGCTTTGAACAGAGGCTAAGATAATACTGTATATAGTCCTCATTACCCCGATCATTACACAGGTCTCCCCAGCCTTGTGTATTTGCCATCGTCCGTGGGGTAATGAGAATAAACCCCCCCCTATCTTCCTTCTCCCAATCCCACTCTTCTCCATCGCCTAATCCCCCCTTTTCTTGTCAATTTCCTCACCCTTTTTCTAATCTCCCTGCTCCCTATCCCTTTCTTCTCTATCGTCTAAACTCCCTGCTTCCCATCCATTTCTTCTCCATCATGTAATCACCCTTCTCTCCAACCCATTCTTCCTGTTACCTAACTACCCCCTATCCCTTTCTAACTCTTATTTCCTTTCTCCCCATCCCCTTCTCCTCCATCCCTTATCTCCCTTCCCCCTAACCCTTTCTCCTACATCCCTTATCTCCCTCCTCCCAAGCTTTCCTCCCCCTCCCCCACCCCTCCTTACCTCCCCACATCTGATGTTCCAGTGGTCACCCTACCCATGTTCGACTTTCAAGATAACTATCGAGAAACTGAACACGCCTTGGGATTCCTGTCTTGTGGTAGAGCAAGAGTGGGGGGATTCTCTCTCTCCCTCTCTCTCTCTCTAGGTTACTTCACATTTTCTCTATTAATCTCCTCGTTCTCCTTTCTCAAGCTTCTCTCTCTCTCTCTCTCTCTCTCTCTCTCTCTCTCTCTCTCTCTCATCATACAGACACCAAAGAGGTCCGTGTGACAGAGAACTGAGAGGGTGGACTGGCGTAGTTGACATAGAACCATATATCATCATCGCCCTCCCTCCCACACACACGAGAGAGAGAGAGAGAGAGAGAGAGAGAGAGAGAGAGAAATACACCTATTATGTATTTACTATTTTCGCAATGCACACTGATGATGATGATGATGATAGTGATGATGATGATGATGACGATGAAAACAGCGAACAATACAGGATTAAAGAGATTAAAACCGATGGTGATGAGGACGGCGATGAAAAGGATGATGAAGGGTGGTATCAATAACGGTGGTGATGAAAGTGGTGATGATGGTGGTGATGAAGGGAGAGGTGCAGAGGCCCATCTACACTTGGGAGGGAAGATGATAGCGTCTATACTCTCCATTAAAGTAATCTAACCTCACTGATGAAGGCAGTCTGGGAGCCCTTGCCCTCCTCACTTCCCTTCATCTTCTTTCATTTCCCTCTTCCTCTTGTTTCTTATCCTCTCGGCCTTCCTCTTTTCCCCTTACGCTTCTCATTTCCCTTTCCCTTCCTCTTCTTTAATTTTCTATCCTCCTCATCTTTCTTCCCCTCTCCTTCCCTTTTCCCCCTACTTCTCATTTCCCTTCCTCTTCTATTGCATTTCCTCTTCAACTTTCTTCTTTTTTCTCACTTCTCTTCTAACACTTTTCACTCCTCTTTGCCCTCTTCTGTAATTTTTGATTCACCTTCCTCTTCTATTTTCTTCATCCCTTCTTACTCTCCTCATTTCACTTCCTCATAATTCATCTCCTTCCTTTTTTTAGTTCCTTCTTATCTTCTTCACCTCATTTCTTTTTTACCTTCTATTTCCTTACCTTTTTCTCTTCCCCTTTTTTTTTCATTTCTCTCTGGCTTTCCCATTTATTTATCCTTCTCACCTTTATTATTTTTCATGACTAATCTCCACCTTCTATTTCACCCTCTTTTCCTCTGCTGTTTATCTCTATTTACTCCTATTATCTTTTGTTTCTCTTTCATCCAATTCTTCGTTTTATTCTTCACCCCTACGTCCTTACATTTCTCCCTCCGTGCCCTACTCCAGATGCCTCTCTCGTCTCCCTCTCCCTCCCTTCCCTTGCCATCTCTCCTTATCTCCTTCCTTTCCTCCCTCCCTCCCCCTCCTTTCCTACCCAGATCACCTCACCCCTCTCGCCATATCACCTCTTTTCCTCCTCCTTCTTCACCCCTTTCCGTGTATCTCCCTCCCTCCCCTCCCTTTCCCTCCCCACATTTCTTCCCTCCCCTTCCTCTACAGCACCGTACTGCCTTTTCCTCATTGCAGTATCTTTTTACTTCTTATTTTTCTCCTTCCCTACTTCTTTCCCTCGCTTTCTCCTTGCTTTTCCTTTTTATTTTATACCCTTCCCAGGTCACCCTCCTTTCCCAATTCTCCTCTCCCTATTTTGTATCGCTCTTTCCCCTCATTCCTTTCTTTCTTCCCCATTTCCTCCCTTAAGCCTACTTTTCCCTACTTCCCTCCCCTTTCTCCGTACATTCTCCTCCTCCTCCTCCTCCACCACCGTTTTCCCTTCCCCATATCGCTCCTTTTACTCAATTTCCCCGTCTCCTTCCTGTTCGACTTTGTTACTTTCAACCTCTACCCTTACTTTCCTTTTCCTCTTCTCCGCCCACTTCTCCTTTCCCCTTTCTCTTACGGTACTTCCTCTTTCCTCTCTCCACTGCTTACTCTTTCCTTCCTCTCTTACTTCCCTTTTCCTCTTTCTCTTACTTCTCATTTTTCCTTTCAGCTCTCTCTTTTTCCCCTATGTACTTATATTCTGTCTCCTTTCTTTCCTTTTCCCATACTCCCATTTCCCTCTACTCTTTTCCTTCTTCCCCTTGCCCTTATAATCTTAATTTCATTTTCCCCCACTTCTCTTCTCTTTCCCCTCTTCCCTTTCCATTTCCCTTACATTCTTCCCTTCCAGCACTTTCCTCTACTTCCTTTCACTTCCCCTCACTTCTTTTCCCTTTCCCCTCTTTCCCTACCTTCCACCCTTCCCCTTACACTCTTCCACTGCACAGGAAACACCACCATCTCCTCTCACCCTAACGCGAGTCATATGAACACAGGAAAAAGAAAGAAAAACAAGAAACCAAAAAGAAAATCAAGAAAAATCCACCCCCTTGTTGACATATACCAAGTAAGTTGATACCCAGGGTTGGTTAAGCTTGAGTCGACTGAACACGCCTTGGGGATAACAGGATTGGGGAAAATTGGGGCATATGAGGGAGGGTTTGTGGAGTGGCTTGGGGAAAAAGGGGGTATATGAGGGAGGGTTGTGTGGAGTGGTTTTGGGGGGCGACAAGGGCGGGGCAAGAATAGGAATCGAGGTAATGATTAGGCTTGGAGTTATAGTTTACGTGAATGTTGTGTGTTTGATTCTCTCTCTCTCTCTCTCTCTCTCTCTCTCTCTCTCTCTCTCTCTCTCTCTCTCTCTCTCTCTCTCTCTCTCTCTCTCTCTCTCTCTCTCTCTCTCTCATCTGCATGTTTACCTACCTACCTGCCTGTTCATCTATGCATCTGCTTTTCTTTAATCCCTAACATATACCCGTTCCTACTTAGTAACCACCAACCATTAGATGATCAACATACGTAAGCACAAAAACATCATCAACACACACACACACACACACACACACACACACACACACACACACACACACAGTCATCAACACTACCATCTTTCACACACAAACGGTTAACACACACAAACATACAAATAATCACCATCGCCAGCACACACACACACACACACACACACACACACACACACACACACCATCATCATCATCAACCCCATCATCACCATCGTCATTTACCACCACCAACAACAGCACCATTAACCAAAGACACGAGAACAACCACCACCACCATCATCAAAGCTCCAGTCTTGCTTTAAACTTCCATTCGTCTTGTCCATCTTTTACGAGGCCACAAAAATAGTGAGACCGGGGGCAGGGAGGGGGGTGAGAGAGAGAAAAAAAAAAAGACACCCCCCGCGAATGACAAAACCAAACGCATTTCCATTCCCTGAGCTCTTGAGATTAGGGTGTGGGATCCTTTTGAAGCCCGTCTCTGAATGCGATCGGAATCCATCCCTTTTGGCTCGGATCAAGAGTCACTTATAATGAATGATCTATGGCGGTGGAAGGGTTGGGGTGGATTTATGGGGGTCTGGGGTGGGTTTGGGGAGGCAGGGGATGGGGAGAGGGAGGAGGTTGGAAGATCGAGAAGGGGAAGGAGGTAGGAAGGGGGGAGAAAGGAAAGGTAGGGAGATTAACTTTTGGAGGGAAGAGAAAAGACAGAGAAAGGAAAGAGAGATGGTGGGAATACAGTTGAAGATTCATGACAATAACAAAGAGAGGGACTGATAGGGAAAGGAGAAGGGACAGACACAGATAAAAGGAAGGAGGGAAAGAGGGAAAGGTGAAGGAGAAATGTAGGGGATTTACTTGCCAGAAGGAAAAGGAAAAATAATGAGGGAAATAAAAAGTTATGACACAAAAAAAGAGAGATTGTGAAGAGATACTGATAAAAGAAAGAGACAGGTGGACATAGCGAAGGTGAAAGAAGGCGAGAGGGAAATATGTAGGAGAAAGATAGAGGATTAACTCGAAGGGAGGAGGGACGATAAGGAAAAGGATGAGAATTAACGGGAATATACGCGAAAGATAGATAGATAGATATATAGATAGATAGATAGAAAGAGAGAGAGAGAGAGAGAGAGAGAGACAGACAGACAGACAGACAGACAGACAGACTAGACACAGATTAGAGACTGAGGGAGAAAAAAACCTTATTGAACCCATACACAAAGCTCGGCTAATCCCTATAGACCGGCGACAGAGAACATGACGAAGATAATCAAACAATCTCCCATCCCCGTCCAATCCTTTTACCCAATCCCACAAAAAATAAAATAATAAAAGAGTAACAAAAGACACAAAAGCCCCAAACACCGACAATCTCAACCCCACAATCTCCAGCCACGGGTGTAAAGTCACGTTCACATTAGATAATATTTGCAGTCGACTTGGGTACAAATTCAGAAATATCTATTGAAGTTCCCGATGTCGGTATGAGGGCAAAGAAAACGACATTTGTGTGGGAGATAAAGAAAATAATGAGAATAATAACAATAAATCCTAAGTCGGTCACAGAATTAACATACTTTTTTTTTTAGGAGTGACTAGGCAAGGTTGGAGACAGACAATAATTATAAACAGCAGGAAGACAAACAAAATAATCAACAAACAAGCACGCAAACAACTTTGGATTCGACTTCGTGTACTAAGCTTTATACGAGGATTCTAAGAAGGAAGGAAAGAAGAAAGGAAGGAAGGAAGGGAGGAGAGAAGGGACCAAGAATTGGGGTGAAGAGAGAAGGAAGAAGTAAAGGGAAAGATTTAGGAGTTTACGAACGGAATGAAGGACAGGCGGAAGGGGGAAGGAAGGGAGTGAGGGAAGGAAGGACACAGATGCGATGAGGATGAGGATGGAGGTGACATTGAGAAGGAGAAGAATGAGGATGAGGAAAACAGAAACAAAGACACAAGGAGTGAAGGAAGAAAAGGGCTGGAGAGAGAGAGAGAGAGAGAGAGAGAGAGAGAGAGAGAGAGAGAGAGAGAGAGAGAGAGAGAGAGAGGAAAGGGTTGAAGGGAGAGAGGGTAGGAATGTTCATCTTTCTACCATGAGTCTGGCAATTGTCACTTTGGGGGTTAAGCTGGGAGTGACACCAGAGGGAGGGACTGAGGGAAGGAAGGAGGGAAGGACGAAGGGAGGGAAGGAAGGAGGGAGGGAGGGAGAGAAGGAGGAAGGGAAAGAGGGAAGAGGAGAAGGCAAAATAAATGAAGGGAGAGGATAGTGAGGGAGGGCAGAGGATGGATGGATGGATGGGCGAATGAATGGATGGGATGGACAGATGGGAAGAAGGAAGGAAAGAAGGAGGGATAAAAGAAATCGAGGTCAGGGAACAGAGGCAAGAAGGAGAGAAAGGGGGTGGATATACAAAAATGGTGGAGGGATGGAGAGAGGGACGGAAGGAGGAAAGAGGGAGAGAAGGATGCAAGAGGGAAAGAGAGGACAGGAACTGAGAAAACGATGAAAGAAAAGAAGGATTGAGGAAGTACTGAGGAAGAGAAATGAAGAAAATCACGCTAGGATGAAAAAGGAAGTGGGGAAGGAATGGAGAAAAGGACAGGGAAGAAAGGGAATGAAAGACGGCAGAGGAGAGGAGATAAGAGAGAGGATGAGGGGAAAGGAAATAAAGAAAAGTGAAGAGGGAGACAGATAAAAACAAGTGCATTCAGTATTACCAAGCAATACAAAGTTCTCCACCGATTTATAAAAGTACATATGTAACTGACTTTGGAAGTAGATGGCTCGTTGTTATGCGCGACACTCCGTCATGGTATGGGGAACAAATATGTGAAGGTATATCAAAATCTGTCCATGCATGTGGAAGTTACAGTGCGGACACGAATGTAGGTATGACTTAAGTATGACTGAACCCGACCTTGTTTGACCCCCAAGTGTGACCTTGACCTTGGGAGTAGATGGTTGGTTGTTGCGCGCGACACACCGTCATGGTATAGGGAACAATTGTATGAAGTTATATAAAAATCCGTCCATGGATGTGAAGTTGCAAAGCGAACACAAAATTCCAGACGGACTTACGTACTGATGGAACCGCACAAATGGGGACAATTAAAAGAGCAGAAAGGAATAAAAATAGGCAAGTGCCGTAGAGGAAATGGGGAAGAAGAGAGAAGAGACAGAATGAAATTATTGTATAACAGAAAGAGGAGAAAAATAATAAGAGTTGGAATGGGATATATAAAAGTTAAATTGAAGATATCTGGCTACTGCTTATCAATCCGTCTGTCTATCTATCTATCGAGCCAAAAACTCTCTTCCAGAATCCATATTTCATCTATTTATGCATTTGTGAATGTCATAAAGAGTTTTCCAATCACATCTCGTATGCCATCTGTCTACATATTTATCTATTCCTTCATCTATCTCTCTATCTATCTGTCTGTCAACCAGAACATCACACTACGATATTTCTCTCTCTCTCTCTCTCTCTCTCTCTCTCTCTCTCTCTCTCTCTCTCTTCCACCTTTCAGTAGGAGGCGTAAAGATTAATTATTGCCTCCGAAGGGGAAGTGTGAACATTGATGAGAATTTTAATTGCAAAAGTTGGCCCTTGCTCCTGAGGGGGTGGAGGTGGGGTCGGGGGAGGGGGGCGGCGACCCTTATCGAAGCTCCCGTGGGCGTGCTGTTAAAAAGCTGTTTGGCGCGGCTGCACAATAAGGGAAGGAAGGAAGGAAGGAAGGAGAGAAGGAAGGAAAGAAGAAAGAGGGGAAGGATGGTAAGAATAATGATGGAATGAAAGTGAAATGGAAGGAGAGAGAAAATGGAAGGAAAGAAGGAAGAATGAAAGAAGGAAGATTGAAAGAAGGAAGGAAGGAAAGAAGGAAGAAAAAAAAGAAAAAGAAAGAAAGAAAGGAAGGAAGGAAGGAAAGGAGGGGAAGGACGGAAGGAAGGAAAGAACGAAAGGAAGGAAGGAAGAATGGAATAAAGGGAGGACTAATGATGGAATGACTGAAGGTGAAACGGAAAAAGAGAGAAAGGTAGAAAGGGGAGAAGGGAGAGAAGGAGAGATGATGAGAGGTAAGAAGTGGACGATGAAGGAAGAGAGAGAAGTACATCAAGAATAAAGGAAAGTACGAGGTGAAAGTAAGAAAAAATGGAGGGCGAAATAAGATGGGAGAAGACATTGTAAGGAGATTGATGGATGGACAGATAGATAGATTGGTAGACGACAGATAGATAATTAAGAGATAGACTGACAAAAACAGATAGACAGATACAGAAAAATTACAAAGGTACAGAAAGGACAGACTGACGGATGGACAGAAGAGAGGAGGGAATGTGATAGAAAAAATAAACCTGGACGAAAAAAAGGGGAAAAAAGAGAATAAAGAAAAAGAAAAATAAGGGGAAGACAGTCAAAACAAAGAAAAAAAAGAGGGAAGAAGAGAAGGGGAACAGGCGAAGACAGACGAATAAGAGGAAAAAAAAGATGAAGAGATGGGGCAAAATATAAGAAAGAGGGGAAAAGGGTGGTTAGAAAGGGGAGCCAATAAAAATAAACACAACAACATGAACTTTACCCCTCACTCACCCCTCGTTTCCCCTCACCTCCTTAACCCTTTGGCTTCGGCCGAGTCTTGATCCCTTTCTGTCCTTTGGGAATCCCTCTCTTATCCCTCTCTTTTCTCTCTCCTCATTATCCAGCCCCCCCCCCTCTCTCTCTCTCTTCCTACCTTCCTCTTTTCTCCTTTTTCCATTCGTTCTTTATTTTTCAATTTTTCTTTCATCGTTTTTACGTTCTCGTTTCCTTTACTCTCGCCTCCCTTTTTCATCCCTATTCTTAATCCCTCCTTCCACATTCCCTTTCTTTATCGAAATATACCTTGCATCAATCCCCATCCCATCTCCTTCACTCCCTTTCTTTATCGAAATCCCCTTTTTCTTTTCTCTCGATTATCCATTCCTCGATTTCTTTCTCCATCAGTTTCTCAATTTACTCCCCCACTTCCCTCCTTTATCTAAATCCTCCTCCCCATCTCCTCTCCTTTATCAGTTAGTCTCTTCCCTCCTTCCTCTCCCATTCTCCATTTATCTCCATTCTCATCCCTTCCTCCCTACTTCCCTCCTTTATCGAAATCCCTCTCGCATGAACCCCCTTCTTTATCCATTCTTCCCTCGCTCTCTCCTTCAGCTAATCCTCCCTTTTATTTCTCCATTAATACCCATTCTCATCCCTCCTTCCCCACTCCCCTTCTTTATCAAAACCCCTCTTGCATGAATTCCTTTACTTATCCTTTCTGTATCCCTTCCTTTATTTCTCCATTAATTCCCATTCTCATCCCTCCTTCCCCAATCCCCTCCTTTATCGAAATCCCTCTCGCATGAGCTCCGTCTCGCCATCTGTTCCCTTGTCTAGAATTTCAGGCGGATTTGGGATTTTTTTCATAGGATTTGCTGTCCCAGGGTTGTTTAGAGTGGCGGAGGCTCGAGGGAGGGAGGGAGGGAGGGAAAAGATCTTGAAGGGGGCAAAAATCGCGGCTTCGGAGTCACCCAGTGCGTCCGTAGGGTCGAAAATCCTTGAGCGAAACCCCGAGACCCCGAGCCCAAGTGTCCTCTGCGGCTTGTGACCATTACGTATCGTGACCAAGAACTTTATTCCGTCAACTTGCGACAATGGAGAGGCAACAACAGAGGTCCTTCAGAGGGTTGGAATCGACAAAGAGAGTGCGGAATGCGTTTGTTATTACGAAAAAGCACTCACTCTCTCCTCCCCCCACCCTCCACCTCCCCCCACCCGACTTAGGTGCACAATACACTTCTCTCTCTTGCCTTCCCCCTCTCTTTCTCTCGGCCGGGGTTCGACTAACTTCTTCACGGCTTGATAAACAAACATGAATTTCGATAAACTGTGCGGGATGGGTTCTGTGTGTGTGTGTGTGTGTGTGTGTGTGTGTGTGTGTGTGTGTGTGTGTGTGTGTGTGTGTGTGTGTGTGTGTGTGTGTGTGTGTGTGTGTGTGTGTGTGTGTGTGAAAAATCAGGACTCAAGGTGTTTTTTTCCTTATTTTACTCATATATTTATCATCCGTTCACCAATTCTGCACAGGGACATTATTTTAAGAGGATGTCGTAGTGAAGGGTTCAACAGAGATTTTTTTGAGAAAAAGAAGGAATCAAAGGCTGAAACCAAGTAAATCTTATCAATCTAAAAAATAGGGAGGGGGGGACATAAAACCCAAGGCCGTTCATTTCGAATTGCCTGGAAACACACACACACACACACACACACACACACACACACACACACACACACACACACACACACACACACAAACTGGAGTACATAGGCAACAGGTAAACCCTAACCTAAGCTAACCTATCCTAATCTGACCTAACCTAACCCAACCCAGAATATCCTAACCCCGCTTCCAGGGAGGGGGAGGGAGAGTCCTTGTCACAGGTGGGAGGCGCGCGTGATTGCCTGAGACAGATGGTCCCTGGAACGTACCCAGCGCCGTCACAAAGTTCGTAAGAGAGTGAAAGTTCGCAAAAAAAAATCGAAAGACAAAAAAAAATGACGGTACGAAAAATTGAGATGGTGATAAGTGCTGATTAGTTCACTGGGATCATGAGAGAGAGAGAGAGAGAGAGAGAGAGAGAGAGAGAGAGTCACACCCACATGATCGCAGACCCTCTCAGTGCACACTATTTAGATAATGATAATAATAATAATAATAATAATAATAATAATAACAATAATAATAATAATAGTAGTACTAGTAGTAGTAGTAGTAGTAGTAGAAGCAGTAGTAGTAGTAGCAATAATAATAATAATAATAATAATAATACAAACTGATATCTGTGTTACGGTCAATTACCAGCAAAAGAGGGAAATTGCGATGGAAAAACTGCCATAAATATTCCCACTTTCTAAATTTCCCTCATAAAACAATACAAAAATGAATGCCAATGATTAATATTCTCTCTCTCTCTCTCTCTCAAAACCACACAAACAGCCTACAATGACCTCTATCATATTCTGTAATTTTTCTGCAAGTCAAAAAAAAAAAAAAAAAAAAAATGTAGCCAGTTTCAGGAAGCTTCTCCAAGTAACACGTCAAAGAGAGAAAAAAAATCTAATATTTTTTTTTCCACTCATTTACCACCAACAAAGTAACGAAAATTCCGAAGGGAAAATAAGCGTGACTACTCTCTTACATGCAACGTCACTCTTAAATAATAATACTATAACTCCTACTACCACCAGTACTATAACTCCTACTACTACCACCACCACCACCACCACGACTACTACTACTACGACTACTACTACTACTACTTCTTCTACTACGACTACTACTACAGAAAGCATAAAATGAAAAAAGCGTCGTTGGACTGAGATGGTTAAGGAAGACCTCGCATAGGAAAGGGGGGTCTGAACAATACACCATTTTTTCCCTTCAGCCCGAGTACTTCTGAAAACATATATCCTTACTATCCAGCGATGATTTTATTTGGCCCAGGAAAAATCTCTTGTAATCATGAGTAAAAAAAAATCTATATATTCCGTAACCAAACTCAAAACAAACAAGAAAAAAAAAGAACAAGAAAAGAAAAAGGAAAAACGAAAAATTAATCTATTGTCTTCTAATTTAAACCCAAAATTTGTTTGTGTCTGTGTTTTCTTCCTTACTTTTTCTTTTTCCTGTCTATTCGCCGTCACACACACACACACACACACACACACACACACACACACACACCGCAGCTCGTAAATAATTTCCACTCACGACGCCTCCCTACATTCATGGTCCCTCTCATCCTAAAATGTAAACAAAGGACATCCTCGGTCTTCGTCTCAATTTCGCCGAGATGTGACAGTCGCCGAATCTCCCGCCATATATATATTTCCTGGTTTGTCCTGGGTTCCGTATTTGGCGTCAGGGGTGAGAGACTGAGAGATCAGGAGGAAAGAAGAGATATAATGAGAGAGAGAGAGAGAGAGAGAGAGAGAGAGAGAGAGAGAGAAAGAGAGAGAAAAACGTACCGATAGAGAAGAGTATAGGAAGTCGTAAGAAGGAAAAAGGAAGGGTGAGATGAAAGAAGACAGAAAACTAAACATCTGAGAAAGAATTACAGGTGTAAGAACGAGAGAAGGGCAGAAGATGGAAGTAAGAGCAAGTGGGAGAAAGAGGAAGAAATAAATAAATAGGGCGAAGAGAGAGGAGGCAAGAGAAGAAGGAAGGATAAGAGGAAACAGTAAGAGGAAAAAGTAAACGAAAGAGGAAGACGAAAAAAAGGAAAGAAAGAGGGAAGAGCGAAGGAAAACAGGAAACGGTAAGAAGAAAGAGGAAAACGAAGGGAAAGAAAGAGGGAAGAACGAAGGAAAAGATGAAAATATAAGAATAAAGAGGAAACAAAAGAGGAAGACGAAAGAAAGGAAAGAAAGGGGGAAGAACGAAGGCGGGAGGGAAGGGGAGAGGATAAGAGGGGGTTGTGTTGGCTCCAGTTTCAAGCCTTTCAATCTTAAAACACACAATGTGATGTAAACCCACGATAAGCCTCCCGAACCCCACTCCTATCCCCTACCCTCTGTTTATTGCCCCGATAGTCAGTCTTTGGGGCACAAGAGTTATAACCAAGAAATACTGAGGGTGATATTTGAGAGGTGCGAGGTCCTTGTTTTGTTATTGATTCTGAGTTTTCGTGCAGATTCGGTGTGTGTGTGTGTGTGTGTGTGTGTGTGTGTGTGTGTGTGTGTGTGTGTGTGTGTGTGTGTGTGTGTGTGTTTACGTTTCTTCTTTGGGCCAAAGTCATAACTAAGAAATCGTGGAGTGATATTTGATAGGTTCATGTTATTCATTTATCATTTATTTTTGCTAAGGACTCTGAATTTCCATGAAACATAGAGGATTTTTTTTTTTTTTTTTAACATTCATCTCGATTTTGCCTTTTGCCTTAAAAGGGTTGCTGTTTCTTGTGTTACTATAGATTCTTAAATTTCGTAACGCGAGGGGGAGACTTACTGCATATCATATTTTGCTTTATTCTTGTTTTTCTGCTTATCCTTGTTTGGTGGTCCCAGTTATAACCCTTAAATAATGAGGTGACATGTGACAGAAAGGTGCTCCTTCATTTATTTTATTATTCTGAAAAAGTGTATGGAGTAAAGCCAAATTTCTCAATATGGTACTTTAATTCTAAGTATTCTCGGCTATTGGTGTTTGGAAGTAACAGTTTTAGTTCTTAAACTTTTGTGTGACACGTAAAAGAATAGTTAATCTTATGTTCTTCTTGGTACCATGTTTTCTTACCCTCAGACTTAGATAAAATTATTTCCTTGTTTTCTTCTCGTAAGGTGTAAGTTTAACGAGAGAATATTCCACTAGCTAACTAGAGAGAGAGAGAGAGAGAGAGAGAGAGAGAAGAGGTGCGAGGGGTAACCATAAAAGACTCTTCACGCTACCCTCATATTTTTTTCTAGGCCAACCAATCCCCACAATTATCCTGCTCACGATCACTCACCACCATCAATGTCACAGATGCCCGCCTCTCCTTCTTACACTCAATTTATTTTTGCCACTCTCCTCACTTCTTTCCCCTTTATTTTTAGCTTTTAACCATATACTCTTTTCTACTTGTCCTCGTTTTTATCATATACCAATTCTGTATCGTCCTTGCCCTTTCTTCCACCTATCGTCTTTTTAAGCTGTTCTGTTAGCCTTTTCTTCCACAGATCTTGGGTTTTTCTGTCTCTCTCTTTTCTTCCATTTGTCACCTCTTTCATCCTTCTTCTGTCTTTCCTGCTTCATCTAAGGCGTTTACTAGTTTTCTTTCCACTAGTCTTTTAGTTGTGTCTATTCCCGTATGCGTATGTGTGTGTGTGTGTGTGTGTGTGTGTGTGTGTGTGTGTGTGTGTGTGTGTGTGTGTGTGTGTGTGTGTGTGTGTGTGTGTGTGTATTATCACCTTCTTGCATTATTCTCTCTTATTCTTGCATTTATCTCTTTCTGACGTTTTCCTCTTTCCACTTTTCTACTGTTCCCAAGGTTTTTCTAATATGCTTTTCTCTCTTTTTCATGAACGATGTTACACAGTTCTCTCTCTTCCCTTTTTACCAGCCATCAAGAATTTGGCTTTTTTTTTTTTTTTTTTAATCCTTTTCTCCCATATTTTTTCTTCATCCTTTTCTCCCACATTTTTTTCAGTCTTTTCTCACATACTGTTCGCTTACAACTTATTCATCCACAGGAAATGATATAATCCTCTCGTCTGTAATTTTATACTTGCAATAACACCTGTAATTTCTAAGTTACTACTGTATTTGTTATGGTTATATATTTTCCACTGTTTACCTGTTGATTCACTGCAGTAATTTTGTAGATTTTGTTGCATTATTGTATTCATGGACTGTATTCCTTAATTTATCTTTTCCATCTATACATCTCCTTTTAATTCATCGGTTTTCAATCACTCCAGCTTTACTGTCTCTCTTGTTCCTCCCTAATTTTATCATATGTTTGTATTCATGTATTTTAATCTCTAATTTGTCTTTTATATTCTTACGTAACTTTCTTTTTTTCAATTACCTCACTTTTATGGCCTCTTCTTCCTCTTATACTGTGTTCTTGTTTTGAATCCATGAACATTTTTATCTTACTCAATTTTTTCATCTTATGCAACTGTTTTCAGCCACCTCCCCAGTTTTATTGCCTCTCCTCTTCCTCTTCATTGTGCTTAAATCATGCACTTAGAGCCACCCTATCACGCACCCCATAAATCCTTCTCATAAATCTCCCATCGCTCTTCTCTGTGTCATCGCCCAATCGCCAGTATAAGCGCCTGAATCTCAAGCCAGAGGTAAACACAAAAACAAAACGGCATCGGCACTAGGGAGTTCCAATGGGCCATATTTATAGCGGGTTTCGTAACGCCTCTTCCCTCAGCCATTCATTTTGCGCATTTCGATGAGATTTCGTAACATTTATTCTTTGGTAGTTTATCTTTGACATTTTACACTGACATCCTCAACTACGTCGATATTAAAGACTGCTAAGTAACATAAAGAGTCTTACAGTGTACTGTGCAAATAAATCGCTTATGAATGGATGTTAAGTCTCCTATGCCAACAAAAATAAGCTTCTCTGTAATCGGCACAATCAAGAAACATATTTATTGACGACTTTCACCAGCCTGCAGGTAAAAAATGATTAGGTGCTATCAGAAATAATATCGTTTTTCGCTATTTTTTTTTTTTCTCTACTGTGGTGACGTTTTTACTCGTTGGGGAATTTTCCGAAGCCTGAGCGTTAATATTTACTCAGTTTTAGTTGTGATGTGTTTGACATATGTATAAGAGAAGATAAAAATGTAAATAAATCAATCATACACAGGTGAGGTGGCCACAATGGGTTTTCAGTAACAGATGACAAGATGAAGAGTAATTTTAATCTCTACAAAGTTCATAGAGTAAATATGGAACCTGCCACACTCTCTGGCAAAAATATAAACAAACAAAAAATATTGGCCACAGGGAGGATTTCAATAACAGACAGCAAAACAAAGATTAATTTTAAGCTTTAGAGATTAATTTTAAGCCCTACAGAGTTCACAGAGTAAATAAGAAACCTTCCCCACTCTCAAGGCAAAGATATAAACAGTCAAACAAAACCTGGTGGCCACAGAGGGGGGTTTCAATAACAGTTCACCCCCATCGAGGTCGAGATCCGAGCCCACTTCAATCACTCACCCGGTCCGATCCTTCTCCTCTCTTATTAGACTCAATTGGGCCGGGGTGTGGCTTGGGGGGTGGCTGACTTTGGTGGTCGTCGCTGTGTGTGTGTGTGTGTGTGTGTGTGTGTGTGTGTGTGTGTGTGTTGGGGGTGTGGGGGTGTGGGGGGTAGAAAAATAGATATCACCTGGCATTATCACAGAAATAAGTGGGAGGTATAAGTAGATATAAGTAAATGAAAGGGTAGCTATGACCGGCAGATAAGTGTGGTGTGGAGTAGGGATGCGTCGTCGGGAGGAGTCATATGGTAGGTGGGGTGAGAAGGTGGAGAGGGTGAGGGAGTGGTGTGGTGTGCGAGGAGTAATGGGGGGAGTGGAGGGATGGAGAGGCATGGGGGAGAGGGGTGGAGGGGGGTGGGGTGAGGGGGGTATGGCTGTAATTGGTAATGTGGTAGTTCGCTCACTGTGGCAGGGGAAGGAATCTGGGGTAGGACCTGAGAACTGTGTGTGGTAGCGAGGAGGTTGTTGTGGTAGGAAGAGGGAGTTCTGTATGAAATTTAAGTGTGGTTGTTGTGGTAAAGTGATAGTTGTTGTGGTAGGAAATGAGATGCGGTCCGTGAGGCTGGTGTGTGTGGTAGGGAGGTCGTCGTTGTGGTAAGTAGTGGGAGTGTTTGGTAGACGTGTGTGGTAGGAAGAATGGATGCGACAGGGTGATAGCTGTTGTGGTAGGAATAGAATGTGGTAGGAGAGGCAGGACTGTATGGTAGGGAAGTAGCTCAAGTGCATTTCTCTCTTACATTTCTCTTCATCTCCCCGAACCACGTGTACGCCTTTTCCCCTTCCCTATATCTTCTTTCCCCCCTCCTCATTTCGTACTATTTCCCTTCCTTCAACCACTCCTCAAGACGCGCATTGCATCCACATAACATCTTCCTACTCTTTAACGTGCATCTTCCTTCTCACCCCTCTTCATTCTCCGACCTTGCACCTCTCTCTCTCTCTCTCCTCTCTTCTCTACGACAAACCTCTCCTCTCCCGCCTCATGACATCCCTATCTCGTCTACTTCCCCTTTTTGCTGCCACATGTCTCTCTCTTCTTCCCTGCTCTTTTTCTTCTTCCTCTCTCACTCATTTCTCTTTTTCCTTTCCCCTACATTACAAACCTCCTCTCCCCTCTCATTACATCCCCATCCGAAGTGTTTCCCCTCTTTGCTATCATATGCCACTCACTTCCTCTCTCCCCTCTTCATTCTCCCCTCTCACAGGTCCGTGTCTCCTCTCCACTCCTTATCATTCCTCTTCATCCTCTCTAACCCCCTTCCCCTTCCTCCCCCTTCCCTCGTTTTACCCCTTTCCCCTCTTCAACCCTTCTTTTCAGCCCTTTCCCCCTCCCTTTTTTCCCCTTCCCTTATACAACAATTTCCCTCATTCTATTCACGATTATCATCCCTTTCCACTCCCTATCATTCCTCTCCATCTCCCTTAACTACATTCCTCCCCCTCTTCCTCCCTTCTCTTTTTACCCTTGATCATCTCCCCACTTTTTATCTCTACCTCTCTCTTCCTCTCTTCACCTTACCCTGCATTTCTCTTACATCCTCCCCCCATCACCTACAATCACTATCATTCCTTTTCATTCATCCTAATCATTTTCTCTTCTTACCTCATCACTCTATCGACATTTTCCTTCTTCCTCCACCAACTAATTTTCCTCCTTCTCCGTCACCGACTCCTCCCTGTCCCCGTACCATTCCCTCTCCTTCATTTCCTTTCCCTCTTCTCTATCGCTTCATTTCCCCTCTCATTCCTTCTCTCCATTCCCTCCTTCCTCCGCTCCCCTCCTATCACATCCTTTACTCTGTCCACCTTCCCTCATTCCCTTCATTTTCCTATTCCTCCCCTCCCTCCTTCCCCTCATTCCCTTTTTCCTTCCCTCCCTCCTTCCCCTTATTCCCTTCATCCTCCCCTCACTCCTCCTCATTCCCTTCTTCCTCCCCTCCCTCCTTCCCCTCGCTCCTCCTCCCCCTTCCCCCTCTATTACCCCCTCCACTCCTCCCTCATCTCTGGCCAGGGCCCCACCAGCCTCCACACATGGTAACCTTGACTCTCATCTTCTCTGATCAGTCATATTACCCAAGATGCCTCGAAAACCCTTCACTCTTGCCCGCCACACCACGCCAGGAAAACAACAACATTTACCCCTCAAACACCCCAACACAAGCCATAACACAACCCCGCCCTCCGGTGTTCGAGAATTCGGCACTATCAGGCTTGAGTTACGGTCGTGTTTGTAAATGAGAGGCATAATGTCATAATATGTTAGCTGCAAACTTAACCCCCCAATCCCCTCCCTCCCTACCCTCTCTCGGCAGCGGCTGACATTTGGCAACCCCGACATCCGCCTAACTTACTCCCCCATCCACACGGTAATGGACCCAACCCCTTTTAATCTAGCGTCGGAAACATCGCGACTTGGCTTCGTTTTCGGCTTCGACACGAGTGAGGCGCTCCCCGGTTTTAGAGATTTGCATACTCCGGACAAGCTTCGTTTCCCAGCGCGTTACGGATGCGGTTCAAACGAGAGTGCTTCATCCGGGGAGAAATATTAGCGAGGGAATGTTGAGAGGCGGGTAATGGCGGCGCGCAGTTGAAGGCCAGGGGGCGGGGATGCGGACGAGGGCCTTAATCCGCCAATCGGCATCTTTTGTGGGTGAGCACTTTTTAAGAAACGCGATACAGGACCGCCCCCGCAGGACCAATGGCATGTGTTCTTTGCTTATACATGTGTCTAGATGTATACCAGTCCTTGATGTATGGATAGTCATGCTATTTATCTGTGTTTGGTGGGTTTTGTTTTTGGGTTCGTGGTGCTATGCGGCTTCGTTTATATGTGTGAATGTTTTTTTTTAGTTGTTTCGTAAGGTATTCATTCCCTAGATGGCAGCACCGGCTATGCATTAGTGTCCTCCTTCCCTCCCTCCTTTCCTTCTCTTCCCTCACCCTCCTCCTTTTCTTCATTCTTTCACTTAACTCCCTTCCTTCTTCCCTCTCTCCTTCTCTTCTCCCCTCACTGGTATTTCTTCTTTAATTCCTTCCTTCCTTTTCCCTCACACATCTTTCTATAATTCTTGCCGCCTTCCTTCCTTCCTCTTCCCTTATTCTTAATTTTTTCACCTTCCCTCCTTCCTTCCTCCTCTCTCCTTTCACTTTTAAAATCCTGTCACCTTTTCCTCTCTCAATTTTGCTATCTGTCCCTCTTTATAAAACATGTCCTCTTGATTTACCTCTCCTTTCGACTATTCCTTCTGTGTCTCCCTGTTATAATGCCTCTTTGTCGCTAACATTTTTTTATGCTATTCTCTTCCCTGACAGTTTTCCCCCTTCCCCCCCCCTCTCTCTCTCTCTCTCACATTTCTCTGTTTTCCTTCTTCCTCTTTCCTTCCGCTTGTTCGTTTCTCTTCCTTTTACTCTTCTTCTTTACTCTGCTTTTCGTTCTCCCTCTCATTATGGTTTTCCTTCTCTTTCTCTTTGCGTTCTCTGCCTCTCTCCTGTCTTCCTTCCTTCTTTCCTTCCCTCCCGTCTGTTTTCCTTTTCCTCTTTTATTCTTTATTTTTCCTCTCCCCTCTCAAATTTCCTTCATTCCATTACATTTCTTCCTCTCTCCTTCTTTCTCATCTCTCCTCCTTTACCTCTCCTTCTTTCCCAGCTCTCCTCCTCTTCCCATTTCTCCTCCATTTCTCTCTCCCTTCCATTTCTTCTCCTCCTTCTTCCCTCTCCTCCTATCTCTTCTCCTTTCCTCTCTCCTTGCATCCCATCTCTCCTCCCTTCCTCCTCCGCCCTTCTCATTTCTTCTCCTTTCTCCTCCATTCCCATCTGTCCTCTTTTCTTCTGTCATCCTATCTCCCCTCCTTTCCTCTCTCTTTCTGTTTCTCCTTTATTCTCTCTTTCTGTCCCTCCTTTCCTCTCTCTTCCTTTCCTCTCTCTTCCTGTCTTTCCTTTTCCCTCTCTTACCGTCTCTCTTTTCCTCTCTCTTCCTGTCATTCCTTTCCTATCTCTTCCTGTCACTGCTGTCCTCTTCCTCCCTTTCCCCCTCTTCTCCTTCTTCCCTGCCTCCTCCCTCGCCATGACTTTTTACGAAGGGCAGACTAATGCGATACCTTGGTTCTTCGGGCAACCCACCTAGTCTGATCCGACAGAATTTTAGAATATTTGCATAACAGGACCCATATACACTCTGCCCTGACTCAATGGGCGGCAGGGGGATGAGGGAGGAAGGAGGTTGCGGATGGGGGAGGAAGGGAGGGTGGTAAAGTAAGGGACAGGGAGGAGGGAAGAGAGAAATGGAGGAAGGGAAGACTGGAGAGAGAGAGAGAGAGAGAGGCAGGTGGAGTATGGAAGAGGAGAAAAGGAGGATAAGGGAAAAACAGAGAATGTGGAGGGTAAAGAGAAGAGGCTGGGGAAAAGGGAAAGATAGGTGGGACAGAATAAGGGATAGAACATGAGAGATAATGGGAGAGAGGTAGACAGGAGGGGTGTGCGAGAGGGAAGAAGAGAGGATATGTATGAAGAAAAGCATGCGACAGTATGGGTGGGAGTGACAGAGGAATGTAGAGGGATGGAGAGAGGATGGAAGAGTATGGACGACAGATGGAAGGCAAGGGGAGTATGGGAGAGAAACAGAGAAGAGGAAGGAGATAGAGAGGGTGGGGAAGAGGACGGGGAGAAGGGAGAGATGAAGGAAAAAGATTGAAGAGATAGAGGGAAGAACAGGAGGAAGAATGTTCGGAGATGATGATAATAATAATAATAATAATAATAATAATAAAGAATAACTCAAGAAGAAGGAATATAAATAAACAAGGGTAATGAAGTAAGACAGACACATTAGCAATAACAAAAATGAAGATGATAATGGGATTCCTCTCTCTCTCTCTCTCTCTCTCTCTCTCTCTCTCTCATATTCCACTCCTCCGCTTCTGCATCAAACTCTTCCACTTCGCTCCTCTTCCCTCCCTTCCCTTCACCTCCCTCCTCATCACCACATCTTCCCTACCTTCCTAGCTCTTCATCTCCCCTCTCCATTTACCATTCCCTCCTAATTCTCAGCCACTTCACCTCCCTCCCTCTTACCCTCTTCCTCTTCACCTCCCTTCCTCTTAATTTCTTTCTCTTCACCTCCCTCCCTCTTACCCTCTTCCTCTTCACCTCCCTTCCCCTTATCCTCTTCCTCTTCACCTCCCTTCCCCTTATCCTCTTCCTCTTCACCTCCCTTCCTCTTATCCTCTTCCTCTTCACCTCCTTTCCTCTTCCTCTTCACCTCCCTCCCTCTTACCCTCTTCCTCTTCACCTCCCTTCCCCTTATCCTCTTCCTCTTCACCTCCCTTCCCCTTATCCTCTTCCTCTTCACCTCCCTTCCTCTTATCCTCTTCCTCTTCACCTCCTTTCCTCTTCCTCTTCACCTCCCTCCCTCTTACCCTCTTCCTCTTCACCTCCCTTCCCCTTATCCTCTTCCTCTTCACCTCCCTTCCCCTTATCCTCTTCCTCTTCACCTCCCTTCCTCTTATCCTCTTCCTCTTCACCTCCCTTCCTCTTATCCTCTTCCTCTTCACCTCCTTTCCTCTTATCCTCTTCCTCTTTATCTCTCATTCTCACCATTCTCTTGTTCAGTCTTTTCTTTTTTTTTTTTTGGTCTATGCCTTTCTCCAGATCGTTCTTTATGTATCAATGTATTTGTCTCTTTGTCTGTCTTTTTTTTTCTATCTGTCTAACTACCTTTAATTTTCCAGCCTTATCTTTATTCCTTATTCATTTCCCGTTGGTTGTAAATAATGTAATCTCCATCCTCTCTCTCTCTCCCTCAGCTTCCTTTCCCCTCTCCCCCTCCCTCTCAGCCCCCGTCCCTCTCTCCCCCCGTTCATCGTCTCACACCCCATCTGAATTGCAAATCGACATTTTCACCTACGCTTCGGGGCCCTAGTTAGTGCCCTAAAGATTTCTGATGCCTGGAAGAATTGACAAAAGCGTGGGGGCGATTCATTAAGGGAGGGGTAGGAGGAAAAATGGGAGGAAAAAAGGTAACTGGGGGGAGGAAGAAAAATTAAGGTGCAAGAAGGAAAGGGATTTTTGAGAGGTTGAAAGTTTTTGGTTAAAGGTTGGAGAGACTGTTTGTGCGCCGTTTATATTTTTCTTTCTTTCAATAACTAATAACTAAAAATAATAATAATAATAATAATAATAATAATAATAATAATAAAAATAATAATAGCAATAATAATAATAATAATAATAATAATAATAACAAAAATATTAATCATGATAACAGTAATGATAATAATACGACTACTGCTACTAGTACTACTACTATTACTACTACGGCTCCTACTGCTACTACTACTACTGTTCATCATCATCGTCATCATCACCATCATCCCAACTCTATTTCCTAATGTCACTCTGAGAGGAAAAGATCCAGAAACAGAAAGGAGAAAGTACATAATCATAAGTACCCAATCAGACCAAATATATGCACTCATTTATACTCAAAAAAAAAAAAAAAAAAATATCTTAGGACACCCAGATACTTCCCAATCTATATAGCATTTAATTATCTGTTTCCATGTCAGGTGGCGAAAGAAGGAAAATAAGAAAAGTGACAAACATGGATATAAAAAAAAAAAGTTATTGGCTATGATAGTTTTTACAGTTTCTAATAGGCTTCTCATTAGTGTTTTTTATCATTAGGGAATTCATCCTGGTCATCGCCATCCCTTCTTATTCACCTGAGCAAAATCACCTAGCACTTCACCTGAGCAAAATCACCTGGCACTTCACCTGAGCAAAATCACCTGGCACTTCACCTGAGCAAAATCACCTACCACTTCACCTGAGCAAAATCACCTGCCATTTCACCTGAGCAAAATCTCCTGGCAATTCACCTGAGCAAAATCACCTGTCACTTCACCTGAGCATAATCACCTGTCACTTCACCTGAGCATAATCACCTGTCATTTCACCTGAGCATAATCACCTGCCATTTCACCTGAGCATAATCACCTACCACTTGAAGACTTAATTACCTTAGCATAGTGAAAGAGGGAGTCACTTGGGTCGACAAAGGTAAGTGCAGAAGTTGAATGAATAAATATACACAAAAATACATCAGCTTCATTAAAACAAGCACAAAAACATAACTCAGCAAAGAAGACCATAAAATAATATAGCGATTAAAGTATCATATGAGCGAAAAATGTAATGAATAAAGAAAACTATAACCTAAAAAGGCACAAATTATTCATACTAGGAACAAAAAGCGAATTAATTATGAAAAAAAAATCTTGAGAAAGCCACATTAATTACGAGCAAAAATCTAAAATTCACTAATAAAAGGTGAAGAAGAAAGAAAACGAATAATGAACAAAAATTCAAAATAAACATAAAACATAAAATTAACAAAGAACACAGAAGGTAAAATTCCAAAAACATGAAAAAAGTCAAATTAATTCCTCTCTTTAGTAAAACACCTGAGTAACATCCAGTGCTAATCCAAAACTGGTAAATATCTGTAATATCAAGAAAAAATAAAAATAAAACGAAAATAAAACAAACACCTACCAAACTAAAACACGGCATCAGATAAATCGACTTCCGGGAGTAAAAAAAAAAATAAATAAATAAACTCAAGGCTCCCCCTCAAAAAACACAGCTTGAAGGAAAAGGATAAAAAAAAGAAAAAAATGCGGGGGGAGAGAGAGAGAGAGAGAGAGAGAGAGTTAAATGATAAAGAGGAGGGACAGAAAGTGAGGCATGAGACAAGAGCACAGAAATCAACGACAAAGAAAGATGACTCACAGTACAGTATAAGCACATAAGAAATGGCCCTGTCACTCTCTCGCCTCCTCGAGTATGCCTAAACAAGATGAGAGAAAGAGAGAGAAAGATGATAGCGACAGAGGAAACAAAATAAAATCATGCAGAAACCAACACACAAAGATGAAAAACACACAGAGAAACAGAAAAAGGATGCGCCTGTCATTCGCTCTCTCGCCTCCTCGACTATGCCAAAACAACTGTTAAGAAAGAGACAGAGAAACAGGGGAAAAAGACACAGAAATCACCAGAAAGTGAGAAAGATTACACAGAGAAAGATGACACACAGAGAAACACAAAAAGGATGCGCCTGTCACTCTCTCTCGCCTCCTCGACTACGCCAAAACAACTATTAAGAGGACCCCAGAGAAAGCCAGGGGAAGGAAAAACAGAATCATCATTTTCCCGGAGACTTCGACACCTTCCCCCGCCTCTGTGTTTATGTCTGGGTGGAGGGACAAGGTTGCTAACACACACTCCCCGGCACTAATCACTTCGCTGTGTGTGTGTAAGTGTGTGTGTGTGTGTGTGTGTGTGTGTGTGTGTGTGTGTGTGTGTGTGTGTGTGTGTGTGTGTGTGTGTGTGTGTGTGTGTGTGTGTGTGTGTGTGTGTGTGTGTGTGTGTGTGTGTGTGTGTGTGTGTGTGTTGATGTCCTCACTTTCCCTCTTCTTTGTTTCTCGATATTGTCCCTTTCCCTCTCCCTCCTCTCCCCTTTTGTCTCTGTCTGTCTGTCTGTCTCTGTCTCTGCCTCTCTCTCTCTCTGATTATACTTTCTCTTCCTTTTTAGTGGTTGAGACGCATTTTCTGGCATAATTACTTTTGTCTGGTTTTCCTTCACCACTCTTTACAGTTGTCATCTTTTAATACTTCCTTTCGCTTTCATGTTAATTTCTTTAGTCATCATTATGCATTCATTTTACAGTTTTGCCTAACACTGCATTTTACGAGTCTTTTGTGTACATCATTATCTTGTCATTCACATAGGTAATTTTTGGACTACAAGAAATACTATGATTCTCACTTCACTGTTTTGCTTTCTCTTTCTCATCCATCTTCCTCCTCTTTCCCTTCTTGCTGTTTACATCCAGTTTATCGTTGTGTATTATTTTTAATTCATTTCTAATTTCTCTCACTCAGGCTCTATTATCATCATTATATTCCTTCACTGCTAGAAGTATTCTCTTGAAAAAAAAAAAAAAAAAATCAGAAGTAGCAGGACTAAAATAAAAAATGTCTTTGTACTGACAGAGATAGTGGAGGTTCCTTCTAAACGTTCCTCCACAAGTTTTCTCCCATGAGTGAGTAAAATCATCGAAGAGCAGAAAAAAAAAGAAAAAGAAAAAGAAAAAGAAAAGGAAAAAAGATAATCACGCTTAAAGGACTAAACCATTTTCCCTTTTTTTTCCTCATCATATATTTTTTTCTATTTTGACTGGCTATATACACTTTAGCCACTATAATCTATGTCGATAAAGAGTACAGCCTCATTCACAATATACTGTTTTCCATCAGTTTATCATACAGTATACTCCCGCCATCATAATCTCATAATATACTGCGCCTATCATAATCCCTTTTACAGAAGCGACAGTAACTAAAGACTCCAGTGCCGATAAAATGTGATGCGAGTCATAGTTTACTGCACCTATCAGTCTATCACACCGTACATTGCAGCATAATCTATCTCATAATATACTGCACCTATCATAATCCCTCTTACAAAAGCGACAATAACTAAGGACCCCAATGTCGATAAAGAGTGAAGTGACGACTCGACACAACCAATCGTCACCTGGCCCATCGTCACTCAGGTCAAATCGTCAACAAGTCCGGCATTCGTCCGTCTCGGCTAATGACCAATAAACTTGATCCGAAAACCCAATTTGGCTAATTTGACCGGCTGCCATAAACAACAACAACAGCACGACTGCGTGGGGAGGAGTGGGTGGTTTAATTATTAAAACAAAAAACGGACGGGAGACAAACAGGAATACATAAAACGACAGCATTAAATAACGAATGGGATGAGGGAAGGAAATTTATTAACAACTCCTCTGTGATAACATATTTTGTATTTAATTTTTGTTATAGCCAGACAATTATATTCAACTTGAGAGATCTTTTTTTTTTTTTTTTTTTTTTTACAGGTGGGATTAGATATAACCTTCCATACACCTTTCACTGTACGATATCTCTCCAGAGCTGAATCAAATCAAACGAATGAAAGTGAAGAAGACATACTGTGCTGACGAGGTTAAAACAAAGAGGAGGATAAGGAAAAAACAAATAAATAAAGCTAAGTATTGTAAAACGAATGGAGGAGATAAATCATTAACCTAATTATCCCAAATACATCATCTTAATTTGGTTTCGTAGTTTTGCCATTTTGTTTCGGTCTTCCTCGGGGTATATGAGGCTTTTCGAACTAGATATGGCTCCTGAATAACGTCCTTACTATTATAAAGCCTTTCAAAGTTTATAAAAATTGCCTGGTAGTAGAAAGAACGATATATAAATGACATCCTCTGGTTACAGTGGTTGAAAGAGAAAAGGGGGACAAAAACAGGAGTACATAAAACTACAGAATCAAATAACAAATGGGTACAGGTGTGAGGGAGGGGGAGGTCCCATATCACCATCAACCCTCCTCCGCTCATTTGTACCCCGCTGAATTATAGACCCCACCGGCACTCCCATTATCATTCTGAAATTATCATAACAGCAACGGCAATTAATACATCACTAGGAAACAGGTAATTAAATGCCATATAGATAGAGGAGTGGAGGGGTGCCATAAGAGGGGCTGTTGCTGCATCGTAAACAAGACAAATGATTTATGGGTCTCAGTTTATTATCTCTTGTTGCTGATGTATTTTGCATTTTTCTTACTTTCACTTTTCTTTTTTATCTTGGGAAAAGTTAATTAAATGCCATATAGACAGGAGCGTGGAGGGGTTCCATAAGAGTGGCTGGTTCTGCGTTGTAAACAAAACACGGGGGAAGGTTGGTAATTTATGGGATTCTGTTTATAACCTCTTTTTACTTATGTTCTGCCTTCTTACTTTTCAGGCTTTGTAACAGGACTTAGAAATTGGCAATCAAATGCCATATGGATAGGGATGTGGAAGGCGGGTTGGTAAGGTATGGAATTATCTTTATAAGTTTGTTCTTCATACGTTTGCCTTCTTCTTTCATCTCTCACTAAACGACTCAGAAACAGGTAACTAACAGCCCAATAAACAAGGATGTGGAGGGGTGACGTAAGGGGTGTTTTGGTTTCTAATTCCTTTATATGCCTCTGTTTATCTCCTCTTACTTTTTTCTCTTTCTTTTTTTTACTGCATGACTAGCAAAGAGGAAAAAACTGCAATATAAGTAGACATGTCGAAGGAGGATATAAGATAAAATGCAGATGAATTATGGTACTCGATGTATCTGTTGTTTTTGTCTGTTTTCACTCGTATGTTCCTGTTTTTTTTTTTTTTTTTTTTTTACAGATGCGTCCTTTTTTGGTTAAATACCGTACACTTCCCTCCATCTGCTGATTTGCCTGTCTATTTCTTTCTCTCCTTTCTCTCTTCTAATTAACTCGGCTTTCTATAAATTCTCCCTTTCTCTCTGTCATGACTAATTTTCAGCTTTCCCCACTCCTTTCTGGTATCTACTGTATTAAGGTCTCTCTCTCTCTCTCTCTCTCTCTCTCTCCAATTTCCCTCCCTCACCCCCTCCATCCCCTCCGGCGGGTGCGAACAAGCCCCCCAACACTGCATATTCACACTACTCCTCTGGGATGCTTCCCTGTCATCGATTCTTCCTGTTTCGCTGTCAGTGTTGGAATTCTGGGCTACACAGATACATAGATAGATAGATAGATAGACAGGTAGATAGATAGACAGATGTAGCTGCAGGAAACGTGTATCAGTGGAGACGGTCATTTAATTTGAGGCTTGTTTTACTTACATATATATATATATATATATATATATATATATATATATATATATATATATATATATATATATATATATATATATATATATATATATATATATTGTATAATGTATACCAACAAACAAATAATTATGACATAGCCAAAATGAGAGAGAGAGAGAGAGAGAGAGAGAGAGAGAACAACCGAAACACAAATTTATATACATTTTTTCTTTTCAACGCCCGTAGCAGGAATTAGAATTGACAGCTCCATTACAAACTATAAAAATGAATAAAAATATATGTACATGGATTACTATAAAAATGTGCTCCGGGCCGTGCGGGTTGAACTGTAATTTTGATGTGATGAATAATACCCTTTTTTTTTTTTTCCAGAATAAAAAAAAAGTGACCCCCTCTTATTTTTTCTTATGTCTAATTATTCCCTTCACCTGTGTGTTCCTACCTGTAATTAACTGACTGGTATGAGAGTGCACTATTGTGGTTTTCATGACTGTCATCCCATTAATTATAACCATCATCATCATCATCATCACCCTTTGTTAACCACCATCATCACTGGCGATAACCACGATGATGATGCAAGGCAGTGTGCGTGTGCGTGTGTGTGTGTGTGTGTGTGTGTGTGTGTGTGTGTGTGTGTGTGTGTGTGTGTGTGTGTGTGAGAGAGAGAGAGAGAGAGAGAGAGAGAGAGAGAGAGAGAGAGAGAGAGAGAGAGAGAGAGGGTGACCCAGAACACAGTGATCAGCCTTCACGTGATTTATATCCCCATCTCTTAGTATTCCGTCCGGCAAGGGGGCATCCGTCACAGCCAACAGGGGTAGTGGTTGAATGGCTTAATGTCGTTCACGGCCAGACCCTTTCGTTTTTACAGAGGCTGGGTTTATCTTGGGTTTATGGCATGGAGGTGGCTTGGGAGGCTACCTAGCACCCTTTTCTTACCGCTTTATTTACTCCATGTTAAATATTTTCTTGTATGTTAATTCTGAAACAAAGGTTGAGAGGAGAGGCACAATCTGCATATAGATGAATTCCACGGTGAAAAATGCTTAATATACAGCTTAGGATGAAGTGCTATGAAGTCTTCAATGAAAATCAGAGTGCGGCCCGACTCTGGCTTTCGACCCACCAAAAATGAGGTTAAGCTGGATCCAGAAACAATGAGAGAGAAAGTACGAAAGTAGAACTCTTAGTGGCCTGGCCAGTGATGAGATGAATGGATGAAGTGGAGATGTAGGCCTATGTGAGAGAGGGGTGTGTGAGCTGGGGAGACGGCATCGAAATGGCAGAGGACAGGGCGACATGGAGGCGATTTGTCTGCGGCCACCCCATAAGGGATTAAGGCGTCTGGCTAGAGACAGATCTAGACAGATAGTGAAACTGGTTACATTACAATTCACACACTCACTGAAGTCACCGAATCCTTGCCCCAGCTTACTGTTCTAATCATCTGTACAGATTTCTTTGTATTTTGATGTGAGCTGCAAAAGACTTCCAACATACTAACCGCAGACTGGAAAATGGTTATTCGAAAACATATTCGCTGCATGCATGCTTTGAAATTAATGACCACCTGGGAACAACAACTTTTCGGGTCTCCCTCTGCTGAATAAACATGTTAAGTGATAGTCAGAATAATTACACCCAAGAGATGTCCTGCCCTGCACATTCCTAGTCCCCTCCACTACCGCTTCAGGAAATCTTGAATGTTTTCCTTGCTACCGTCAAATGACATTAATCAGATCAGGAGAGACCTTTAGTGGCGAAGGAGGTAAGTTCATAAAACCGAACTGCAAGATCAAAACAAAAACCCAAACTATCTCCCTGTCGCAAGATTATTTTACTCAGCTTAGGGGAGACCTCTGGTAGTGATGAAGGTTAGGATCAACAGACCGACATACAAGATCACAACAAAAAACCGACCATCTCGCTCCCGGAACGCGGTCGTTGTGGAGGCGGTGGTGGTGGTGTGGTAGTTACGTCATCGTGTCGACCCCAGTAATTTGCCCTGCGCTGAAATATTCCCCAGTCTGCCTTCCCTGGACTTGGATATATTGATAGGCAGGAATAAATGATCATAAACCACAGTGTAAGACGGACCAGACCCCCGAATCGCCGGAGCACCCTCATGATAGATCCTCCACCCCCTCTTATTTTAGGGAACTGGTCAACTCGAGCATTTTGGTGTCCTTCTGGTTTAATTTACCAAGCCTTACTCTCAATTACGGAATATTCTAAGGCTGTGTAATGATTCTAGAGGAGAGAATAATTCCTATTTTAGCATTACAAACTTGCAGATACTTTGAGATACGTGGAAAAGTTAGAAAAATCGGATGCAACTAGAATCCAACATGGCGGAATTGTCCAGGGTTCGCCACCAGAGGGCCACCAGCGCTAGCCCGGGCGAGCGGCGGTGCTTACGTTGATTGGATGATTGTAGACTCGAACCACCAATCACAGGGCTCCCCGCGGCACCAAACAAATGACTATCGATTCCAATAATGGTTGATTGAATCGCGTTTTGATAACCTTGAAGCAGTCGTGATATTAGGCAAAATCATGACCCACGGGAAAAATACACACACTTACCCTAGGCCTATAAGTGGCACCTTGAGGAAAAATGGGGCTTGTCAACGATATATCTCTGGCACTAATAAATCTACCCCTAGCACCAAAACAGATGAGGAAAAATACATAGTTTGCCCTTCAAAAGAAAATGTGGGGAGTAAAAATAAATGAAGAGTTTTGCGTCCTAAAGGCCAATATTTTCTCTACCCTTATATATTCTAGTTTGCTATGGAGACCGGTACGCCAAATTAATATAAATCTATCATTATTGAACTTAACGAAATCGTCTGTAGATATGAAAGGGGAGATAGAACACTCGTCGTAATGGTGAAAGAATCACTGGGGACTATTTTTAATCCCTTCAGACTGAGAGGCATTTCTAAAGCAGAGGAAAATCGTCTGATGTTTAAAAAATAAAGGAAAACTCACCTATCGAAAGGGTTAATAAGGTCACATCCGGACTAGAATACGTAGCTCTCTCTCTCTCTCTCTCTGGTCATCCCAACAAGTCACATCAAAACAACTACCACAATCACCACTACTAGTAACTACCACAACGTCACTACCACAGTTATAACAACCACTTGCTACAACCATCGTTCCCGTACTACTGTCACTACAACTACCACTATCATCACAATTACTACCATTTCCGTAACTACTACCATCATCACTACTACCACTATTACCACATCAACCACATTTACAACCACCACTACCTCCACCACCACATTTTCCACCATTACCATAATTACCCCCATTACTACAACCATTATTACCGTAACAACCACTATCGTCACTATTATTACCATTACTACATCAATTACTACCACCTGCTAAACCACCACTACCACAATTACCTCACACACACACACACACACACACACACACCCGTCACCAACTACCACCATTCCCCCTATGACTACCACCATTACCAACATTGCCAATCATTATCCCCACCGGCCCCTACCACAATCCAAATCACCACCATTACGTCAACCATCATCACCTACCACCATCGCTCATCACCACCACCATAATCACCCCAATTCTCCCTCCCCCTTGGTACTTAACCCTTTGACTACGATGACGCTTTCTGTAATTATAGTTTTGTTATCTCCAGACGATTTTATTCAGCTTGAGATTTTTTTCTGAAGTGGAGGGGTTTGATACAGCCTTCCTTAAGCCCATCATATGAAAGACGTTTTTATTAAGCTGAAGAAAATCGTCTGATGGTTGCATGAATAAGGCAATAAAATCGGATTCAGAGGGGTTAATTCAACAGTGTGTGTGTGTGTGTGTGTGTGTGTGTGTGTGTGTGTGTGTGTGTGTGTGTGTGTGTGTGTGTGAACTTCCAGACGATTTTATTTCACTCCAGGGGGCTTATGGCAGTTGAGAGATTAGATACAGAGATAATGTTGGCTTCACCTGAATGGGAAAATATGTGGCGATATGTTCATGACTAATTACTGAGAATATTAATTACATGTGCTCTAACAGGGCCATTAACTGGTCATTATAATTAATAATTCTCAATATCACCACCGCCTCCTATCACTCTATCATCACCCAGTCCTCATCACTTTAATCACTATCAATATATCACCACACTTACATCATCCCTCACCATCATCACCACCATCACCATCAATATACCATCCCTACATCATCTCCCACTATCATCACCACCATCATCATTATTACACAACCTGCACCATCACCACATAACCACGACATCATCACAACATCAGTACCACACTTACATAACCTTCATACCACATACCAACTCTACCACACGTACGTAACTTCACTGTCACATTACCACACCACTTAAAATACTGACACTACCACACTTGCACAACTGTACTGCCACACTATCACATTTATGCAACAGTCACTACCACACTTACTTAGTCTTCACCACAATATTTCCACAACCCTCACTACTACACTACCACATCATTACACTACCATATTACCACCAACATATGACTTAACATACACCATGATATTTGAACCACCATCACTACCACACTAACATAATCCCTAACTTACCTCAGCTGTCCCATTACCACACCTACCACACTACCACACTTATATAATCCCTCACTACCAAACTTACCACACTACCACACTTCCAAAATCCCTCACTACCACACCAACCACACTGTCACACTTACATAATCCCTCACTACCACACCAACCACACTTTCAAAATCCCTCACTACCACACCTACCACACTTACGTAATCCCTCACTACCAAATCTACCACACTTACATAATCCCTCACTACCACACCTACCACACTACTACACTTAAACAAGCCCCCTCCCTACCACACCTACCACACTTACACAAGCCCCCTCCCTACCACACTACCACACTTACACAAGCCCCCTCCCTACCACACTTACACAAGCCCCCTCACAAGGCCTACAGTAGGATGTTATAATCGCATCTACACTTTAAAACTCGCTCTGTCATCACCCATTGTCACCATCATCATCTTCACCACCATCACCCTACCCGCACCATCACCCTCCCTCCCTCTCACATCCTCTGCCACTATATTGCTACCATTTTAACTACCATGACTATCGTAAATGAGGCTCTGACTACCACTACCACCGCACTACCATCGCAACTACCTTAACTACAATTGCTACCATCCTCTTCCCTTCCATAATTTCTGTTACTATTATTTTAACTACCATAACCGCTCTAAATAGGGCTATAGCTACAATTACCATCATACTACCATTCACCATCATAACTGCTACCACACCTACCATGATTTCTTTATTCCTTACCACCATACTACCATTTCAACTATCATGGCTATCATATATGAGTGTCCAGCTACCATCACCATCACAGTGTCATCGTAACTACTAATACTACCATGCTCAAAGGCTCAACTTACCTACCACCATGCTACGGTTTCAGATACCATAACTACCAACAGTGATCAAGACTGCAATTACCACTATACTACTACAGTCTAATCTACCACAACTATCACCATAGCTACCATCACCATCCACCTCTCTCTACCACAACTACCATCGTCCCTACTCATGCACAACTACCACCACCCCCCTTTGCCACCTTTACTACTTATTCTACCCCTCCACTACAAACAGCACCATCTTTCATTGTCACGACTGAAACAACTACCGCCATCATCCATTCCTCTTCTACTACAACTACTACCATCCATGCCAACCACAACTACCACCATCCACGCCTGCCACAACTATCATCATCCTCTCCCTTTCTACCACAACTATACCACCATCATCCTCTCCCCTTCTACCACAACTACCACCATCATCCATTCCCACAACTTCTTCCTTGTACACTCTCCACTAAAACAACCACCACCATCCTCTACCACAACTACCACGATTCCCTCCTACCACAACTACCACCATCGGAGCCATCTGGACCAAACAGCTGATACACAGAAAACACACAAGGGAAGACTTTGGCGTAAATAGAGAGAAATTTGTAAGAGGGGAAATGCCTGCCTAACCCTGCCTCACCCACCCTGCCTTTCTTTGTTCGTGCCTCTCTGCCTTACCCTTTAATTCCCTTCCTGAGTCTTACCGTACCTTACCCTGCCTCACCCATGCCCTGCCTCATTTTGTACGGTGCCTCTTTCACCCTTCCACACCCGACACTCTTCTACTCCCTGCCTTACCCTACTTCAGCCTACCTTCCCCTGCCTCACCCAGACCCTGCCTCGCTTTGATCGGTGCCCCTCTTTCATCCATCCACAACCTGCCTTACCCTGCCTCACCCAAACCCTGCCTCAGTTTGTTTCGCTTCTCCTTAATTTCAAACACGACGCGTTACTCTACCCAACTTCATTCGTGATCCTCTCTCTCTCTCTCTCTCTCATACGCTGCCTCGCCCAACCCCTGCCTCTCCTTTTCCGTGCCTCTCATTCCTCTACACCCTGCCTTATATACCTCCCTGCCACACCAGCACTTGCCTTTTGTTCGTGTCTCCCTCTCACATTTTACCCTGACACTTCCTTTTTTCTTTTTTTTTTCTTTCGTGACTCTCTCTCTCTCTCTCTCTTGCTTCTACATGCTCTAAACCTACCTCATCCTCTTTCACCCAGACCTTGACTCTTCCTTCGTGTCTGACTAAATTACAGCACTTTAACACACACTACCTCTCTTTTCTTTCCCCACTATCACATTTCCCCTCTCCTTTCTCCTTCTATCTTCCCCCTCCCTCTTCTCCCTTTAACCTTCTTCCTCCCTCCTTTCCTCTCCTAATCCCGCCGCGACCACACTGAGAGTTCGTGTGATTACTCATTGGAAGGGAAGGGAAGAAAGGGAGAGGGCGGGGGAGAGGGGGGAGGGGAAGAGAGGGGACAAGAAGGGGGGGAAGAATGAGAAGGAAGCGGGGAGGAGAAGAGGGAGGGAGGTGATGTGAGCCGTATGAGTGAATGGTGAGGGAAGCAGAGGAGAAGGGGAGGAAGTGAGGAAGGAGTGGGGTGTAGGGGAAGGATGAAGTTAAGCTAAAGGTGGAAGTGTGTGTGTATGTGCATTACATATATATATATATATATATATATATATATATATATATATATATATATATATATGAGAGAGAGAGAGAGAGAGAGAGGGGGGATGGACTAGGAGGAGTGCGAAAGTAAGGTGCGTGTGGGGTCAGATCGAAGAACCAGCAGGATAGCACAATTCCTCTCCCTCCCCTATAACGAATGACGTACACTGAACACACGCTCATGCACACTACACCTACACTATCCCCATCTGTCAAGCACACCACACCTACACTATCCCCATACCTCATGCACACCACACCTACACCATCCCCATCCCTCATGCACACCACACCTACACCATCCCCATCGCTCATGCACACCACACCTACACTATCCCATCCATCCTAACAAATACCAAAGAAATTATGTTAAGGCATTGACTCACCTGATAACACCTTTAATGAATACAAAGAAATCGTAAATCCAGTAATATTTTGAGTTATTCCTGACGATCCACAAACATTCCTATATATCGTAAAAATATCAAGAGAAATACATCGTGAATGGCTCGTCTGATAACCCCGAATTATGACATGGAAATCGTTAGGTGGGGTAATATTTTTTGTTTTGTTCAGAAGATAATGAACTTAAAAAAGAAGGTGATCTAATATTCTCAAGGCAATGATGTGGAAAGGGAAAAATGATGTACAATTTTCCGCTCATTTCCAGGGTAATGAGTTTGGGAGAAAAATATTTATTGTGGAATTTTCAACGTAAGAAAGTGAAGAAAGTATAATGACGTAATTTTGAACATAATGACGTGGGAAGAGAATATGATAAGCGGTTCAAGGTAATTACTTGGCCAGGTAATACAACGCAGTTCTTAAGATAATAATTCTCGATAACTACAGGTGAAAAATAATTACTCGTGGAAAGTAACTGAGTGTAAATTATTCCTGTTTTAGCCCTTTGGTACCACTGCATGTTTGTTTTGCCTGGTGTGTGTGTGTGTGTGTGTGTGTGTGTGTGTGTGTGTGTGTGTGTGTGTGTGTGTGTGTGTGTGTGTGTGTGTGTGTGTGTGTGTGTGTTTAATCCAGGAACAAACTTTCACTTACCTCAGCCAATCAGCAATACCCAACAGTGTACTTCCCCTCCCTTCAGGTACCCAATCTTACCTGGAGAAGAAAGAGAACAGGATCAGAAAACACCAATGGAGAAAGGAAACTGGATTAAAGACAATATGAGCGTGTGATCTCAAGACAATATAAGTGTGTGTGATATGAAGACAATGTAGGTGTGTGTGATTTTAAGACAATATAAGTGTACGTGAACAACTTAACCCTCCTCTGAAAACAGCCTCAATTTACACTAAGGCCTGTCGTCTCGTCGATTAAGGGGGCTCTTTATCACCTTAGCGATTTCTTTTCTTAAATACACCTTACTATCCTCTTCCGTGTTACGTAAATCCTTCCATTATCGTCGAAACCTGCATTAATAAATTACAGAAGGATGTTAATCACCCATATCCAAAAATAAATCGGTAAGGAAGACAGGGAGTTTCTTTAACCGATACTCCTTACTGTCCTCGTCTGTGTTACGTAAATCCTTCCAGTATCGTCGTACCCTGCATTGACAACGCACAAAAAGATGTTAACCACCCACATCCAAAAATAAATCGGTAAGGAAGAGGTGTTAGGGAGCTTCCTTAACCGACGAGAATATGGGACTGATTGACAATGATTCATAGTTAAGTTGGTCCATCTGTGTCGGGTGCAGTGGAATTATCTGATTTTTTCAAGATCACTGAAAAAGGCGACAGGACTTTCGGTGCCGACTGTACACCTACCTCCTTCAGTCCGAAAGTTCTCTCTAAAGCTGAATAAAATCGTTAGGTGGTAGCCATAACAGAATATATAATACGGAACTGGACAGAAGAGTTAAGAATGCTGTAAATATTTAGACTGATAACGCCGTCAATCCGAATATCTAAAAAGCTGAATAAAATCGACTGGTGGTAGCCATAACAGAATACAAAATACGTCACAGGACTGAAGAGTTGAGAAAGCCATAAATGATTGTACTGATAACGCCGTCTATTATATCGGCAGTAACGCCAAGTAACGCCAGAGATAAAATCGAATGAGAGGAGGTGGTATTACGTGCCGGTAACTTATACCTGCTGGCATAACAAGGTAACAAAGAGGTTAATTAGCGAGTGGTATTATCAGGGTCACGAATAACTCCCTTGATGATATAACGCAATGGAAGCTCTTTGTATAGCGGGATAATTACCGGTAAATCAATAATAAGTAATCAGTAATGAATAATAGGAGATGATAAGGATATAAAATACTACTATTACTACAGTTCTACTACTACTACTACTACTACCACCACTACTACTATTGCTGCTACTACTTCCATTATTACTACGACCACCACCACCACCACCACCACCACCACCACTACTACTACTACTACCACCACTACTACTACTGCTGCTACTACTTCCATTATTACTACTACGACGACGACCACCACCACCACTACTACTACTACAACTACTACTACTACCACCATCATCACCACCATTACTACCACTACTATTACCACCACTACTACTACTATTATTATTACCACTGAAACTCCTGATGCCGATATAAAACTGAAGCAAGTCTCAAACTAAAGACAAAATACAGGAGGAACAAAAACAAAGCAACAAAGCAAATGCAACCGTAACAAAAACAATACAGAACAATAAACAAATCCAATCAAAACAAAAACAAGGGCAACAATAAAAAAAGACCAAGAAGCATATCAAAACAATGAATGAGATGCCCAGTGAAAAAAGACAGCAAAACAAAAAACGAGATCAAGACAACCCAAGAGCATAATGTCAACAAAGACAAGTTCAAAATAAGACAACCCAAATTAATAAAGGTAACAAAGACAACAATAATTCAAAACAAGAGACAACGCAGCTGAATAAAGACAGTAAAGACAATAGCGTATACGACATGAGGGGCCAATGGGCGTGGCTTCCCTCTTTGTCACACCCATTACCACTCTCCTTCCGTTCCGTGCATGGCGTTCCGTTCCGTTCCGTGCCGTTCCGCTTCCTTCTGTGCCGTTTTGTTCCATTCCATGTCGTTCCGTTGCGTTCCATTTTGATCCATTCCATGCCATTGCGTTTCGTTCCCTGCCGTTCCCTTCCTTTATGTGGTGTTCTGCTTTGTTCCGTTCTTTTCCGTGCCATTCCATTGTCGTCTCGTTTCTTTTCGTGTTATTCCGTTTATTTTCGTGCCATTTTACTTCCTTTCGTGCCGTGGCATTGCATTCCATTCCGTTCCTTATCGTGTCATTTCGTTCCTTTTCCCGTCATTCCGCTTCGTTCCGTGCCTTGTCATTTTATACTATTGCATGCCGTTTATTGGCGCGTTATTCCGTTTTGTTTAGTGCTGTTCCGTTCCATTCCGTTTCATTGCCTGCCATGTTCCTTACGAGACAGGGACAGAGGCTCCTTAGGGACGAAACATTAAGGATCCGAGCGATAGCCAGCGATACTACTCGTTGTCTGGCATTAGGGAGAAACAGTCATTATGATCAATTTTCCCATTTGAACGATCTGGGTGCTATTGTCTTCTCACGGGCGAATGGTGTGCGTGTGTGTGTGTGTGTGTGTGTGTGATAGGGGTGGGGGATGTAGGGGTGATGTCACAATGGATGTATGGTAAAGATGTCGCCAGCAAATGCCGTCTTAATTCTCCTATTTCCTCTGTCGCAAATTTTCTTTACGGGTGTATGCCACGCTTTCTCTCTTATTTGCTTATAAGGACTTCAGCCAGGTAACTTTCTTTTTGCTTGGTATGTTTCTTGTCTTCTTTTCCTTATTCTTGTTTACACACACACACACACACACACACACACACACACACACACACACACACAATTCGCTCGTCTTCTTTATTATCCTTTTCTCTTCTTGGTTCAGTTTCTGGGAAAAAAAAAAATGTTGGATGCCACTTGTTCATGCTGTCTTATTCTTAGTGGTTTCTTGTAATTCTTATTCCTTCGAGATCTCTTTGACTTGATTTCTCCCTCTCTCTCTCTCTCTCTCTCTCTCTCTCTATTCATGCCAGCAAAAAAATAATGGTATAGCTCAGGTGTCATCTGCAAATTTTACATTAATTCCAGTATCTTCTTCGTTTTTTCTTTTTTCTTAAACAATATCTTTTTCTCTTCCTTGCTTTCTTCCTTCTTCTTCTTATTTTACTCTTGCTTCCATCCAACAATTCTCTACTTCTCCCTCTAATTAAATGTATAGATGTTTGGAACTTAAAATGTTACTTGCATATGTAATGACCTAGTAACTTTCCATAGGTGACTTTTATCCTATTTCTCTCTTTCTTTCTTTTTTTTTTTTTCTTTTTTTTTTTTTTTTGCGATATATCTTCTTCCGAGTCTCAGTTTTATCTATCTTCGTTCACTATGGTACGTTGACTGTAGGGTACGTCTGATAATTGGTATACGGTACGTTGGGTATAATTCCAGACTCACCTCTTTCTTTCCCCCTCAGCATCCAGCCGTTCTTTCCTCTTTTCCTTCCCCTCTCTCCACCCACTGTCCAATCCTTCGTTCCATCTTCCTCATTCTTACCTCCATCTCTCAATTAATCCCCCCCCCTTCTCTCTCTCTCTCTCTCTCTCTCTCTCTCTCTCTCTCTCTCACACACACACACACACACACACACACACACACACACACATCAACTTCGAAAAACAACCCGCCGTCTCATGAATGGTGCATGCGTGTCCCTCAGGATGTCAACACCGCATTTTCTCTGTTTGTTAGTCACTTGTTGTAGGAGAATGGGGGAGAGGGAGGGAAGGGAGTGGAGAATGGAGTAGAGGGAGGGGAGTGGAGAATGGGGTAGAGGAAGGAAAATGGGTAGTGAACAGGGGAGGGGGACGGGCAGGGGAAGATTCAGAGAAGGAGATGAGGGGACAGAGTGGAGGGAGAAAAGAGTACAGAATGGGGCACAGGAAGGGTTGGGGGATGAAGAGAGGGAGTGAGAGGAGAACAGAGAGTGGGGGAAAGTGGGGCTGGGGAGTAGAGACTGAAGGAGAGGGAAGGCTGGGGGGGGTGAGGAGGGACAGGGAGGGGAAAGTAGAAAATTGAAGAGGGGAACAGACGGAGGGAAGAGACAGAGAAGGAAGGAGAGGAAAATAAAGAGTATGAGGGAAGGGTTGGGGTGATGAAAAGATGGAGGATGGGGAAATAGTGAATGGGGAAGAGGGGATGGAGGGGCAAAGTAAAAGAGGAGGGGAGTTAGGGATATGAGAATGAGAGGTGATGAGAGAAAGAGCAAGAATAAAGGAGGGAAAGAAGGCGAGGGGAGTTAGGGTGAGAGAAGGTAAGATGAAGGAATAAAGGAGGGAGAAAGAGAGAGGGAGTAATGGAGGGAGAGGGGAGAATAAGGGTGAGCGAGGGAAGGATTATGAGGGAGAGGTAAGGGGGAGAGAGGGGAAGGAGTAAAGGAGGGTGAGGGGAGAATAAGGGTGAGGGATGGAAGGATTATGAGGGGTATGGGGCAGAGAGGGGTAAGGGGGAGAGAGGGGAAGGTGTGTGTGTGTGAGGGAGGGGAAGGTGTGGTGTGTGTGAGGGAGGGGAAGGGGTGAGGGGAGAGGAAAGGCTCGAATTTCCCGTTTTTGACGAGATGTACTTAGCAGCTGAGGTTCATTTGTTTAATTAGCGTAACAACTGCAATTTCTGGCGGCTGAGTTCATAATTTTGGCCAATTTTAACCACTTCACTGCGATGACGTCTTTGATTTCATTCTTGCTAACATCAGATGATATTCATCTCTGGAAAGACGTCTGATAGTGAAAGGTTTGCTAGAAACTCCATCAACCCCTTTGCTTCTACAGGTTTCTCTTCAGGTGAGCAAAATAATCAGGTAATAACGAGAAAATTGATCAGGTGTTACTGTACTGGAGAGACTGAATTATGATGACGATTTTATGAGATCTGAGAATGCGGTAACCCATAACCACTATAAGCCAGCAGTCCAAAAGCAAGTATCATCCTTGTCCTAAAACGGTGATAACAACAAAGCAACGGAGATAAAGATAAAAATAAAGAACATGAAAAGAGCCATATAATCATAGGATCAATACCTCACAACAATGACAAAGATCAACAACAATAACATTAGAACACAAATACATATATCAAGGACTAACAAATACATCACATAACAACAACAAAGACATCAGAATAATAACACACCAAAACAACCAGCACATACATCACTAACCACCTCTCAAACAAGATAAACAAACCCTAACCACTCCCCAAACAAGTGTCAGTCCAATCAAATCATTCACCACTCTCAAACAACAGACACAAACCTTAATCACAAACAAAATTAATGTCAAACAGGACACTATTCACTACACAAATCACCCACAAACTAAACAAACACACTTTAATCGACCCTACAATATATCAGACCAATCAAGTCAATCACCCCACTCAAACAACAAATCAGAAAACCCTAATCAATATCACCATCTACCCTAAACAAACGTCAAACAATCGAAGCAACATACTAGCCACACGACCACCACTACACAAACAAAAAGCTAAGGAACTGTCACTAATCATACGAAAGCAAAATTCAAACAATCCAATCAAACAACTAACCACCCTCAAACAAAACCCTAATCACCCTGGAAGCAAGAATCAAGCAGCCCAAACAAAGGCAACCACACTAGCAGTCCCTCTCACCACTACGGTAGCAACAGCCAATCAACCCAAACAATAAATTAACTTCATCTAAAACAAGAGATCAACACAACTCTAAATCACCCCCAAACAAGAGAGCAAACACTAGTCAAACTTAAATTCTACACACTCTGCAAAAACAAAGGACAAACAGCAAAGCAAATCGCTCATCAACCTCAAGCAACAAGCAAACAAACCCTAATCACAAGCAAGAGCCTCATCACCCTGCAAACATGAGTCAAACAAACAAACCCTGAGTCACAAACAGACCTCCAATCACCCTGCAAACATGGGTCAAACAAACCTTGAATCACAAACAAACGTCTAATCACCCTGCAAACAAGTCAAACAATCCCTGAATCACAAACAGACCTTTAATCACCCTGCAAGCATGAATCAAACAAACAAACCCTGAATCACAAACAGACCTCCAATCACCCTGCAAACAAGAGTCATACAAACAAACCCTGAATCACAAACAGACGTCTAATCACCCTGCAAACAAGAGTCAAACAACCCAAACAAGCAACTAAACTAGTGGCTCCTCCTACCACTCCGGCAGCCGTAATGACGATGGTCCAACTTTCATGTCACGATTTATTAAGCACAGTGAATAACAGGAGGCCGGATGCGCGGAATGATGAATAATGACACGCGATGAATATTCATAAGGGAAGGCACGATAGAGATCTGCAAAAAAGAGAGAGGGAGAGAGAGAAAAAAAAAATGTGAGGGAGGAGGGGTGGTGATGGTGTCGGATACTCTCGTTTACATACAGTCCTGGCGTTTATACTCTACCAAGGCCCCATTAACAGGGACCGGGGTTGTGGTGTTTATACTTTCTCCCGTGTCCTAGATCTTGGTGTATTAAACCTTCCCGCCCAATTACAGGCCCTCACCATGATACTTTCCGCCTCTTCTACACCGAAATTATCAAATAGAAACCAGTGAACATCATAAACAAAGCATAAAACTTGGGTGAATAGCGAAATCCCGCCCAAAATGCCAGCTGATTTGCGGCAATAGATGACAGAAAGCAGGGCGGGAGGAAGGACGTAAAAAGCAGACAAGAGAACAGAGGGACCCAGTATTAAAGGGAAGCTAATCCGTCTGGCTGCGTCATTTCCGCATTCGAATCGTCCATAAATCGCGACGCAACTGTTCCTCATAAGCGTCCCCGTCTGTATTATAAGTGACAGGGCAGTTCCGCCATTTTGGTTACACACGCACATCCGATGTTGTAAGGTTTGTGCTACGTATATTAAGGATCCTAAGCCGCATTAAGCCAGTGAAGGGAATTAGTATGACTTGTCTTACTACTACGTGATTGAAAATTTGTAAGACTTCTGGGTAAGACTTTGGAAAAATGTGACTTGCTTCGAACCATAATGTCAGAGTTACCCATTCCAAAAAGGTTACTATCTGTCCTCACCCCATTTCCCCCACCCATCTTCCCTCCCCTCCCTACCTCTCCATTCTCCCTACCCCCCATTTCTTTCCCCTTCCTCTCCTTCCCTCTCCCTACCCGGTCTTTCCTCTCCCTTCTCTATCCCCCCTCCTCTCTCTCCTTCCCCTCCACTTTTTCCACCTAACTCCACCCAGTATCACATCCCCCTCTGACAGTTCTCATCCTCTCTCACTGTTTCTTCTTATTCCCATTCTTTCTGTCTTCCCTTCTCTCTTTTTCCCTTTTCCCTTCCCCCCACTCCCTATTCTTTCCCTCCCCCTTATCCCATTTCGCTCTCTTCCCTTTTTTCTCCCATCAACAGCCGCGTCCTTCACCTATTCAGACCCTCTCTCCGCCTCCCTTCCCCACCTTCTTCTCCACATCGCTTCTCGCATCAGCCCCTTTCTTCCCTTCCTCCATTCCCACAGCTCTCTTCCATCCCATCAACCATCATCCCTTCTCCTTTCGTCTTCCATCCCCTCTCCTTTCTTCCCAACCTTTCTTCCGCCTTTCCTCCCCTCTCACTCCATCCCTTCCCACTCTCCATTTTCTCCCACTCACTCCCTACTCTCCTTTCCCTTCCCCTCCCCCATCACCCACCTCTTCCCTCACCCTTCCAGTCTCCCCTCTCCCCCTCCAACGACTTCATTCCTTCACCCCTTTGTCACTCCGTCCCTTTTCTACTTCATCCGTTTCCTCAGGTTTATTTGCCCTTTCTTTCTCGGCTGCATCATCATTAGAGAGAGAGAGAGAGAGAGAGAGAGAGAGAGTAGGTAATACACAAGAGTCAAGTTGCGTGCGGTGTATTGTGACAAGAGTGTGGACGGAGGTGGGTGGCTGGGGGCGGGGGGGAGTGGGGGAGAACGAGGGTGGATAGAGAGGATTGTTGAGGGCTGGAGAGGGCTGGGGGATGGAGAATGAGGGCTGTGGGTTAGAGAGGGCTACTGGAAGAGGATAGGTAGGGCTAGAACACACTACTGAGGGCTAAGAAGAGAGGCTGGGGTCTGCTGAGGGCTCCTGAGGGCTGTTGGTAGCTACTGTGGGCAAATGAGGGCTGGTGACTAAACAGGTTGTGGGCTGGGTCTGGTGATGATGTGGGCTAGGGCTGGTGACAATGAAGGCTTGGGGCTAGACAGGGCTTCTTGGAATGGCTGGAATAGGTTTGGACACCCGAGGATGGGCTAGTTTGGGCTGTTTAGGGCTGCTAATGACTGGGAGGCGCTAAAAAAGGCTAATGGGAAAGCCTAGGCTGAGGCAGACTGGGTATGGCTAAAGATTAAGGACAAAGACTGTGGATTTTGGCTGTGCAGAATGAGAAAAAGGAACTGAGAACCGAAAGTGAGGGCCGGTAATTAGGGTTGTAAAGGAGGGTTAGGAAGGAGGGCTGGGAAGAAAGGCTTTAAGAACTGGTAAGGGAAAACGAGAAGAAAGATTAAAGAGCAGAAGGAACAATGATAAGGCGTATGACCAAAAAGGCGATCAAGGGGCGATTCCACAGTAGTTTTCGTTTGTTTGCTTCCTCCCCAACCACACTTAATAACTACATTTTTTTTTCCAAAAAGCTAAGTATCCACTTTCACTACCCCTGTCAAATGGTTAGATAATTAAGATTGCTACATAGTTTAGTCACCAAAATCATCATATAATTCAGTCATAAGTCATTTACACAGTTCAGTTTCTTTCGTTTGGGTGCTTGCAAACCACTACAAACAACTGTGGAATCGGCCGCAAGACTAGGAAAGAGGAACCGAAAACTAGGAATGAGGGCTGGAAAAGAGGGCTCTGAAGGAGGACCATAAGGGCTGACAAGAATTGGAGAGCTGGGAAAAGAGGGATGTTAGGGGAAAGCATGGAAAGAAGGGCTGGGAAGGGGAAATGTGAGAGAGTATAAGGAACATAGCTAGGGATATAAAAGACTTGAGGAGTGGACTGATGGGGGCTGTGAAACGGGGCTGTGAGGCCGTGAATGAGGGCTGTGAGGGCTGTGAAAGAGGGCTGCGAGGGGTGGTAAGGAGGGCTGTGAGGGCTGGTAAGGGAAGAAGGGCTGGGAGGAGGTGGAGGAGGGCTAAGTGTCTGGCTCTCCCAATATAAACAAGGGGTGTCATAAACGCAATTCAGTGTCTCCTGTTGTTGCCAAGTCGGGGCCACGTCTCTTGTCTTTCTTGCTCTTATTTCTCTCTCTCTCTCTCTCTCATTTACCTTTCGCAATTACCTCATTCCTTATCTTATTCATATTTCTTTTCTAGGCGTATACTTCATAATTATTTCCTTAAAAATCTGTTTATAATCTTGATTTGTTTTTTTTTCCCTTCAATTTCAGCCATAATTATTCTTTTTTCCCTCCAGTTTCTATTTTATTTTCTTTGTTCCTCCAATTTACAGTGAACTATATATATATTTTTTGTTAGTTTGGTTTATCGTTTTTCTTCCCCACTTGTTTTTATTATATTGCTCTTTTTTTCTCTCCTTTTCTTTCCTGTTCGCGACTACCAGGAAACAAGCGCACCAGGGATTCTTCCAAATTATGACACTCAACCGTCGGGTTTACAATCCACGTCCCTATTCCAATTTTAGGGGTGAAGAAACTAGAGGGTAATGAGACCTTGCCATGCTCCTCCGGTTTCTCATTCTATCCTCTATTCCTTCCTGTCTTATCACCTCACGTGTCTCTTATCATTCGCCCCTTTAATCTTCTCATTATCGCCTCGTATTCTTTCGCTTTTATTGATCTAAACCGGCCTTATCATCCTCCTTTATTTTCTCTTACTTGAAACTTTTTCCACCTTCAGTTTTACCCACCCTCTAGTTTATGGGGCTTGGATGATGACACTGATAATTGATGATGACACTGATGATGATGATGATGATATCTTTCACTTCTTCGTGGGATTAAGTTTAAGATGATGATGATAATGTTCTATTATTTTCCCATTTCCTTGTACTGGAATTGGAGTTATTATGACGATGATGATAGTGTTTATTTATGTGCAGACCCAATATCTTTCATCGGAATGATACAGACGATGATAATGGCGATGATGTATTTATTATTCATCCACATACCCCACTTCTCCATTCTTCGGACTCATTTTCAGAAGTACGGAATTCGGTATAAACAAAAAAAGGAGAGAAAAAAAAAAAAAGTGAAACAGGAATGCATAAAGCCTCCCACCTCCATCCATCAGTGTTTACATCCCGTCAGCCAATGAGAGGGCGAGAACCGCGTCACCAGCCAATGGGGAAGCAGACCCTGAATCGTCGACCAATAGGATGACTCGACCCTGTTCCTTTGACCAATCAGAGGCCAGATGAGTGGAGAAACAGGGGGTATGACTTTTTTTTTTTTTTTTTTTTTTTTTTGCTTAATTTCGTGGTCTTTCGCTTAAACAGGAGTTCGGTTTTGTTTCAAGAGGTATTGAGTTTCGGGAGTAGTGTGTTTGTTATTTTTTGTTTCTATTTGTGTGTGTGTGTGTGTGTGTGTGTGTGTGTGTGTGTGTGTGAGAGAGAGAGAGAGAGAGAGAGAGAGAGAGAGAGAGAGAATCAACTAAACACCAGCCAAGAATTATGCACCATTCAAAAATCAACACTCTTGTCTATGTATCCTAAAAAATAAAAACATACAAACACAAAGAAAAAAAAAAAAAAACTGGGCCAGGACTGATAAAAGAAAAGGACGCCAAAGAAAACGACAAAAATGGCATAAACTAAACTAGGCTATTTATGAGGAATGTCTTAGCGTGGGTGTTTTTTTGAATGAGGGTGTGAGGTGGATCCAAAAATAGAAATACGAGCGATAAAAAAAGGTGGGATAAATTTAAGAGGGGAGGCTGGATGGATGGAGGAGGCGAGGGGAGGGAAGGGGGAACTGAGGGGAGAGGTAAGGGAGGACGGGAATTGGTGGAGAGGTAAAGGGGGATATTTGAGGGGGAGGACGGAGGAGTAGAGACGAAAGAAGGAAGGTGGGGAAAGGGGGGGAAGGAGAGGAATTGGGATATGGGAGGATGAGGGAACTGGGGAACGAGGGAAAAGCTGTAACGGGGAAGGGAAGGAGGAAAGGAAAGGGGGAACTGAGGGAGAGAGGTGAAAGGAGAGGGAGAGGGGAATTGGGGAATAGAGGGAGACTGGATGAGGGATGTAGAGGGGGACTGAAGGGGGAAGGAGGGAGGAAGGGGAAAAAGAATTAATGGAGACGGTGAGAGACAGAGGAGAGAAAGCAGGGGATGATGATGAGTGGGAGAGGAAAGAGGGGTGGCAGATGGAGGGAGAAAAAGGTGAATGGACAGAGGGAGAAGAGTGGTGGGGAGTGGAGAGGTTATGAGTTAGAAGGCTGGGTAATGGCGAGGGGGAAGGAGGGGAGGGGAAGGATGGTGTGTGAGTGAGTGGGGGAATAAACAGGGTTGGTGGGCTGGGAGTTGGGAGGAAGGAGAGGGAGGATGTGGGAGGAGAGAGGAAGGAGCAAGAGAGGGGAAGAGAGGTGAGTGGACGGGTGGGATGGGGTGGGCACTGAGTGAGGGGAAGGAAGGGATGAGTGAGTTGGAGAATAAGAGGGGAAGGAGTATGAGAGGGGAGAGAGGTAGGTTGGTAGGGTGGGAGGGGGGGGGAGTACGAGAGAGTTGGAGAGGAGAGGAGAGGCGGGAGGGTGGGATGAGGGGAAGCAATGGCGGGTGAGGCTGAGGGGGTGGGTGAGAGTGTGTGGGGGGGGGTGGAGGGAAGGGAGGGGTGTTGTTAACAAGCATGACATTGCATGACTCTGTGGATCAGTATGGAGGTCAAAACGGGCGAGGGGCACAAACTACCATTAAATAAGCCCAGGCGCCACCTCACTTGCCGGGGCGATAAGGATCAAAGGGCTATCAGTTGACGGGGGACTTTAGACCTCATTGGCAGGAAGGACGGGGGTGTCATCAATTTCCATCTGTTGGTTGGTCAGGAAGACAAGAAGTGAGCTCTTTCGGGGGGTGATGTGGGGGTGGGGGATTGAGGAGGGGAGGGAGGGGGAGGGAGTAGGAAGTAGTGGGAGGGGCTAGTGAGAGGGTGGGAGAAGGGATGGGGAGGTGAGGGGTAGGAAGAGGGAGATGGGGGTAGGATGGAGGGGAGCAATATAGCGGGTGGGGGATGGAGGGGAGGGGTAGGGAAGATTGAGGGGTGGGGGAAGGAACAGGAGGAGGGTAGGAAGGGAGGGAGGGACGACTGGGAGGGGTAGGGGGAAGGAGATGGTAGGATGGAAGTGATTGGGATGAGAGAGGAAAATTAATATGAAGGAAGAGGAAGGACGGAGGAGGGACGAATGAGGACGTAAAGTAGGAGTGTGACGGGTACAAGGAGAGGAAAACAGGGATGGAAGGAGAGGAAGGGGAAGGAAAGAGAAAGGAAGGAAAAGGGGGGGGATGCAAATGAAGGAACGAACAGGGAACGATACTAACTGGGAGAGGAGAGGGGAAGGAAGAAGAGCAAGATGATAGGAACAAGACAGAAAAGTAAAAGGCGACTGAATGGAAAGATGAGGAAGAGGAGAGTAAAAAGAACAAAAAAGAGGAAGAGACGGAATATATGAGGTAGAAGAGAGAAAGGAAACTGTAAGAAGAGGAAGGGGGCGGAGAGGGGAAAGGAAGGAGAGGGGGAAATGAGATGGAAGTTAGAAGAGGGAGAGGAACAAGAGTTGGCGGGAAATCTGTGGGGAAGACGAAGAATGTAGAAGGGAGAGGGGGAGTTTGTAATGGAAAAGGAAATAAAGAAAAGGGGAAAGGTACATGAAGGGAAGGAGAGGAAGGAAGGTAGAGCGGGAGAACTCTAGGGAAAGAAGATGAAGGAGGAAGAAGGTGGATGGGTGGGGATAGAGACAAGGGTGGTGGAAGGAAGAAAGGAAGCAGCATGAGGGAGAAGTGATTGCAGAAGGAAGAAGATGCAAAATAAAGATATGAGAAAAGGTGGAATGAAATGGAAGATGGAAGGGATGAGAAGGGAGTGAATGAAGATGAGAGAGAGAGAGAGAGAGAGAGAGAGAGCTATGCGTATATGCGTGAAACAGAGCAGACAGACCCCAACCCTCTCTTCTTATCCACTCTCATCTGCCTCTTTCCACGGTAAAAATGAACCCCATCACCCTGAAAACACGCAACCTTTTTACTGGCATCGTCATCGCAGCTCTCTCACAGGGACTTATGGCTTCACTTCGCGTTTATCAAGAGTAATGGATGATTATAATTGCTTCCAAGTGTCGGGGGGTGGGATGGTTGGTTGTTTGGGGGAGTGGTTGTAGGTTAGGGTGTGTGGGAGTGTGTGTGTGTGGGTGTTGGTGGGGGGGTATTTGTGTGTGTGTGTGTGTGTGTGTGTGTGTGTGTGTGTGTGTGTGTGTGTGTGTGTGTGTGTGTGTGTGTGTGTGTGTGTGTTCTTTCATATACGTTTGTCTTTCTCTTCCACCTCTCTCTCTCTCCCTTCCTCTCTCTCTATCTCCCTTTCCCTTCCCCTTCCCCTTCCTCTCTCTCTCTCTGGATATCAATATAAGCAATGACATACCTCAATGCATGAATAATGAAGGACAGAGAAACCTAACTCCACCTCTTCATACTCAGATCACTAAACAATGACAGACACTCATGCAGAACTTTATGCAGACAGAGACGCCTAACATTTTCTTTTTTTTTTAACAGGTTTTTCTCTTACTACCTCCAAACGACTTCATTCGGCCTGAGTAGTGGATGATGTCTCCTTTAATGTCCTCTATAATTTTTCTTTTGTTGTTAATTCTAGATGTCTTTACTTAATGACAGGAAAAAAGAGTCACTGTGGTAAAGGAGCTAAGTTTGTTTTACTTACGGCGATAGGGGTTTCGTAGCAAGGACAGACACGTACAAGCCACCCCTCACAGGATGCGGCGTTGGGCATTAGACACAGAGGATAGAGAGAGTAAAATACACCATCATCACTGCCATCATCATCATCAACATAATCATCACCCTCCTTCCCATTAACACATTCATCATCATCACCAACATCATCATCATCATCCTATTCCTCTTTCCCCTCCCCTCACACACACACACCCAGGAGTATAATTTCGCTCTGATAGACGCAGCAACGCAGTCCAACCGCTACTTTACTGATTACGATACGGTCGTAATTAGAACGCAACGCAAAGCAGGGCGGCAGATTAAGAAGCAAGCCCTCCTCTGTTGATAAGAAAGGCACACAATAAATTTTTTATGCTTAAGGTAATGGTAGTTTTTAATCGACAACAAATCGCTGGGACGCTAAAATTATCACTAACTCTAATTATGAACAAAAATCTCCAAAGGTCCACTGTGCTCCTTTCACTTTAATCCTCCTCTCACTTTAACTTGGTCTAAAGCTGCCTTGTCTTCCTCTTAAAAGTTGAGTTTTGAGTTGTAACTATAGATTAACACTACAATATGTGCTAGTCACGAAGAAGTACTACAGAGAGGATATAAAGTCACAGCACTGTCTCTTACTGAGTTACGGGGAACAAGCTGCAAACGGACGAAAATCTGGGCCAAGTTAAGGTGAAAGAACTATAGCCGATAAGGGAGGGAAACTCAATTATCAACGTACTTTTAAAACTACAAAATCCTCTCCAAAAACCCATTAGTTGATAAAGTGGGGTGGGGTGGGGACTCAATTTTTGCAGTATTTTTCAAGCGTGTCTCGTTTTCTGCTTGACTTTTTTACTTTCTCCCTTAGTCCCCCCCTCAAGCGTCACTCAGCTGCAATGTTTACGTTTGGAGGGCGATTTTTGCATACTGTCAACATTGCAGGATCTTGGACCACTAGGGTAATTTTGCGCTATGATGTCATGGTCGGGTGAGCCTTTGTGACATCAGTGGGAATGGGGGTAGGAGATGAGGGAAGGGGGAGAGGAGAGAGGGGGGAAAGGGAAGGGAGAGGGGAGAGAGAAAAGAAGTGGGGAATTGAAGGGGAATGGAAGGAAACGGGAAGGGGATAGGCGTAAGATAGAGGAAAGAGGAAGTGGAAAGGAGTGTTGAATACAGGGATAAGGGAGAGAAATTAAAGAAGACGAGAAATGAGAGTGAGTGGATAGAAAAGGGAAGGTGAAAGGAAAGGGGTGTTAGAAAAGGGAAGGAGAAAGTGGTGAATGGAAGGGTTGAGGGGAAACAGAAAGAGGCGCACGAAAGGGGAAAGGGGAAGACGGATGGGGAGTGTGAAATATGGGGAGAAGAAAGAGAACTGAGTGAAACGAGGAAAGTTAGGAACCGAAAACATAGGAAAACCAAGGAAGGTAAGAGAAAGGGAATATAGACCAAAGGGGTGCAAGCGAGACGAAATACAAAGGGAAAGAAAAGGGGGAGAAAGCGGGGAACCAAGGAACTGAAAGTGGGATAAGTGGAAAATGTTGAGAGAAAGGGAAGGTGAAATGAATCAGAGAAAAAACAGTAAATGGGGCACAGGAACCAGAAAATATTAAAATTAGGAAAGATTAATGAACAAGATGGAAGAAAATGGGGATGTGCAATGGAAGGAGATTACGGCAACAAGCGAAAGAGGAGAAAAGACAGAAAATGAGGCAAGTGAGAGGAAAGGGTTGAGAGACAAAGGAAATCGGAGAGAGAAGGAAGAAAAGGTTGATAAACAGGATAAAAAAAAAATGATCCGTAAACTGTAAGAAGAAATGGAAAAAATAATTAAAAAACACAAGCGAAAGGGAAAATTAGATAGGGAGAAATAGAGAAGAATGAAAAGGTAAGGGAGAGGGATGGAGAAACAGAAAGAGAAAGGAACAGAGAAGGGGAGAAGAAGAATGACGAAGGGATAAGATAGAGAAAGAGGAGGTATGAAGTCACAGGAAGATAAAAAGGCGCAAGGAAGGAACACAGAAGAACAAGACTAACCAAAAGATGAAACCAAAGGATGTTTTCTTCATTACCTCCAACTGTTAACATACCCCTTCCCTCTTCCCTTTCCATCTCCTCCTCCTCACCCTGCCCACTCCTCTCTCCCACCCTCCTCTCCCCGCCCAATTCTCTCCCCATCAATCCTTCCTTCCTTTCCCTAAGCTCCCCACCTCGTTCATCTTCCATTCCCCTCTCACTCTTCCTTTTCCCTCCCTCTCTTCCCCATCTCTTAACCCCACCTATTTCGTGCTTCTTCGTTTTCTTCTCTCCTTTCCCTTCCCACTTACTTTCCCCACATCCTCTCCTCTTCACGTTCCTTCCCATCGGTCTTCCCTCCTCCATCTCTCCCTCTTCCCTTCCCCACTCCCTCTTCCCACCCTCCTCCCCCTCCCCAAGTCGTGTTATAACCCTCATGTGCTCAGTTATCGCCAGACAGCATCGTAATTACACCCTTACTCCCGGTTATCATAAGGATCACCATCTCTCTCCATCAGACTCACAGAAACAAGGTCCTTCTCACTCCGGGCCACTTCTCTGGGGCGGGAAAGGGGGGGGGGAACTGTTAATCCATTCACTACGATGACGTCTTCCTTACCCTTGCAACCACCAGACGATTTTGTGTTAGGAAAGATTTTTCGAAGCGGAAGGGTTAGATACAGCCTACATTAACACCGTCTATCTGTCTATCTAAATATCTATCTATCTATGCATATGTATGTATGTATACTGTATAAATCCCCGGACTGAAAGGGTTATGCTTTTATTTTGTGGGGGTCAGGGATGGGGACTTGAGACAGGGGGGAGGGTAAGAGGATAAGGTCTACAACAGGATGAGATATGAGGATATGAGGATGAGGATAGGGACCAGAGAGATGAGGAAGGGGGGGGGGACTGAGGATACATGAATGGAGATGAAAGAAAGGAACTGCAGCTAAATGGATCACGGATGAGGATTACAGACACAGGGATGAGGACTGGGAGTGAGGATAAAGGGATGAGGATTAGGATTAAAAGAGATGGTTATTAAGGGTAGAGGGATGGGAATAAGGATAGGAGATACGAAGGATTGGTATGGGAATAGGGATGGGAATCAGGATAGGAGATACGAAGGATTGGTATGGAAATAAGGATGCGAGAATGAGGAACAGGGATACGGAAAAGGAAGTCTGTGCTAGGGATGGAAGGATGAGGGTGAGGGATGGGGCTAATGATAAGAGGGGAATGAGGATGTGAGTCAGGGTGAGGGGGAGGGACAAAAAATGAAGTGATGGAGGGAAGGGTGTATATTTTATGGGGTTAATGAGATGGTGTGATAATGTGGGTATGGGGGAACATGTGGCACTTAATCCTTCCACTACAATAACATTACTTTCAATCTAACCCCAGACGATAACATTAAACTGAATGAAATACAGATCACTCGAAAAATAATGAGATGGATGGTGAGAATGTTTAATGGAGAGTATTTTCAGCCTCTTAGTACGCTGAAATATACAAGTTGGCATTATCTAGACAGAAATAAAACAGAAGATATCATAGTAAACGGGCTAACGGGTGTACGGCAGGATAAATCACTAAACTGAAGAGATTGATATGAGACAGATAGGGTGGGAGAGATCACAGGAAGGAGTAGATAAATATGAGGTAGATATATGGGGGACAATGGCATACTGGGAGTGGTTTAATTCCTCCACTACGTAACATCTTTTTCATATTATTCTTCCATCCGCCAGAAATGTATACTCCCTAATTGCAATCTGTCTACCTGTCTATCCATATATCTATCTAGCTATCGATCTATTTAACTGTCTATCTATCTATATACATATATCTGTTTATCTATCTATCTATTTACCTATATAACATGAGACACAAAAAAGGAAGGGGGAAGAGGACGGAAGGGACGGAGATGAAAAGATGAACGGTAATGAGGAAGGTAGGAGGAAGAGAAGAGGGGGTGATGAGGAGAGAAGAGGAGAAAGAAGGCGGAAAGGAAGAGGTGAATGACAACGGGGGAGGGAGAAAGACGGGGAGTGGGAGGGGGAAGAGGAAGAGGGAGAAAGGAAGAGATGGAGGGTAACGAGGGAGGGAGAAAGAGGGGGAGTGGGAGGAGAAAGAGGGAGAGAGGGGGAGAAAAGAAGAGGTGGAGGGTAACGAGGGAGGGAGAAAGAGGGGGGGGAGGCGGGAGGAGAAAGAGGAAGAGTGAGAGTGAAGGAGAAAGGAAAAGGTGGTGGGTAACGAGAGAGGGAGAAAGAGGGGGAGTGGGAGGGGGAAGAGGAACAGAGAGAGGGAGAAAGGAAGAGGTGGAGGGTAAGTAGGGAGGGAGGGGGTGGTCTGTGAGGGGGGACTGGCGGAAGTTACACAAACCCCCTATATTTATCATGCAAATTTGCCAAGAATCAATGGACTGGCTTAAGGTACGGTACAAGCAGGGCGTCAAGGGTTATATATATTGGCACTGCTTTACGCTTTTATATGTATTTTACTCAGTGAGAGAGAGAGAGAGAGAGAGAGAGAGAGAGAGAGAGAGAGAGAGAGAGAGAGAGTTTGGAAATGGGAGGAGGCGTAGTTGGAAAAGGGGAAGGCGAAATATGAAGTCGACGAGGCTAAGGAAATGGCCAAGGATTAAACTGGTTCGGCGAAATATGTAAGAAGATGGAAATTACAAGTCTCACCCCTTTTTTTAAATCCTAATAGATGACAGAATTATTAATGGGCAGGTGTACCAATTCGTTTACCAGGCAGAGAACAGGTAGACGAAAATGAAAATAGGGAGTAAAAGGGAAAGTCTTTGGAGATGTGAGGATGGGTTGCAAAGATTTACTGATATTGTGCTTGTGTGTGGCAGTAAGGCTGTTGGAAGGAGAGGCGGACCGAGAACGAGGTTTGTGGATTGTATGAAGTAAGGAGTACAAAAGTGGAGCGTGAGGATGATTATATAAGAAAGTAAAAAAACTGTGCTGTGTGTGGGGTTAGGAAGAAGAGGAAGACTGAGAACAGGATTTAGGGAATACAGGAATACAGAGGGACGGTGTATAAAAGTGGAGTTTGGGGTGGACTAAAAAAAAAATTATTGTGAGAGTGGAAGGGTGAAAGAAGAAGCAGATTATGGCGACATCTAAGTAGTGTAAATCCTTCTAACAGCCCTACACGTCCCCCTATCCTCCACCAACCAAGCCACGAGAAACCAACCGCAACAATTCGCTCCATCGCGTGAGGGGATGGGGATGGGGGGTGTTGGGGGAAGGAGAGAGGGGGATATTGCGGTCTCCCCCAACACCTCCTTTCCTCACTCCCCCCTTCACCCCTATGCCAGAACGATCACTCATTAGTCGGTGGTGGAGCTGCATAGTAATGAGGTGGAGGGGTGTGGCTGAGGGCGTGGGAGAGGGATGGTGTTGTGGGGTGAGAGAGGGGTAAAGAGTGTGCCTGTGGGGTGTGAAAGGAGGTGAGATATGGTGTGAGGTATGTGGTTGTTGTATGAGGGGTGTATAGTGAGAGGGGTGGTTGAGGGTGTACGGCTGTGGTGTGTGGGAGGTGGATAGTGTGATGGATGGAGTGAGGGTGTTTGTGTGGTGTGCTGTGTGGGGTGGCGTTTTGTGAGAGAGGTGGGGATGTGACGGTTTGTGGTAGTGTGTAGTTGCATGGTGGATGAGTGAAGGAGTGGAGACGTGAAGGTGTGTGGGTGTAGTGTGTGTGGGGTGCGTAGCGTGAGGGGTAGTGTGAGAGTGTCATGTGGGAATATGCTTGTGATGTGAAAGGGGATATGACAACGGTGTGAAAGATGCAGCTGTATTTTTCAACGCAAAAATAAACGTTTGTGATTTTCCATTCTTACTGCACCTATTGTAAAACAAAATAGGTAGACTTAAATAATATATGACTTCTAGCAGCCGGCAAACCTAGACCAGTAATATTATCCAAAATGCCCCCCCCCAAAAAAAAAAAAAAAAAAAAAAAAAAAAAAAAAAAAAAAAAAAATGCATAATTTATTCCAGCCTATGAGTGACTATATTATCAAAAAACACACCACAGCCAAAGGGTTAAGGCAATCAAGACTTAATCGAGTTCATTTCGCTCTTTTCCTTCCCCATTCCTTTCTTCAACGATATTTTCTTCAATTTGTACTGTTATCTTTTCTTCCTTTGTTCTGCCTCCCCTCCTTCACTCTTCACTTTCTCTCCTCTACCTCCTAAGTTTTTTCCCTCTTTCTCTTCCCCCTTCCTTTCCTTTTCTTTTCCATTCCCTCTGTTTCCCCTTCCTTAGCTTCTTCACCCGTCTCTTTCTTTCCTTCTTCCCTCCTCGTCTTCTTTCTTCCAATTCTTAAATTTTTCTTCTCGCTGTTCTCCGCCCATTCCATTTCTTTCACTTCTCCATTCCTTCCGATCCCATTTTTTCACTCCCCCATCTTGTTTCATTCCCCTCCTGTTCTCTCCATTCCTCTTCTTCACTATCCCCTCTTATACCCACTCCTTTCCTCTCTTCTCCTTCCACCCTTTTCCACCCTTTCTTCCTCTTCCTGTATTTCTCATCCCATCTCTTTTTTTTCCCCCCCTTCACTTCTCATACTCCCCTTTCCCTTCCCTTCCATCTCTCTCCCTTTCCACCTTCTCCCCACTCTTCCGTCTTCCCTCCCTGCTCTTCCCCTTCCCTTCTTTCTCCCTCCCTCCAACTCTCCCCTCTCCTCCCCTACCCACCCTCCTCCCCTTTGATACAGACACGCCAACAAAAGATTAAAAACAGCTAAAAATTTCGCCTCTCCTAATTTTCTGGGTTATTGACTTGTTTGATTGCAAGGAGAACCACCTGAAGGGAAGAGGACGAAGGGAAGGAGGGGAGGGAGAGGAAGGAAGGAGTGAAGGAGGGAGGGAGGAGAAGACGAGAAAGAAGGAAGGAAGGCGGGAAGAAAGGAGAGGAAAGAAGGGAGGAGAGGAAAGGGAAGAGAGGAGGAAGGAGGGAAGGTGGGGAAGGGGGAAGAAAGGATAGGAAAGGAGGGAGAAGAGGGAGGGGAAGAAAGGAGAAAGGAGGGAAGGCGGGAAGAAAGGATAGGAAAGGAGGGAGGAGAGGAGGGGAAGAAAGGAACGAGGGAAGGAGGGAGGAGAGGGAAGGGAAGAAAGGAACGAGGGAAGGAGGGAGGAGAGGGAGGGGAAGAAAGGAACGAGGGAAGGGGGGGAGGAGGGAAGAATGAGGAGGGAAGCAAGGAGGAGTGGATGGCAGAGAGGGAGTGGAAAATGTGCGAAGGAGAGATGGAAAGACAAAGAAATGAAAGAACAGATAAGAATGAGTTGAAGGAGGGACGGAGGAAGGTAAGAATGAGGGAGGATATATGACGATGGAGTGTGGAGGGATGAAGGATGAAGGAGGTAGGAAGGAGAAAGAAAATAGAGAGGGAAGAAGGGAAGGAGAGCGGGAGGGAATGAAGGAAATGAGAGGGAGAAAAGGAAGGAAGTGAAAAGAGCAAGAAAGGAGGAAGAAAAAAGGAGAGCAAAAAAGAGATAAAGCAATAGTAAAAGAGAAACGAGGGAAGGAAGGTGGTGAGAGAGAGAGAGAGAGAGAGAGAGAGAGAGAGAGAGAGAGAGAGAGAGAGAGAGAGAGAGAGAGAGAGAGAGACAGACAGACAGACAGACAGACAGAGAGGAGAAAGAAAGGAAGGAAACAGAAGAAAAGGAAAAGGGACACATAAGAGTAGGACGGAGAGTAAGAAAGATAGAAGATTGAAGAAGGAGGAAGAGGAAGAGGAGGAGGAGGAGGAGGAGGAGGAGGAGGAAGTAATGAAAACTGACAGGAAGTACATGCAATGGAAGAATAGAAAGAAAAACAGAGAAGAAGAGATTAAAGCGAGGGAGAGAAGGAGGGAACGAAGGAGGGAGAGAAGGAGGGAAAGGAAGAGGAGGGAAATGACAGGAAGTTAGAACGATTGGGAGAGGGAGGGAAATAAATGAGAAGGAGATAAGGAGATAACGAGAGAGAGAGAGAGAGAGAGAGAGAGAGAGAGAGAGAGAGAGAGAGAGAGAGAGAGAGAACCTAGCTCCCCCACACAAGGCAAACATCGATAAACACCGACAAACAGTTACCCGACCGATAACAAGAATCATAAATTTCACCCCAACTTTATAATCTTGAAGAGGGTGTTCAGAAAAATCGAATCCCAAGGAGCAAGGATCAGACAACCACCAAAACACACCACAAGACGAGAAATTCTGCTGAAACAGTTATACAGTCTATTACACACACACACACACACACACACACACACACACACACACACACACACACACACACACACTAAAGATCTAACCAGCACTGCATTCCGTCAGATCTGGCCCCGAAAAAAAAAAAAAAAAAAAAAAGGGGGGGCACTGTCTAACCTAAACGAGCATGCCAAACCACACTCCCTCATGTACGGTAATTCATTCTTCTCACACACACACACACACACACACACACACACACACACTCAAAATACAGATAAATATTGGCCAGAATACGAAACTCTTCACAGCAGAGTTAACAGGAAAGCATGTCTGGCCAGAAAGAAAAAAAAAAAAAATCACCTTCTAGAGTTGAACTGCTTCCCACACTTACGAAGATGGACGCTGTTCCGCTGATGAAAGATTGTGTTTTGGGGAGATGGAAGAGGTGTGTGTGTGTGTGTGTGTGTGTGTGTGTGTGTGTGTGTGTGTGTGTGTGTGTGTGTGTGTGTGTGTGTGTGTGTGTGTGTGTGTGTGTGTGTGTGTGTGTGTGTGTGTGTGTGTGTGTTTATATAAAAAAAATGTTATGGTGAAGATTATAAAGTATGTTGTAAAGAAACCGATGATCACAAGATGCATGTGAGCGAGCAGAAACGATAGCTAAAGGCGATTATGTGGGAGTGGGAGACAGGATGGGAGAGAGGGAGAAGGATGGGGAGAAAACGAATGAGGGGAGGGATGGGGAGGGAAAAATAAAGATGAATAGAGGGGTGAGAAGGAAGGAAATGGGAGAGAACTGAAGATGATATGAGGGGAGAGGAATGGGAGGGAGAAGGAAGAAAGGAAGAGGAAAGAATGGGAAAGAAGGGACGGGAATGAAATAAAAAAATGAGACGAAAAGGGACAGATGTGTAGATGATAAAGACAGAAGACAGGGAGGTAGAGAAGGAGAAGGGACGATACGAATGAGAAAAATGATGAAAAAATAAAGAAATGAGCCCAGGAAAAGAAGACTAGGGGAGGAGATGAAAAGGATGAAGAGCATGATAGGAAAAGAAAGAGACGAAGAGGAAATTAACGTAAAAATCAAGACAGGAGAAGGGAAAATAACAAAAAGGGGAAAGGAAAGATGTGAAGAGAAGCATAAAGGGAAAATGGAGTGGACATAACGAAGGATGAGGAAAGAAAACGAAACGAAGGGCAATTAAAGGACAAGAAATGGAGAGACGGATGAGAAAGGAAAAGGAATAGAAATAAAAGAAAGAAGGAAAAACAATCGAGGGAGTCACTGGAAAAAAGGGAAGGAATGAGTGATAAAGAAAAATTCCGCGACAGAAAAAAAAGGATGAGAAAAGAAAGTGAAGGAAACAGATGATGACAAGAACGGCAACTAAATGACGAAAAAAAAAAACGAAAAGAGGAATTACGTGGTAACTCTGTAGAAGAGGGACGAAAATAATTACAAAGGAACAAAATGGAAAAGATACTTGAAATGGAAGACGAGTCGTGAGGAGGAAGTCAATGAAGGAGAAATGCAGGAAAGGGAGGGAGGAAGAGGGAGGGAATAAGGAGAGAGGAAGGGAGGGGAGATGGGAAAAGGGAAAGAGAAGACCTAAGGGACAACACATGGAATATTCTCCCCTGATCATGTCCGAGCGTATCTATCACCCCGTCACTGCCCACTTAACTCCCCCCTCCCCCAGTTTACCCTCCTCCCTCTCTCTCTCTCTCTCTCTCGTAGCCTCTCCCCTCTCATTTCCCCTCTAATGCTTTATCCCCACACTCTTGCGTCGACTTCATCTCCCCATCACTTCTCTCCCACTCCTTCTCACTTCCCCTATCATTTCAATTACCCTCCCCCACTTCCCTCAGTCTCCTCTCTCATTCCCTCCCCTCATCTCACTTCCTCCAGTCCCTACCGCCTTTACCCATCCAGTTTCTTCCCCTCACTTGTCTCTTGCACCCTCTCACTTCAGTCTCTTCCTCCTCCTTTCACCCTCTCCCCCACTCCTCATACTCTTCTACTTCATGGCTTCTTCTTCACCCTCTTCTCTTGTACTTTCTCACATTATTATCTTCCTTCCTCCTCCCTCATCCTCTTACCCTCGTCCCCTTTACTCTCCATTCTTCTGCTTTCGTCTTAGCTTCCTCTTACACTCTTGCATTCCCCCATCCCTTCTCTCACTCCATATCATCTTCATTACCCCTCACACTCCAAATATTCCTCTCCCCTCTTTTCTCCAGTATTGCACAGTCTTTCTCTTTTCTCTACTCTTCCTCCTTCTCCTCCAATTTATCTTCCCAGTTCTCCCAAGACTCCCCCCCCCCAACGGCTACTCAACGCGCCCCCCTGACCTCCCTGACCATCACTTTATGTGCCACCTCACTGATGACCCGCATCCAACACGGACTCTCAAACACACGCCACGCACCCCCATCTCCCTTCTCTCGCCCCTCCTTCTCCCCCCTTATCCCCTTCCTTCCCCTCATTTCCCTCTCGTCCCCCTTCTTCTCTAACCTCATTCCTCTCCAGTACCCCTCCTTCTCTACCCTCATCCCCATCTCGTCCCTCTTCTATCTCTCTTACGTTTCTCCCTCTCACAAACCCTTATCCCCCATTCGTACTCGACCCGTCTCCCCTTATCCCTTTTCTTGCTCCCCTCTCTATCTTTCATTTCTAAATCCCCTCCCTCCCCTCACCCCTTTCTTGTCCACTCTACCCCTTATCGCATTTCTTGTCTCCTTCTAACTCCTCATCCACACCTCTCGTACCCTTCTTTCTCTCTCTCCCCTCATCCTTTCCCCCCCCTCTCTCTTTCTCTCATCCCTATCACCTCTCTCTCGTCCTCGTTTCCTCCCCTCTCTTGTCCCTTTTCACTCTTACCTCCCCTCTGTATCTCCCCCCATCACTTATCATTCCCCCTGTCCCCACAACAACGACTCTCTTCTCTTTCCCTCTCATCTCTTCTCCCCCCATCATCAACCGCCCTCCAGCTTCTCTCTCACCCACCTCTCAGGTTCCCGTTCCTATCTCTCCCTATCCTCCCTATCCCTATTCTATGACACCCACTCCTGTTAATGGAAATAGAGTTACTGCCATTTCTCTGATTACCTGTTACTATCCACAACAATTCTCAGATGGCATCGATACTATTATCTTTAGCAACCTCTCTCTCTCTCTCTCTCTCTCACACACACACACACACACACACACACACACGCACACACACACACGCACACACACACACACACACACACACACACACACACACACACACACACACACACACACACACACCATCCCCTCATATTCTCCCCTTTTCTTCCCTTCCCCTAACTCACTCTCTCCCCACAACCCATTTCGACTCCCAGTCGTCCCTATCCATCTCACCTTCTCGCCCCCTTCCCCTCATCCCTTCTCGGTCTCGTCTCTTTCTCCCCCTTGTCGACTCCCCTCTCTTGCCCTTCCCCTCTTTCTCCTCTCCCCTCACCCCCACACTCCCCTCCTGTTAATAGAAATACAGCTGTTTCCATTTGGCCTGTTACTCCTGTTCTTCCCATCCACAACAATTCCCAATTACTGGTATCGTTACTATCACAACCATTTATCGCTGCCACGGAAAATTTAAAATGTCCCCCCTCCTTTGACTAACACTAACAAGATATATTGATTTTTATTCTATCGTGTTCATCAAGACCAGGTGTTCTTCTTCAACATTACAATTACTATCTATATAAATACAAAAAGAGGAACGATTGGAAAAGTAAAAATAAATAATAAAATAGCCATCTTTATGCATATATTGTTAGGAAATTGTTGGAAGTTACCGATAGTCTTATATTTCCTGGATCTTGCATTTCTGACTGACTGACTGACCGATCTTCCCCCAGTCATTTCAGTTAGTTAATGAGCTTCAACGGCAGTCCCTCCCCTCGTATCAACCTCCTCGCATCCCCCACCCCTCTCTTCTCCCCCCTCATCTCTCTGCTCTCGATTCTCCTCTCTCCCCACTCCCACAATCTCTCCTCTTTCTCCTGTTTTCTCCCCCTCGTCTCTCTCTCTTCATCCCTCTCCTTTCTCCCATCACCTCTCTGCTCTCCTCATCTCTTCTGTTCCCCTCACCCCTCCTGCTACCTCACAATTCCCCTCTACCTCCCTTTCCCATTTCCTGTTTCCCCTCATCCCTGCACTGAACACTCTTCCCCTCTTGCTCTTCTTTATTCCCCTTTTCTCCATCTCCCCTCACATCTCTTCCCTTCCTCTCATCCCCGTCATTTTCCTTTCACTTTTCTTTATTTCTCTCATCTCCCCTCTTACCCATTCCCTCTTATGACCCCTCCTGCCCTCATTCCCCCTCTTCAACTCCTTTCCTCTCACTCTTCCTACCCCCCATCTCTCCTGCTCCCCTCCCCTCTTTTCACCCCTGTTTTCTCCCCTCACCTTCTCTCTCTCTCTCTCTCTCTCTCTCTCTCTCTCTCTCTCTCTCTCGACACGCCCTGCCCATCAAGGAAGATCCCCTAATGTTTCAATGTTTGAGTTGGGGTAATAGTGAAGGTTTCTGGCCCTTGTTAATGGCTGCGGCCGCTCTCTTTCTCTCGCTCCCCTCTCTCACTTTCTTTAATTTACTCTCTCTCTCTCTCTCTCTCTCTCTCTCTCCAGTTTCATCTCGCTTCCCTCTGTGTCCCCTCAATAATTTTTACCCTCAATTATTTCTACGTTCATTTATATACTACTTTTAAAGTCAATTTCTAAGTTTTCTCTAACATCGCGCTCTCTTTTTCTCACACAAAAACTGGAAAAAATATCTAGTATTAATTCCATTCATCGCAACTTACCTATAACTATATCTCTATGGATTTCATAAGATGGAAGGTGCATTATTATTTGTTGTTAAAATGCTTTCTTACATCACTCTCTCTCTCTCTCTCTTTTCTCACTAATAACCCGAAGGAATAAGTTTTCAGCTATAACCACAAAACATCAGAAATTTTGCCGCTAAATCTAAAAAAAAAAAAAAAACTGAGAACACAAAATGAATCTAAAAACTATTCTCAGCATACTTAAAAGGAATGTAACTTTTTAATTAATCCTTTTTAAAAATTTCTGTTTAGCTCCTCTTTCTCTTTCTTCCCTCACCATAGCCTGAGAAAACTATATATAATTTCAAACACCACAAAAATCTATAAAAAAATCTTTATACTTTCAGAAATTATAGATTTATGATGGAGGAGAAGGTGGAGGAATTATTAATGGTACTAATTTTGAATACAACCTTGGCGAATATCACGAAGGCTGGCAGGAGGTGTCAAATCGGAGGCGGTAGAGGGAGGTGGTGGAGAGAGTGGTGGGGGAGGTGGTGGAGGGTGGTGGGGGAGGTGGTGGAGAGTGTGCTGGGGGAAGTGATAGAGAAAGCAGTGGGGGAGGTGCTGGAGAGAGTGGTGGGGGTCCTGGGGGAGGTAGTGGAGTGTGGTGGGGGTGGTGGTGGAAGATGTAGGGGTGGTGGAGAGAGTGGTGGGTGAGGTAGGGGGAAAAGCGGAAGGAAGGAGACAGTGGTGGTAGATGAGGAGGCGGAAAGAATGGTGATGGGAACAGAAGTGGAGGGGGAGAATGAAGTGGAGGGTGAAAGAGGTAGTGTTTGAGAATTTGGTGGAGAAGGTGGTGATGGGGATGGGGATGGAGGATGATGGTGAGAGGAGTAAAGGGGTGGTCAAGGAGGAGTCAGAGATGGAGATGGAGGTGGAGAAAGCGACAGAGAGGAAAAAGGAATGGAGAAAAGTACTGGAGAGTAGGAAAAAAAAAGGAAAACCAAAGGACTGGCTGAAAGGAGGAAAGAAAAAGGGGGAAAGTTAAAGATATGGAATGACTCAGTGAAAAAGAATATATAGATAGACTGAGAGAGAGAGAGAGAGAGAGAGAGAGAGAGAGAGAGAGAGAGAGTCAACCTACACAGACAAACAAGGGCGATGGAGAAGAGTAGTATCAGGCAGCCAGGGAGAGAGAATAATACTAGCAGGTACCAATACTGCAGCCCTTCTGACCAGCTGACTTCTAGCTGACCCTTTAGGAGACTTAATTTTCGAGGGTCCAGAGGCAATTATTGGTTAATGGAGGGGAGGGGGTAATGGGAGGGGAGAAGGGAAGGGAGTAATGGGAGGGGAGAAAGGAAGGAGTAATGGGAGGAGAGAAGGAAAGGGAGTAATGGGAGGGGAGAAGGGAAGGGAGTCATGGGAGGGGAGAAGGAAAGGGGGTAATGGGAGGGGAGAAGGGGAGGGGGTAATAGGGGGGGAGTGGGTAATGGGAGGAGAGAGGGGAAAGGAGTCATGGGAGGGGAGAAGGAAAGGGGGTAATGGGAGGGGAGAAGGGGAGGGGGTAATAGGGGGGAGTGGGGAGTGGGTAATGGGAGGAGAGAGGGGAAGAGGTAAAGCGAGGGAGTGGGGAGGGGGTAATGGGAGGCCGGAGGGGAAAGGGTAATGGGAGGGAGAAGGGGAGGGGGTAATGGGATAGAAGAGGGGGGTGGAGAAAGGGAGGACAGCAGAGAAAGAAATGAGAGGAAAGAAAAAAAAAAATAAGGGAGAGAGTGGGGTGAAGGAGACGGAAGAGAGGAGAGAGAGGGGAAAGGAGGGGGGATTAGAGAGGGAGGTGAAGGAAAAGGTGGGACAGAGGGAAGAGTGGGATAAGAGAATGGAGGGGAGGTGGGGAGAGGGGAAAGGGGAAAGGAGAAAGGGGGGGAGAATGGGTGGAAGAAAACAGGAATGAGAGAGGGGAAAAAGAGAAAGGTAGGAGGAGAGAGTTAAAGGAGAGGAGAAGAGAAAATGATGGAAAAAAAGAGAAGGAAAGAAGGGAAGAGGAAAGAGGGATCTGGATGAGAAGGGAAAAGTGATGAAAGAGAAGAGCAGTGTAAAGAGAGGTTGAATAGTAAAGAAACTGATAAGCAAGAGAATGAGTATTAGTTAAGGGAAATGAGAAGATATGAGAGAGGAGACGAATATAAGAATGGAAGACGAAAGCAGAAACGGAAGACTGGAAAGATAAAAAAAAAAATGACAACTAATGATATAATACGAACTGCAGAGATGATGATAGTCGTACTCTTCTCTACAATAGGGTATTTTCTGTAGTTTCTTCTTCCTGCTACCAGACGATTTTATTCAGCCTGACAGAGTCCCCAGGTAATGAAGGGATCGATAAAGGTTGCACACGAAAAATCACCCACAAGCTGAACAAAATCGTCTGGCAAGAATAAGAGTGAACTAAAAATGATAATCCTGGGCCTGAAGAAGTTAATAAACCAATGAGAGAGAGAGAGAGAGAGAGAGAGAGAGAGAGAGAGAGAGAGAGAGAGAGAGAGAGAGAGAATTGTGGCTGGGGATGCTCGTTTTCTGTGAGGCAACCGAGGACTATATCTTACAACAAACCCCCCTCCCCTCTCTCTCTCTCTCTCTCTCTCTCTCTCTCTCCAATTACCTAATGTTTCCTGTGAATATAGTTTAATTTCTCAAGTAAAAAAGTTCCATTTCTTTCTCCCTCCATCTTTTCATCGTAGTTTATTCCCATTGTCTCCTCTCCGTCCCCCCCCCCTCTCTCTCTCTCTCTCCTTGTTCCCTCTCTCCCTCCATCCCTCTTCCCCCCTCCTCCTTTCTGTCATCCTCACTTTCCCTCCTCCTCCTCCTCCTCCCTACACCTCTTTCTCTCTCACCTCTGTTTTCGCCAACTTTCCTCACCCCCTCTTCCACCCATCCTTCCCTCTCAGCTGGTCCCCTTCCCCCCCCCCTCTCTCTCTCTCTCACTCTCACTCCTTCCTCCGGCCCCTCTCTTTCTCTCTCTCTCCAACCACCCCTCTCCTCTCTTTTACTGTCTCCTCCCTTCACCCCTTGCATCCCTCCTTGTTCTACCTCTCCCTTCTCTTGTCTTCTCTCCTTGTCTCTGCCATACCCCTCTGAATCCAGATCCCCTCCTTCCCTCTCCTCCTCTCTCTCTCTCCCCCTTTCCTCCCCCTCCCCCGTCTCACCCGATAATTACACACCACTATATCTCCTCTCCCGCACCCCTCCCCCACCCAGCTCTCTATATCAGGCCTGAACCACAGATAATATACGGTGTCGTGGTGTGAGGCCAACGAGTTACTTCAAGGCGGTATATAACCAAGTGACTCAGACCTTTATGGTGTGGATTTATCCTCTTCACTGCAAGAACGTCTTTGTCTTTATATTCTTGCTGGGGCCAGGCGATATTGCTGAGTTTAGAGGCGAGTCACACAACGAGAAAAATTAGGTACAGCTTTCATTAAACTTTCCTAAAACTAAGAAATAATTGTCCGTGGGTGGAAAGAATAAAATTGAAATGATGTTTTCAAGCTAAAGTGCTTGACTGTGGTTTTATATATATATATATATATATATATATATATATATATATATATTCGTGTGTGTATATATATATATATATATATATATTCGTGTGTGTGTGTTTAACTAGGAATCGTAGTAGTAAGATTTATAATAATGGGTGCATGGTTACGTTAGATGCTTAACCAAGTATTATTCATGTAAAATATTTTAAGTACCATGTGACTGATGTATTGGATGTAATTGAGGTTATATATAGATTTCAGCTGTAACTTGGAATTGTAGTGGAAGGATATACAATATATTTATGCATGATCAATTCAGTGTTTAATACTTTGATTTTATTATATTCATCCAACTCACCATTTCTCCTTCCACTTGTCCAATAATTTTCTGACAGTTTCTGTTGCTCCTTCCTCCTTCTATGGATCTGTCTGTCTGTCTGTCTGTCTCTCCTAATAACTAATACCCAATAACTCCCACTCCAGTGACAGGTACCGGAAGCCCCAAGCCAAACCCAACCAAGCCACATTTCAGCTCGACCCAACCTACCACCAGGAGAGACTTCAAGAAAACAAACACATTATTACGAACACACGCCGGGCATTTCAAAATAGGGCCATTAACCTTCTCTTCCTTAAATACCCCCAGGAGAACGGGGAAACATCGCCCCTGTGACCTCTAGACGTAAGGGTCAAATTAGGTAAGGGGTTCGGTTGGGTCAGGATGTGCACCGTCTTATACGACCGGATTTTCCCCTCTACAAATTAACTGGTGATCGGTGCCGCCCCTCCCTGAACGGAGCAGGGCGCTACGCTGAGGGGAAAAGAGGGGTAGAGAGGGGAAAAGAGGGGTAGAGAGGGGAAAAGAGGGGCAGAGAGGGGAAAAGAGGGGTAGAGAGAGGAAAAGAGGGGTAGAGAGAGGAAAAGAGGGGAAGAGAGAGGATAAGAGGGGAAGAGAGGGAAAAAGAGGAGTAGAGCGGGGAAAAGAGGGGTAGAAAGGGGAAAACGAGAAGGGGGGAAAACGGGATGAGGAGAAAAGAGGGGCAGAGATGGGTGGAAAGGGAAAAGAGGGGAAGATAGGAGAAAAGAGGGGCAGAGAGGGGAAAAGAGGGGATGGAGAGACAGTAGAGAGAGCTAGGAATAGGAAAAAAGGGGATGCGAAGGAGGATGAAAAGAGGTGGAGAGGGCTAAGAAGGAGAGACATGAGGGGTTGACGAGAAAACAGGATTGGAAAGTGTTGGGAAGTGGAGAGAACTAGGAAAATGTGGAGTGGTGGGATAAGAGAAGGGAAGAGTTTGCATAAAGAGAAAATGAATGGTGGACAGGGATAAAAAAAAAACATGCGGGGGGAGGGGGGGGGAGCGGACAGGATTGGGAAGTGGAAAAAGAGAGAGAGAAGAGGTGTGGGGCGAAAGAGAGAGAAGAGCCTTAGGGATGGGAAGAGGAAAAATCAAGTGGAAAGGGGAAAAAATACGGGAGTGGAGAAGGCTAAGGGGGTACAGTGGAGAGGTGGGTGTTGAGACGGAAAGGGAGAGGCAGCACGAGGAGTGGATAAATCTTCCCCAACCTCCTCCTACTCCACCTGCCTTCTCTCTCCTCCTCCTCCTCTTCCTCCTCCTGTACACTGCTTATATCATGTGTCAGCGGTACACAGCGGTACTAAAAATCCACCTCAAACCGTCGGAAGGGTCACTCGTTTTCTCACTGGAAGAAGATGAAGAAAACGAAGTAGACAAAGAATAATAAGAAAGAGGTCACAACTTCCTCAAAAAAATCTCCAAAACATAAAAAGAATTCATACAAACGCAGACATCACTTAAAAAAACAAACAAACTCATAAGCGGCAGCCCAAAATTAACTTTTAAAAAATGATCACAAAATAACACAGAAAATAAAACCCACTCCCACTGGTTTATAAAAGTTGCGAAGTGAAACCAGACTTTCTTGTTGCTACACACCCGCCTTCTCTGTTGCTACCACGTGTGTTCCGACCTACCACAACGCCCTGGCACTTTTTCTAACTCGTCCACAACTGGTATTAATATCATTTTTTTTTTCTTTCTGTCGTTCCGGTTACTTTTACTGTTAACCTACCACAACTACCACAATTTTCTGCCTGTCACCCTGACTACTGTTATCACTATTCTTTTTTTACATCTAACACTGATATTTGTCTACGATTCTCAACACTCAGACCATCGTCACTATTACTACCTCAAACATCTACCACACACACACACACACACACACACACACACACACACACACTACACACACAAGCACATAATCACCTTCAGCTCAAATATGATATCTTCTACTGATTTCTTTTCCAGAGGATTTTATGAACTTCAGGAGAGAACAGTCGAACAATATGAAGTTAGAAACAGCCATACAGCCTTCATGACACCCTTCACTGGTCCATCCTAATTCATATCATTTAGAGACGGCAAGGAACCGTGCCCTCGTCTATCACACTGCTGCTCTCTTCCTCTCATTCTTCTTCCTCCTCTTTCTACTTCTCATTTTCGTCCCTCTCCTTTTTCCCCCCTCCTCTCTTCTTTCACTATCCTATTCCTGTTCTTCCTGGCATCCCTCTTCCTCCTCTCTGTGCTTCTTCCCCTTCGTTCTTCCTCTTACCACCGTCTCAGCCTTCTTTTCTCTTTAATTTTTTTTCTACTTCCCGCACTCCTCTTGCTCGTCCGCACCTTCCTCTTCCCCTTCCTTCTCATCTTACTCTCCTCTTTCTCATCATTCTTCTTCTCTCTCTCTTCTTCTTTCATTTTCTTATCTCTCTTCTTTCGCGTCCTACTAAGTTCCTTTATATTTCTCATATCTCACTGTTCTGATCTGATAATCTAATCCTTTCTTTTTCATTCCTCTTCTTCCTCCTCCTCCTCCTTCTGTCTACCTTCTTCCTTCCTTCTTTCCTCACTATATCCCTGTCCTCCCTCATTCTTCTTTCTCTCTCTTCTGCTTCTCTTCTCACTCTCCTTATCTTCTCCCTCTTACTTTATCTCATCTCCTACCTCTGTTTCAATCTCCCTCACCGTCGTCTTTCTCGTCAGCCTCATCCCTCTCCCCCTCAGTCTTCCTCCTCCTCCTTTCTCTTCTCCCTTTCTTTCAGTCTTCCTCTTCCCTCTCTTACTCAGTCTTCCTCCTCCTGCATTATCTCATCCCCCTGTTTCATTCTTCCTACCCCTCATTCTCTCCTCTAACTCTTCCTCCTCCTCCTTCTTCTTCTCCCTTTCTTCTCCTCCCTCTTATTCTTCCTCTTCCTCTTCCTCCTTTCTCGTCTCTCTTCCAGTCATCCTCTCATCTCTCTTACTCACTCATCCTTTCTTCCAGTCCTCCTCTCATCTCTCTTACCTATTCTTCTTCCTCTCCTTTTCTTCCTCCTTCCTCCTCCCCAGGGCCTACCACCTCCTGTCTCATTACCAACCAATTCAGCTCCTCTCCCCTCCCCTCCCAGCCCCCCAGCTCCTCTCAAACTTAAAAGGGGCACAATACACCTAATTTTCTTGCACGCCTCGACCAGAATGGATTGAGACTACTGATGCAACTTTGGACGACCCTCAGATTAACCCCCTGCAGTATAACACGGATGAAAAAAAAATCGTCTGGGGTTAAAAAGAATAAAATATGTCTCTTTGGACGGCGTACAGATTAACCCCTCCAATATCACACGGATGAAAAAAAATCGTCTGGGGTTAAAATGGATAAACGCCTGATACCTCCTTGGACAACTCACAGATGAACCCCCCAGTATCACACGGCTGAATAAAATCGTCTGGAGGTGGCAAGAATAAAGCACCTAATTCCTCTCTAGACGGCCCTCAGATTAACCCCCTCCAGTGACACACGGATGAATAAAATCGTCTGGTTATATAAAAAATAAAACGCATAATTAATGGGCTGAAACTAGCGATTAACCCCACACTAACGATACGACTGGATAAAATCGTCTGAAGGTAACAAGAATTAATGTATCTTTTGCATTACCCACAAATCAACCCCTCCAATATCACATGACTAAATAAAACCGTCCCGTTTTATTATTTTTTATGTTTTATTTACTGTCTTCAGGTAAAGTCAAGCAAAAAAAACTTAAATACCTGTGTCGGAAAGAAGAAAGGATCCACGCATCTAAATTCAGTTGAACTCTCTCTCTCTACTCTCTCTCTCTCATCATCCCTTTTCTTTTCCTTATTTTCCATCCCTTTCCTCTCCTCTTTCTCCCCAAACCTCATCCCTTATTTCCTCCCTCCTCTCCTAATTCCTCTTCAACATTCATCAATCTATCTACCTATTTATCTATCTATCTACCTGTTTATCTGTCTATCTATTTGTCTTTTTCTTTCTTTTTCTATTTCCACTTTAAATCGCCTTTTCCTCCTCTCTACAATGTCCCCCAAACTCTCCCCTTATTTCCCCCTTCCTTCTCTCCCATACCATTACCTATCAGTCTATCTATCTATATGAATCTATCTGTCAATCTATCTTCCCTTACCATTTTCCTCTCCTCCTTAGTCTCTTGAAATCCCCTTCATTCCACCCTTCCTCCTCCTCCCCCTCCTCCTCCTCCTAATTTTCCCTCCCCCTCCCCCCTCTCAGTAAGGATGGGCCGAGATGGGCGAGGGACGAACCGGGGTACCGAAATAAACAGCGGGGCCGAAATGAACCAGACTCGAGGGAACCATCTTCCTGGCGAACTGATGGTCTTCTAGTTGCCTCCGCTGAGAGAGAGAAGAGGGGTGGTAGATAGATGGATAGATAGATACAGCGATGGAGAGATACAGGCAGACGAAGATGCAGGGACGGATAGATGGAGGGACAGAGAGGGAGGAGAGACAGACAGATATATGGAGAGAGAGAAGAGTGAGGGGTAGATAGATGGATAGATAGATACAGCGATAGATAGAAGCAGACGAAGATACAGGGACGGATAGATGGAGGGAGAGAGAGGGAGGAAAGAAAGACAGATATATGGAAAGACATAAATGGGTCACTACAAAGAGACAGACATAGATAGAATTATAGAAAGATAAGCATATAAGAAGTATAGACAGACAGACCCATGGTTGGAAAAATAAATCGAATGATAAAGTATCTGAAAAAAACAAACAAACAAGGGAATTAAAATCATGTATTCAGTGAGAGAGAGAGAGAGAGAGAGAGAGAGAGAGAGAGAGACACACACACACATATATAAACACCCTGTACACTTTGACTTTAAAATCGGAGCCATCTCGCTGTCCGGATATCCTAATGCATCCAGCCCACTTTTATCCGGATCCGACTCCCACTACTTTGATGCGCTGCCCGTCCGGATCCGCCCCGCTGCCGCTGCCCCTTAACATCAAGAGGCGCAGTATTCTTGATAGCGCACACTCCGCAGCGTCTGTATATTTTCCGGGGCAGAAATTGCGAGGCCGGAAAAGGGAAGGGAGAGTGCCGAGAAATAGAGGAACCGGCCGGACCCGAAGCGATGTCGATTTGGCAACTGCTGCTTGAGTGGACTTTACGTGTAAATATTTTGATTTCGACATCTCGGCGTTTCTGTTGTGAACCACTGTAATTAGGATGAACTTTGAATATTAGTCTGTCTATATCTTTATCTGTCTACCTATCTATCAATGTCTGTGTCTGTCTGTCTATCTATCTATCTCTATCTCTATCTATCTATCTATAATTGTTTATAGGAAAAAATTCGGTATTCGTTATCTTGGAAACTGTCAAGATCAAACAGCAAAAACAACTACACACGTACACAAACAATGGACCCCTGAACCAATGAACCAAGAATCTACCAAAGAACACCAGCGGAACAAGAAGAACGTGAACAACGAGAAGGGAAGGGAAGGGAAGGGAAGGGAAGGGAAGGGAAGGGAAGGGAAGGGAAGGGAGGGGAGAGGAGGGGAGGGGAGGGGAGGGGAGGGGAGGGGGTCAAAAGATGAGCCCCCCTCGAGTAGTTTCCAGAGGGGTACGTAGGCGATAAATTAGCCATTACAGATGCTTCCTACTGCCCACTTGAGAGGCACAGAGGGAGTAGGAGGAGGGGGAAAGAGGGGGAGAGACAGGGAGTGGGGGAAGAAGGTCTGGGGAGTAGGGAGTTGGAGGAGTTAAGAGGAAAACCGAGGAACTGGAAGGAGGTATGTGGAGAAGAGAGGTGTTGGGAGGGGAAGGAAGTTTGAGAGGTAAGGAGGTATTGGGAGTCGGGAGGTTCGTCTTAAGGGGGAAGATGGGGGAATAAAGTGCGGAGTGGGGAGGAAGTGTGGGGAGTAGGGAGGATACTAGGGGAACAGGGAGAAAGCTTCAGGGGTATGGAGGAGGTCTCGGTACTTGGAAGGTAATTTGAAGACAGACAAAGAGTTAAACAGACAGACAGATGAAAGGTGAGAAGTGGAAATAAAACTATACTGAATAAGAAGGGAAGGATCTGCAGGTAAGAAATAGATCACTGAAGAAACAAGGCTTGACAAGGAGGAAACAAGCGTGAGAAAGCGGGAGAGGGAGAGAGGATGATGAAAAGCGGAGGAACGACAAAGGAGGAGGAAAGAGGAGGGAGAGGGAGAGCACAGAGGGCGACGGAAGGAGGAGGGAGAAATGGGGAAACAAGGAGGGATAGAAAGCAGAAAGAGAAAAGTGTGGAGTGGGAAAGAGGATGGAAGAAGAAAGTAAGATGGAGGGAAAGGAGGATAAAATAAGGAGGTACAGTGATAGAGGAAGGAGGGAGAGACAAAGACAAAACTGGAAGGAAATGGAGAAAAGCAGGAAGTAGAGGAAAGGAAGGAGTGGGGTCAAAGAGAAAAGAAGAAGGTGAGGACCAGAGAAAGATGATGAGGGAAAGAATCGAAGAAAGACAACGAAGGATGAGGTCACAGAAAAACGAAGAAGACAGACAAGGAAATCCACAGGGAGGAAAAGAAAGAGGGGGAAGAAAGAAACGAGCGAGCAGGAGGAAGAAAGAAAGGAGGGGGCAAGAGGAAGACAGTGCCAAAGAGAGAGAGGGAGAGTGCCACCCTGAAGGAGCCTAAATGGTGCGTATCAGATGGTGGCTCCCTACTTCCTATGACCGGCCCCTGATTATTGTTGTGGCCGGGACCGAGGAGGCAGATAGGAGGGAGATGGAGGGGCCGGAGGAAGTGGGAGGGGAGCAGAAGGAAGTGGGAGGGATGGGGGAGAAGTGGAAAAAAGAGAGGAAATGTGGGAGTGGAGTAAGAAGGATGGGAGTTGAGTATGGTAGGTGGATGAGGCACAGAAGTAACAGAAGAGAGAATGGAAAATTAAATGTGAGTGGTGTTTGGTGGTGCTGACTGTGAAGATGAAGAGATAGACAGGAGAAAATGGAGGAGGAAGTGGGATGGATGGGGAGGAATGTAAGAAAGTGGGATGAGAGGAGCAAAGAAAGAAGGGAATGAAAGACAAGGGAATGAGAACTGGGATATGTGGTGTATGGCGGTGACCGGGAGAAAGAGGAGGCGAACAGGAGAGAGATGGAAAGGAAGGAGGAAGTGGGAGGGATGGGGGGAGAAGTGGGAGAGAAAGCGGGGTAGAAGAGACGGAGATGGGGTTGCAGATGCTGGGGAAGAAAGACAAAGGAATGAGAAGCAGTGGTTGTTAGGTGAATGAAATGGGAAACATGAAAGAAATGGAGGGGTTGGTGAAGGCCGTAGGGGAGCTGCAGGGAGGAATGGGAGGGAAAAAGGAGAGGTGGAAGGGAAAAAGGAGTACTGAGAGGGAAACAGGAGTGGGTGGGAAAATGGAGGGATTTCAGTGGGAGAGGCAGGAGGATGAAAGAATGGGAACTGGAGTATGTGGTGTCTGATGGTGATGTTTGGGAGGACACAGACAGATATACGAGAAGACAAGAAGCACGTGAAGCAGGTGGAAGAGGAAAAAGAGGAAGTACGAGGGATGGGGAGGAATAGAAGGGATGGAGGGGGTGTGGGATGCGAAAGGAAAAAAATACTAAGGAGAAATGAAGAGAAATGACGAATGGATGGGCAGAATGGAAGGGTGAGTAAAAAGCTGATGACATTAAAATGGAAGGGGAGAAGGTGAAAATTTACTGAAAGACGAAAATCGCACGTGGATAAAGAAACTGATGGATGGGAGAGGGGAAGACAATACTAAGAAAAGAGGGATAGAAAGAGAAAGTGGAAAGGAAGAGGAATAACATCTAAGAAGCAACGGAGTGGAAAAAACAGAAATGAAAGGGAAAAGAGGAAAGTAAGAGGAAGCTGGGGAGACGAAGAAGTGGAAGATAAAAGTAGAGGATGAAAATAACGCGAAAAAAAAAGGGCAGACGGAGACGCAGGAAAAACCACGAAGGAGAAAAAGAAGACAGAAAACAAGGAAGAACAAGACAAAGAGAAAAGGTTGAATGAAAACAAAGAAAACGCAAACTTGAGAAACCCACCAAGTCACAAGCATTATGGAGGAATAAAAGCCATGTCATGCTGGGATAAAAATTCGATAAGCCAGGGTCACATTTTGGGGTCAGGTTCAGGTCGCGGTGGTGGTCAGGTCAGATGGCTTTGGGGACGACAGAGGGAGAGTGGAGAAGCGTGTTGTGAAATTTAGCTGAAGTAAGAGTGGATGTATCTTGCAAGGAGGACAGAGACAGGAAAGGAGAGAGAGAGAGAGAGAGAGAGAGAGAGAGAGAGAGAGAGAGAGGAAAAAGGGGGTTGGTGAATGGAAGGAAGGACAGAGAAGAAAGGAAGTGGGAGAGGAAATGGCAAGATGGAGAAAAAGAGTGAGGAGAGAGGGAGACAGAGGAAAGGAGGAGGGATGAGAGAGAAAGGGAAGAAACGAGGAAAAATGGGGGAGCGTGGAAACAGCGGGGGAGGAGACAGAGAAGAGATGAGGGAGAAGAAAGAAAGAAAGGCGAAGACGAAGGGGAAAATGGGAGAGTTAAAGAGCAGAGGGTGAAATGAGCGAGAAAGAATAAGACAAAGCAGAAAACAGGAGGATGGGGAGGGAAAGGGAAAAATGAAGCAGAGAGAGGCAAGGAAGGAGTGATATGAAAAAGGAAACAGAAGTGATGAGGGGTAAAACAAGTGAGGAATGAGAGGGAATGGAGAGAACGGAAAAGGACGCATACGGTAAAAGGAGAAAAAAACGTTCCCGAAATATGCGGTATTAATGGTAAATATATTAAAAGTAGAATTCTAAGTAAATTGTAAAAAAAAAAAAAAAATGCTTGAAAAGAAGAGCAAAACAAACACGGAACCAAACAGATAATTCTGGTGTGTTTGTCTTCTCCAAGTGTGTGTGTGTGTGTGTGTGTGTGTGTGTGTGTGTGTGTGTGTGTGTGTGTGTGTGTGTGTGTGTGTGTGTGTGTGTGTGTGTGTGTGCTGAGCCAATATGCACGACTGCGACGGATCATTTGCGAGAGAATGTGTAGTTTTTAGCACACGTGTCACGCCCCCCCCACAAACATTTCCTCATCTCCCTTTTTTACGAATACATACGTGAGAGTTATTAAACACTGGTGATATATACGTCTTTGTGGTGTGTATAGAGATTGTGGGAACGTGAGCGAATATTACACAGAGCGATTAAGTGACAAGCTATATGGTATAATCCTCACCCCTCTTTTCCTTTCTTTAATTTTTTCATTTTTTTTTCTGCCCTTTTTTTTTCCTCAGTCTCTATAAATTTTTAGGCTTCCTTCTTCTCTCTTGTATCTATCTGCATATTTATTTATCACTCCTCGTTTCTTTATCTTCTCTTTGATCTGTTCTTTCCTACCTTATTATTTTCTGTGTCTTATGCTTTTTGCTTTCTTCTTCCCTCTCGCTCTCTCTCTGTCTTCCACCCCTCATCTTTCTCTTTTCTTTCTTTATTTTCCTTTTCTTTACACACTTATTAATATTAAGCTCTATTTCTATGTCGCTATCTCGATCTCTCTCATTCCTCATCTTTTTCTGTCTTTAACTCTCTTTTCTTCTCTCTATCAGTGTTTGTTAAATCTATCTCTTATTTTTATTCCTCTTCTTAATCACTATGTTCTTTTACATTTTCCTTTCCTTTTGCGCCCTGTCTCTATTTCCCTTCCTTTTTCCTCCCTCTCATATAGGACTTCTACCCTCTTCCTCTCTCGCCTCTTCCTCCTCTCTCTCCTCCCTACCTTCTTTTTCTTCTCTTCTTCGCCTCTTCCTTCTCTCTCTCTCTCTCTCTCTCTCTCTCCTTTACTTCTCCTCCACACTTGTCTTCCTTCTCTTTCCATCCTTCTTCCTCCTCTGCTTCTTCCCCTCCACACTCTTATTTCTTCTCTTTCCCTCCCTCTTCTTCTTCTCTCTCCCTTCCTCCTCCTCCTCCTCTACTTCTCCCCCTCCACACTTTTTCTCCTCTTTCCCTCCCTCTTCCTCCCTTCTCTTTACCCCTCCACCCTCTCCTACCCCTCCTCCCTTCCCTTTCCTCTCCCATGCACCATTACTCACCGTCAAGTCACTCCTCTTTCCTCCCATTATTTTCTCCCATATTTCCATTGTAATAACGAGTATTTCTTCTCGTGGCTTATTCTGATCTTAATACGGATCTAGTAATGTATTTTTCTATTGTTGTTTCTATGTTTCTGTGTATTCACTAACTGTACGAAATTGCAGCAGAGAAAAAGTTATGTGTTATTCTGTTCTTGTTCTGTATTCTGTTATATTTTTGTATTCTGTTATTCTGTTCTTTTACTGTATTCTGTTCTTGTTCTGTATTCTGTTGTTATTCTGTTCTTGTTCTGTATTCTGTTATTCTGTTCTTGTTCTGTTTTCTGTTATTCTGTTCTTGTTCTATTATTGTTCTTGTTCTGTAGTTATTCTGTTCTTGTTCTACATTTTGTTATTCTGTTCTTGTTCTGTTAGTCTGTTATTCTGTTCTTGTTCTGTATTCTTAGTGTCTATGTGTCTATCAAGCACGAATAAATGCGATGACAAACTTACTTACGTATTTTTGTATATGTTTTCCTTGTTCTTAAGTTTCACCTATTTATTAACGGTACAGGGTATACGACAACACAAAACTCTAAAGTATTTCTGTATTGCTGTCCCGTCTTCCTATTTAGCGTATTCGGTGTCAGTATCCGATGCATTAAACAACAGTCTTTGGTCAGGCAGGGGAATATGTGAAGGGGAGGGCTGTGTCGTGGGATGCTGGGCTGTTACTACGACAAAAATTCCTGGCAATTAATTTGTCAAGGCCACCCCTCACAGGATGGGGCGTCTGACAATAGATAGTCTTCGGTTACTGATATATTTACTTGATTTCTGATAGTCCAAGAAGGTAGGAAGGTTTATCATTATATTTACCAAGATATTTTGAACAATAAAGTAACCCTAAAACACTTCAATAGATTAGCTTAAAAAATATTTCGAAATTCAACAACTTCAATAATAATAATAATAATAATAATAATAATAATAATAATAATAAAATACTAATACTAATAACACCAAACCAACATCAATAACTATCATAATCAATCCCACCTAAGCAAAATAACATTATGAACGGAAAGTCCAATCTCTTTCACACTCCCTTCCTCCTTCACTCACTCACCTCTCACGCTTCCCCCCTCCCTCACTCACCATCACACACACTGACCTCCTCCTCACCCTCCCGCACTCATCATCACACACACACTCACCACCTCTTCACCCTCCCTCACTCACCAACACACACTCTCACTCCCTCTTTACCTCACTCACAATCACACACACTGACCTCCTTCCTCTTCACCCTGCCTCACTCTCTCAAACAACCGAAGCAGCTAAAACCCAACTCACCCAGCCAGTCAGCCAGTCTCATCCATATTCATCCATCCCTCTGCATCAGCCCAAGCCTCTCTGATCACCCGTATCGCCTCTTTGCATCAATTATTCAACCTGTCTATAACGGGGTGTCTGTTCTGCCTGAATCGGGGTTAGGAGGCTGTCAAAACGCAATCGCTCTTCTGTCAATCAGGGCAAAGTGAGCCAGGTGTGTGTGTGTGTGTGTGTGTGTGTGTGTGTGTGTGTGTGTGTGTGTGTGTGTGTGTGTGTGTGTGTGTGTGTGTGTGTGTGTGTGTGTGTGTGTGTGTGTGAGTGAAAGTGTGAGTGGGAGTGGGAGTGAGATGGCAAGGAGATGAGGTATAGTGATGACGAGAAGGAGAAATAAGGAAAGGAATGACGATGATAATGGTGATGACAGTAAGATAGAGAGATACGGCGTCTAGACTTGATCTCGCACTGTCTGTATTTTGCTGCCGTTTCTTGTTACTGCCTTGAAAAAAAAAAAGAACGAGGAAGTGGACGTAGAGAAGGGAAGCTAAGAAAATGAGAGGCAGTGAGAGATGGGGAGATATTACGAGAAATGAAGGGAAAAAAAAACACACATGAAGCGAGAGGACATGAACACAGAAGGAAAACATGGACGACTGAAAAAAAAAAATAAATAAAAATTGGAGTGAGGGAAAAGAAAGGAAAGTAAGATGGGTGTTTGAGAAAGAGGAAAAGACAATAATGGGCTTGGAGAAAAGGGAGGAAGATGAAAGTGAAAGAAACTGAAACGCATCACAGGTGTGAAACTTGAACGGCGAAGGAAGGAGGAATGGATGTGAAGGACACGGAGAGGGCGGCATAGCAGGAGGGACGGACTGAAGGAGGCATCAAGAACGAACACAGAGCATGAAGTAGGCTGCAGGATTAGACGTAGGCTGTAGAACAAGAGGTAAGAGAAAGTAAGGCGAGAAACAGCACTAGAGAGGAGGTGGAATGAGGGACACAGAGGTAGCGTGACAAAAGAGACAAGCAGAGAAAAGCAACCAGGACACAGCAGGGCATGAACGAGGCTGTGGATCGGAAGCAAGCTGTAGGACAAGAGGTAAGAAACAACAGGACAAGAAATGGCGTAAGACAGGAAATAGGACAAAAGACTCGGAGAGGTCAGGAGGGACAAACTGAGATGTACCCTGGGACTTACGCAGGGCAACACGTAGGCTGCATGGACGAGATAAGAGAGCAGGACGTGAACGAAGCACAACATAGGAGATAAGATGAGACGCAAGGCATGACGCAAGAGTTAGCAGGACTAATCAATAAAATCCATATCTATAAAGGGCTTGAAACAAAGGTGGAAAAGAACCAAACAGAAAAAGGCAGGACAAGGGACATGATACGGATCGCAGGACAAGAGGCACGAAACTGGGCAGACGGACACACACGAAAAGAGGGCACATGATTAGCGTAAGCTGATGGGGAAACAGCAGGATGCAAAATAAACATATGATTTGGTTAAAATTAAAAAGAAACATGACCTAGGAAACACTAAAGAGACACACGCGGAACGAGAGAACAAACACGTAACTGGTAGGCCACACACACACACACACACACACACACACACACACACACACACACACACAGGACAGGCGACCACCCAGACGTCTCTCTCTGACCCCGCTAAACCTCCTTCAATAGGCCATCTTGAAGAAGGCTCAGGGCACGTTCTTTTCCCCCCAGATGAATTAGTCATTCCCTGCCTCGCTCGCCTGTCCTCAACGCTTCCTGAATACTCTGACCCGTGAATCGCAGGCCAGTTTCATTCACCCCAGTTTCTCCTCGGTTTCAAAAGGGATAAAGAGCCGCTTTAGGTTGAGGAGAGGGAATTGGTAGTGTTGGGGTGAACTGGATGTCTGTTTCAATTATCTCAGTTTCCCCTTGGTTTCAGCATGAGAACTGTGCGTTTCCGAGTGAAGAGACTTAACCCCTATTATGTAGCGACTTATTTTTCATTTGCTCCAGTCCACCACCTGGCAAAATTACTCTATGAAGGAAGGATCTCTGGCAACGAAAGTAGTAATGAAGCCTATTTCTTCCCCTGCATTTCGGAAAGTCTACCCCAAACCTCAACCATCCGAAACACGCAAAAATGAAACAAAAATACACATCATTATTTTGAAGTGGTTTAGATGAGAGTATTTGTGAGATTTCGAAGAGGGTTGTAGATACAGGGAATGGACTGTGGGTTGTGGGGTAGGGTTGTGAGTTGTGAGACAGGGTAGTGAGATGAGGGAAGATTAATACAGCTGTCGGGCATGGTTAAGTGAACTACTGCAAAACATACTATGCAAAGAGAATCGGAGTCACGATGAGAGAGAGAGAGAGAGAGAGAGAGAGAGAGAGAGAGAGAGAGAGGGTAAAAATTAATAAGTAATCTTGGTGATGATAAAAGCCTGCCCCCTCACTCAATCCCTCACCAGGCCTCACAATCACGTCCCAATCCCTTTGTGACCGACCAACTGGGGCGATTATAATACCCGTGATAAGCGGAGTGATCAGGAGAGTGAGAGCTGGAGATAGAGATGAACAGATAAATAGGGAGGTAGATAGATAAATATACAGTTAAGAGATAGATGGATGAGAGTTATAGTGATGAAGAGATAAATAGGGAGGTAGAGTGATAAATATACAGATACAGATAGATGGATGGACAGATAGATAGATAGACTGATAGATAGGTAGAAAAATAGACAGACAGACAGACACACACAGTCAGACAGACTGATAGAGATTAGACATATAGGCTGACTGATAGACTTGCAGATAGATAGATAGCGAATTTCAAAATATGATCGTGCAAGGGAAATATCTATATATGTCCATCTATATATATCCTCTTTATCCATCTATCTGTCTACCTCTCTGTTTATTTATCTGTCTATCCACCTATCTGTTTATTTATCTGTCTATCCACCTATCTGTCTATCTATCTAATGATCTAACTTTCAATTCAATTTTCCGTTTCCTTTAATTTCTTCCACATTCCCTTTAAAGGCCAACCTAATCGTTTCCACCAACTCCGTACGCTTGATATTCATGCAGAGTCAACCTACATAACACTCATGACATCACCTCTCTCTCTCTCATACACATCCTGTCTCTCCAAATACTGCCTAGAGTGAAAGTAAAACTGCCACACGTTTTCGTATTTCTCCCTCTCTCTCGATGGGACTGAACTTAATCCTGAACTGGGCATAAAAGCGAAATGTGTACGTACAGCTGTCACTTTCCTTCGTTCTCATTTCAAGTGGATTAAACGTAAAACTGTCTCAAACTTTCATACATATCTTTTTCCATCTATTGTCACAGTTCCTTGGATTGAACGTAAAATTTCGACTTTATAGTTCGACCGGATTGTACAACTGTTCAGATGAATACCGAATAACTTTACTAATAAGAGAGTGAACATTAACTTTTGGTATCCAGTGATGTTATCTTAGAAACCCCTCAAACAGGTCAGAGTGTTGTGTAAGGTTTTTATATTAGTTCGGGGAAAATGTAGAGTGATATTATTCTGCGTACAATTATCAAAGGATCTCGTACTCACCTTGGTTTCTTTCTTCTCGACTGAACTCCCTCTCATTAATGACTTTTTTTTTTTATTATATTATTTTTCAAGTGGTTTTTATGCAGCTCAGGGAAACTTTTTTATTTTTTTTTAACGGAAGGGGTTATGTAAGGCTTTCATTAACTACTTCACAATTACGAATAAAACTGAAAAAAATCGTCTTCTGATGACTTATGAGAAAAACACGTCACCAGAGAGGGAGTTAAAATTATCACTGGCTATATTTCAACTGGTATGAAAACAAGACTGCACTGAACGAAAAACTCTGACATTTTCGTACTCACCTCTTTTTCTTTCGACTGAATTATCTCCTCAATGGGGGTACTCCTGCCTGTGCCGATTCGTTCAGTGGGTTCGGAGGAGTCGACCACATCGCTCCCTGATTCGGTGGTCGTGGTGGTCGTGGTTGTGGTGGTGGAGGTGGTGGAGGTGGCGTTGGTGCTGTTGTGGTTGTTACTGCTGCTGCTGTTGTTGTTGAGGCTGGTGGTGTGGGTGCTGTTGATGTTATTGTTGTTGTTGTTGTTATTGTTGTTGCTCTCCTTCATCCCCTTCTGGCACTTCACCGACTCGAGCTGTTCCTTGAGTGTGTTCACTTCATTCTCGGCTAATGTAGCTCTCTGGAAAAAGAAGAAAAGTTTGTTAATCCTCTACAACGCTCAAAAAAAACAAAAAAAAAAAAAAAAAAAAAAAAAAAAAAAACACAAGGCCAGTATCTAAAACTATGCACTATTATTATCCCTTCCAGTACAGTGACGCCTTTATTAAATATATTGTTACTGTTGTCTGATATGAGGATAATTTCACCGTCAGCCAAAGTTATAAGCTTTCAAAAAGAGAGAGGTTGAAGCAAAGAGCTATTATTGAGGATGAAATGGCTGTAAGGTGAAGCGACATGTTAGGTAAGAAAGATGGCTCTACGTTTAAGTGGAGAGATGGTACCAAAAAAAAAAAAAAAAAATGAGTAGAAGCAGAGTTAGAGGTTTTAGGAAAAGGTCGTGGGTTCTCAGAAAACGGGTTGGGGCGGAGGGGGAGGAGAGGAGGACTGAGGGGAATCGTGAGGCGGTGATTAACAGACATGTCCAAGACCAAACCCCGCCACACACAGTCCTTTGCGCGACCCCTTGGAGACAATCTCTCTAGCACACAATCACACCCGACTGCTCTTTTAGGCGGGCTCTTGGAATGACACTTGTTCTGGGGGTACTTTTGTTACATTAAGGGACTAAAGGGATATCGTTATTAGTGCTATTGCCAGTACTGTTATTATCATTTGTGACGTTCGGGGTTTACTGATCATATACTGCCACTCAGGGAAGAGTAAATGATAACACTCATTTTTAATGTCTGAGCCTCATAATAATCCTGAGAGAGCATTGGAAGATTGGCTGACGAATGGATCAGTGATGGTGATGATGATGATTGCAAATAATAACACTAATAGCTATAACTCTCTCTCTCTCTCTCTATCCATATATATATATATATATATATATATATATATATATATATATATATATATATACGAATGAGAGATGGGTGATTAAGTTTGAGGGAGGGTAGCCAAATAGTAAAAGGTCAGGACAATGTGTAGGAAAATTGTTTGTGGCCACTCTTTATGAGATCAAAGCGTCTGGCAATAGACAGAAATATAGATAGATAAATAGATCCCTGTGACAGAAACTGCAACCAAAGATGCAAAAAAAAAAAAAAAAAAAAAAATTACTGTCATGGGGTCGAGAGGTCAGAACTATTATCGCCGTCGTTATCAGTGCTTCGAGATATGGAAATCCCCAGGAGGCGTACAGCTGTGTGGCCGAGAGTAATCTGTTGCTTAAATACAGCTTGGGATTTCCACGAGCTTTAAGCAGGACGTGATGTTGACAATTGCCTATGTGTGCTACCACCTATGAAACTGTCAAACCTCCAATAGACTCATATAGCCACCCATTTCCCCTTCAAATACCCCGCTCAAAAGTACTATTCTACTGTAATGTATGGCCTGGGACCTGGAATTACCTTGTTGCAGGGCTGCGAGGAGGGAAAGATGAGAGAGTGTGAAGGTAATTTAGTAATGGTGGTCTAAGCAGCGTGTGGTAACTGTATGATATCCCGTCTTATCGCATGACTGATGACATCCTTCGCCGCACCACAGCCTCGCCCTCCACGAATTGGCTGACTCACAATCGGCTTTATTTAACCACGTACAAACCCCATTAATTTATTGCTATTGGTCGTGGTGTACTGGCCAAAGAGGTGATTATGAACTGAGGACACACAAGCCGGGAATGGTATAATCGACAGTCTGTCATAAATATATCTGAATCTCATAATTAATGTGATTATTGAATACTTTGAACTAGGTTAACTATTTTCTCATTTATCTCCGGTTAACACCAAACTATTTCGTAAAAACTGAAGGGTAACCTGGCCAATCCATCTTTAAAACACCTGTCGTATTACCACATGTGAATAATCTGAGACGGAGATACAATGGGATATTACAAGAGAAACCGAATGTTTGTTACTGCAATGTCAAAAAATAAATACCCATTCCTTATTTCTGAAAAAAGAACATTATGATTTGGTGTGTGTGTGTGTGTGTGTGTGTGTGTGTGTGTGTGTGTGTGTGTGTGTGTGTGTGTGTGTGTGTGTGTGTGTGTGTGTGTGTGTGTGTGTGTGTGTGTGTGTGTGTGTGTGTGTGTGTGTGTGTGTGTGTGAGAGAGAGAGAGAGAGAGAGAGAGTCAGTGAGTTAGCTTTCAAGATGAGACTGTCAAAACATACATGCTTCGCGCTCGATTAACTCCGGGATTTCTCTCAGACTCTCCTTTAGGGGAGAGGTCCGGGGGAAGGAGAATGGGAGAGGAAGGGGGAGTATGGGAGAGAGATGGAGGGGATTGGGAAGGGAGATGGTTTATGGGAGAGTATGGGAGTATTGGAATGGGATGACTTAATAGGAAAAGAGAGGTATATGGGAGAGTGATGGTGGGAGTGTGGAAGGGTGATAGTGGAGTATGGGAGCGTGATGGTGGGGTATGGGAGGGTGATGGTAGGGTATGGGAGGGTGATGGTAGGGTATGGGAGGGAGACTGTTTTATGAGAGATAGTTAATGGAAGGGGTAGGGTGACAAGAATCTAGTGTAGTAAAGGGAGAAAAATGATTCGAAGGGAGGAATATGATAAGGGTGTGGGAGAGGGATGGGGAGTACGAGAGAACGGGATGAGAGAAAAAGAGGAGGAGAGGGAGAAGAGAAAAATGACGGCAAGAGCGAGGAGAGAAAATGGATGGGGAAAAGGGGGACAGCAAAAGGAAAGTGAGAGGGAAGCAAGGAAAAGAAGGTGGGGATGGAGGAGAGAAAAAGGGGAGAAGGAGGAAAGAAAAGGAGGGGGAAGAGGGAGGGAAGAAAAGGAGGGGGAAGAGGGAGGGAAGAAAAGGAGGGGGAAGAGGGAGGGAAGAAAAAGGTGGGGGAGGGGGAGGAGAGAAGTCGTGGAGGGGAGATGCGCTGGCCACTTCTACTAAGGTCCACGGTCCGCCCCTTTTCTCCTTCTCCGTGATAGCTGCTGAAACAAACAACTCGCCAGCGATTGTTTTGACCGAAGGGAAAAGCCACGATGCGGAAAGACGGGAGAGAAAGACTGCTGGATACGGAAGACAGAGGTGGGGGAGGAGGGGGGGGGATCACAATACAGCTAGCGTGAATCGTGTCTGTTTCGTTCATTCTCGCCCCATCTCGTCCGTCTATTTTTTTTGTCTTGAATTGCGAGTCTCGGTCCACCCCTCCCCCTCCTTCCCTCCCCCCCCCATTCTTTTGACCACTCCAAGGCTCTGTTTTCTCGTACTGAAAGAATGGGGTGGTGGGGTATGGGGGGGGTGCACATTAGGGGGTCGTGCGGCATAATGGAGTGGTCAGATCAGCCATTTTGGAGCTAATTCATGAAAATCGACGAGGGTAGGGAAGCGTCTTGGGAGGAATTGTGGTGTTTTCTGGGATCTTGAGGAGGAGGTCGTGACTTTGATTTACAATGCTCAAGAAGTTACGACTGTTCTTGTATCAGCTCTAGTGTCTGATAGTTTTATATGACAGCATTTTTACTTAATATCTGATGCTAAAAGAGGATTCTAGTGAACTCTTAGACGAGAGAGAGAGAGAGAGAGAGAGAGAGAGAGAGAGAAACTGTCTTAAATCATCTTTCACCTCAGCATTAAAAGAAGTCTCCCCTGAGCTGATGAAGTCAGGTGGTTGCAAGAATTTCATTATACACTGTCACCCTACCGAAGGAATTAAAGGAAGAACCTAAGGCTTAACGTATGCAGTTTAACAAAACACATGTGCTTAACAAAACACATACAGTTTAACAAAATGAAGGCAAAGAAAAAAAAAAAAGATTCATTCATTTAAAGATGTTGGGATACACTACGTTTGAAAGAATGATAAGAGTTACATGTGGCAGGAGAGACAGATAAAATTTTACTATAGTTACTCATCTCTTGGATCAGACAACTGGGCAGAAAAGGAAAGAAAATGTGTGGACAGACGGGCGCTAAGGGAACAGACCGACAGACAGACAGGGAAACAGATAGATAGATACACAAACAAATAAATAGACGGAATTGACAAACAGCTAGATAATCAGATAGACAGATAGATAGACAGACGGACAGATAGATAGAAAGACAGGTAGACAGACAGGTAACGCCAAAACAGAGCTTATATCCGGGCTAATTATTCTCCCCCCTTACCCCCATCCCCCATTCTCTCCCCCCTCCCCCATCCCCCATTCTCTCCCCCTGCCCCCACCCCCACCTCAGCATACACGAACTTCTCCTGCTGGCCTCGTTCGTGCATGACCGACTGGGGTTCACGTTCGTGTAGATGAATCCGACTTGTGATCCTTCCCACCCTTCAATTTCTCCGCCTACTCTTTATATTATTAGATTAGTGGTCTGAATTTTCGTGGATTAGCAACTTTATTATTATTATTATTATTATTATTATTATCACTATTATTATTATTATTATTATTATTTATTATTATTATTATTATCATTACTATATTTATCTTTATCATTATTGTTATTATTATTATTTTGAGTTTGTAGTTGTCCTTAAAATACAGCTTTTCTCCGTTTTAACTTAACTTTATTAGGATTTTATATTATTTCCAAATCGTTTTCCACTTCTGTTTTATGCATTTTACCTTGATTGGATTTCTGGCATTAAATATAATAAAAAAAAAAAAAAAAAGAGTATATTCGTGATTTCCAGCTAATGAGGAAAATAAAACTGACGCATTTCTTGTCTCAGTAAAAGAAAAGTGAAATCAGCCTAATCATAATTTACGGAGCGTTTCAAATGTTAGGGAAAATTTACAGCGTAACTATGAATTCGAATAAATAAAAACGCATTAATGTGCTAAAAAAAAAAAAAAAAGCCAAATTTTTACCGCTATAAGTGACAAAAGAAATATTACCGCCAACATTTAAATGAAAAATCACAAGTAGAAGTAAAAACTATCCCTGTGAAAAGCGTAAAAAAAAAGAGAGAAACCAATCTGTGACATCTGGAAAGGAAAAAAAAAAGGAAAAAAAAAGGCATTTGTGACGTGGAGTTTTCCTTCCTCCAAGCGATCACTCTTGATTTCACGCTCAGGACAGACAGCCTTCCCAGAGTTCACCTTTTCATTCATTTTCGTCTGCTGTCTTATTGCCTGACAGCCGCTCCGTCCCCTTCAGCATCGGTCACGCCTTACACTTTCACCTCCTCCTCCTCAGGGATAGATACAAGAGGTGTGGAAGATGCTTTGGAATTAATTAAGTCTTCAGAGTACAAGAGGGTTTTGGTTTTATGCACCCTCCCTACAGACAGACGATTTTTTTGTTCTAACACAACGTATATTTTCACCTCCTCCTCGTCCTCCTGTTCCTCCTCCTCCCCCTCCTCTTCTTCTTCCCCCTCCTCCTTCTCCTCCTGGATGGATAACAAGAGCTGTGGACAATGTTTTTTTTGGAATATACCCGGTACTAGAAAATTTTAGAGTAAGGAGGGATTTTAATTTGGTTCACATTAGATCCTTCCAGATGACTTAATTTGAGATTGTTCGTGCTGAAAGGGTTAGATTTAGCCTTCATTAACTCCTCCACTCTTGTAATTCCTTGTAATATTTGGGGGATGATTTTAGAATATAATTACATCTCTACAGTGCGATCATGTGTTGTAGTTTTTTTCGCTACATTCAGACGATTTTATTTAACGCTTACAGTCAGGACAACACAAATGTTCTATAATAATGCCAGACGATTTTATTCAGCTAAGAGTTACATATACGAGCTTGAAAGAGTTAAATTAGGAGAGAATCTTACACCAGAGGGGTTAGATTTTAGCTTCGTCAACACTCATGATCTAATACTCACTCCCAGTTCAGTTAGATGCTCTGGTGTTAACTGATATACAACGCTAGAGTCCTCCATACCATGAGGGGGTTAAAGGAGACGATATTTACACTCTCCAGCTCATTCTCACCATAATTAAATCTGGTGGTGGCTGGAAGAAAATACTGAGGAAGACACGACCACGACTGACCTAAAACCTACAGTATATCATCGTTTTATTTTCTTTTATTCTTGTTGCCACCAGATGATATTGCCCAGGTAAGGAGAGAATTAAGAATTAAAGAGGTTAAATCTAGCCTCCCATTAACACCTTCGCGGTTGTAAATCCCTTGAAGACTGAATAAAATCGTCCGAAGGCAGCAAGAAGAGAGTAAAATACCATGTCATTGGTGTAAACGAAATAATTAAATCTCAAAGTACAATGACGACTTATTTCAGTTTATATACTTTCTTTCTCTCTCTCTCTCTCTCTCTCTCCACAAATTCCTTCCCTCTCCCTCCCTTCACTTCCTCCTCCTTCCACTCATTATAACTCGCTCTCATAAAATCATCTTTTCAACCTCCTCTCCCTCCCTCCTCCCCTTCCACTTTCACTTTCCCATCTCCTCCCCTCGCTCTCCCTTGATACTCTTTCCCCCCTCCACTCCCTCTCCACTTCTTCTTCCCTCCTTCCCTCCCTCCTTATCCAGTTACTCGCTCTCAGTGCTCTTTTCACCCTCCCCTCCTTCACTTACTTCCTTCCCTCTTCCTTTTCCCTCCCTCTTTTTCCTCCCTCTTACTGGCTCTCACTTAATCCTCCCCTCACCCTCCTCCCCTGACTTCACTTATTGCTCTCCTTCTCCCTCTTTCTTCCTCCCTCCCTCTCTCTCCACCTTTCTTCCCCTCTCTCTCTCCTTCCCTCCTTATCTCCCTCCCTTCCTCTCTCTCTCCTTCTCTCCCTCTCTCTCCCTCCTTCTCTCACTCCCTCCCTCCCTCCCTGCACCTGATCTCTTCATCATGGGTGTGACGCGACAAGACCTGAACACCGTCTCTGATTCCTCTCTCACCTGACTGACAGCGCCAACTGGAGGCATGGAGAGAAGGGAGGGAGAGATGGAGAGAAAAAGGGAGAGAAAGTAAAGAGAAGAGAGGGAGAGAAGGGGGTAAGAAGGGCGGGAGAGAGGGAAAGGAGAGAGAAGGAGGGATAGTAAGAGGAAAAGATAAGGAGTGAAAAAGTAGAGGAAAGAGTTAATAAGAAACAGAGGTAGAAAATGGACTAAAAATGAGAGAGAGAGAGAGAGAGAGAGAGAGAGAGAGAGAGAGAGAGAGAGAGAGAGATTGCCTTTGAAAGAGTGAGTCAAAGGCTGCGTATAAGAAGAAATTTGTAAACACACAAAAGTAAAATGAGAAGGGAAGATGATGGAAGAGATGCCAGGAAAGACGTAGAAGGAAAAAGAAGCAAGAGATGAAGAAGAATGTGAGGCTGAGAGATGATGAAGAAGCGATGAAAATATTTAACAGTAAAAGACAGAACAGAAGATGTATAGTAAGACAACGCTAAAGTTTTTTTTATTTTTTATAACTTCTCAGCTGCCTTTAGACGTTTGTTGGACTGTTGGGGTTAAGGGAAAGGGCTGTCTAGTCTATGGCCAGAGTCGTACACACACACACACACACACACACACACACACACACACACACACACACACACATAGCAATCTTCTGTTACAATATATTTTCCTTTTTCACCCTATCTGTTCATTTTTCCATATATTTGTATCGTTTCACACATCCTTAAACCAAACCACTTCCATTCCCTACCACCACCACCACCACCATGAAGGCGCTAACACAACCACCACCATCAGCACCATCACTATCAGTCACCACTATCAACACCACCCCTACCGTAGTAACTATCTTCAACACCATCACTATCACAATCACCACCATCATCAATGCTACAATCATAAACGCTACCATCATCATCTACTACAGTCACCACCATCAACACCATCCCTACCATAATCATCATCAACACCATCACTACCACAATCACCATCATCAATATCATCCATGCCACAATCATCATCGCTACCACCATCACCCACTACAATCACCACACCTAACAATACCATGACTACCACATCCACCACTGAAATCACCACCACCATCACTACCACAGTTGCGCCCCTCTACCTCTCCTTACCACCACCACCACAGCAGACATCACCACAGATGCCATAGTTACAACCACTCCTGCCTATTCCCCTACCACCATAATTAACAACAACAACAATAACTACTACAACTACCACTATTATTATTATTATTATTATTATTATCATTATTATTATTACAACTACTACTACTACTACTATTGCCACCACCACAACCACCACCACCATCACAACCACTACTACCACCACTACAACAACCATCCCTCATTCCCTGCCACACCCACTACATCCTTCCACCCTCTTTCGTATTCCAAATTTATTCACCTTTCTTCTAAATCAATCAGTCTGCCGCCCTAAAGGTAGTGTTTATGGAAATGAAGGTTAATGGAATTGTCAGAAGTGTTCAACCTCTGGGAGACACCTTGAAGAGGGTGAGAGGGGCGGGGAAGAGCAGGAAGAGGAGGAGGAGGAGGAAGAGGAAAGGGAGGAGAGAGAGAGAGAGAGAGAGAGAGAGAGAGAGAGAGAGAGAGAGAGAGAGAGAGAGAGTGTGTGTGTGTGTGTGTGTGTGTGTGTATCAACCAATCAAATGATTATATAAACCAGTAACATGGAATATCAGAAATCAACACAGATACAAGTTAGATAGTTATAGTGATCATTTTTAATTCTTTCACTACAATGATTAGATTAAAAAGGAAATACAGCTAAAGTGAAAAAATATCGCATGTTTTTCTATACGTGGCTACAAATATACAGTGACAGATGGATGGGAAGATAAACAGATTCAGGCAGAACGATCGATAGCTGGACAGACATCAATGAATTTTTAGACAATCGTTTTCCCTAAAGATTTCTCTCGTTTGGCCCTCTCTTTGTTGGGGCAGCTTTGATATTCTTTTCTGGCTAACACCAGACGATAATATTTACCTGAGAGTACGTCACACGAGCCCAAGAAAGTCCAACTTACAACACCAACCATAAAGTCCTTGGGGTATTCTTCACCTACATATCTCTATTTAAAACTAGCAGTAACAAGCATATATCAATCCACTGCGGTAAAATAACATGATATTTCGGTACTGCCGCTTGATATACCCGAGCTGGCTAAGAGACAAAAGGATCATTAAGTGTTAATTATAAGACTGTGAGAGCACTGATGATAAACCTGTGGGATTATGTCTATACAAAGAAAAATTCCTCTACGTTGTTCACTCCAGCAAAATATATATATCTGCTTACCGCTAAACGAATTATTTTTCTGCAACAGTATTGGTAACGTACACGAAAAAAAGCTGTGAAATTAATTGGATAAATGGAATCATCGGCTACCCACAAATTAACTAGATGTCTGACTGAAACTGGTAAGTAAAAAAACAGTTCTCAAAACGATATACAAAACACTGCTTTTTCCATAATGGCAACCCTGATATTCATTATGGTTCTGTCAATTTAAAACACACACAACATACGCTAAAAAAAATCATATATATATTGGAGTACACTTTTTCAAAATCTACCTGGGAAAAGGTTGGTAGTGACAGACAGGTAAAAAAAAAAAAAAAAGGGGAGGAAAAACAAATCATGGGATCAGACGAATAAATATTTAACTCTTACAAATCAAAATGGCTTTCTTTTTTTTTTTAGCCTTTTACTTTTTAACAGAATGACAAACACACATATTTTTTTTTTACCCAACAACTCAGTCCTACAGGTGAAATAGGGACAGGTAAGGGTCGAGTCGCGCACCCCCAATTTGAGGGAAAAATTGGAGGAAATGGGACAAGAGGGGAGAAAGTTGGATGGAGCCGTGAAGGGTGTGGAAGTGGTGTTGTTGGAGGGAGTGTGTGTAATTGGCTATGTGTAGTTTGGGGTGTCCTTGTGAGTGGGCCCAAAACAAGGGGGGTGTGAGGAAGTGAGAGAGGTGTGTGAAAAAGTGAGAGAGAGAGAGAGAGAGAGAGAGAGAGAGAGAGAGAGAGAGAGAGAGAGAGTGTGTGTGAGGTGTGTGAAATGAGTGAGCTGTGTGAAAAAAAATAAAATGAGTTGTGCGACAAAAGGGTGGGTGGATAAGAGTGAGCACATGAGTGAAAAAAGAAAAAAATGAGTGATACTGGGAGTGGGTGAGGTACGGTGAAAGTGAAAGATAAAGAAAGTTAGACACTGCTACGAAAGTGAGTCTCAATGAGTTACACTGAGAATAAAAATGAGAAAAAGAGAATCATTAAACATTCGATGAGAGAGAGAGAGAGAGAGAGAGAGAGAGAGAGAGAGAGAGAGAGAGAGAGAGAGAGAGAGAGAGAGAGAGAGAATAAACAGTGATGGAAATAACGAGTTTAATACGAAGTCCAATCACACACAGCGAGTAGTTGTTGACAAAAGCAAAACACACACACACACACACACACACACAATAAAAACAAATAAATCTTATAACACTAAGCGTACATGGACTAAAAAAAAAGGCGAAAAATATTAACGAAAAATGTGTCAAGCTGGAACAAGGACAAAATAAAAAAGAAGCAAAATTTTACCGAGGTCACAAAATGAAACAAAAAAAATCATATGCAAAGAAAAAAAAAATGAAGCGAGCAATTACAAAATCAGGTCCACCACAATACAAACCCCTGACAACAACAACAAAACAACAACAACAACAATATACACAAAACCTATTAAAAACAACAATGAAAACGAAATCCGCCAAAACACAGCAACAAGAAAAACAAAAACAGCAATTAACATCCAGACAGAAATAACCTGAAAATGAGAGACAAAAACACCAAACAAACAGACAACAGTCCAATGATACCACAACCACCACCACCACTACCACCACCACCACTATCACCACCACCACCACCACCACCAACAACAACAACAACAACGACAACAGCAGCAACAACAACAGATAAAAACAGAAATAGTAAAAAGAAAAGAATAAGCAATATAACGATAATATTCCGTCACAAAACACACACACACACACACACACACACACACACACACACACACACACACACACACACACACAGCTTTCATCAACACACACATACTTAGGGAGTGCATGCAAATCCCGCCCGTTTCGCCATTGCGCCGTAAGGTCGAAAAACACATAGGGAAATCAGGTCAACATGGCCCTTATGGAATCTGGCTTGTTTACCGTTGCGATGAACCACCCATAGGACTGGCCATCGCTTCAACCCTCTTTGTTAATTGGGTGGTTTGCTGCCCCCCCCCTCTCTCTCTCTCTCTCTCTCTCTCTCTCTCACACACACACACACACACACACACACACACACACACACACACACACGCATGCACACAAAGGAGAATTTCGGAGTAATCCCACTTTTTTTTTTTTTAAGCATTTAGAAAGACTAAGAGAAAGATTATGATTTTCCTCCTCTCCCCCCCTTCTCTCTCTCTCTCTCTCTCTCTCTCTCTCTCTCTCTCTCTCCAATTAACTAAGTCAGTAAGGGGTATGAGTAATTCGCTCCACTTGCCATATGGGTAATGGGAAGATAGAATTGGGATTGGGTGGGAAGTGGGTGTGGACTGGGAGGGATGAAGTGAGGAATGGGTGAGGATTTAAGGGATGAAGTGAGGAACGGGTGGCCATTGGGAGGGATGAAGTTAGGAATGGTGGGCATTGGGAGGGATGAAGTTAGGAATGGGTGGGAATTGGGAGGGATGAAGTTAGGAATGGGTGGGAATTGGGAGGGATGAAGTTAGGAATGGGTGGGAATTGGGAGGGATGAAGTTAGGAATGGGTGGGAATTGGGAGGGATGAAGTTAGGAATGGGTGGGAATTGGGAGGGTTGAAGTTAGGAATGGGTGGGAATTGGGAGGGTTGAAGTTAGGAATTGGTGGGAATTGGGAGGGATGAAATTAGGAATGGGTGGGCATTGGGAGGGATGAAGTTAGGAATGGGTGAGGACTGGGAGGGACGAAGTGAAGAATGGGCGAGGATTGGGAGGGATGAAGTGAGGAGTTAGTGAGGATTGGGAGAGATGAAGCAGTGCAAGGATGGGGATTGGGAGGGATGTAGATGTGAATGGGTCTGGATGGGGAGGGATAAAATTGTGAATGGGTGGGGATTGGGAGGGATAAACTGAGGATGTATAGGGAATGAGGTGGCTGAAGTTAGGAATGGGGGGGGGACAAGGATGTGATGAGGACAGTCAGAATGGGGGGAAGACCATAGCTGTGAATGGGGGAATGGGTGGAGGCTGTTGGTATTGGCCTGGAAATGGGTGCAGATGATTAGGAAACCGATTTAAGCAATAGACTGGGAATAGGTGGGGATTTGATAAGGGATGGGGAAGGAATAGGCGATTTTACTCTAACTTAAAGGGAGAGGAGAACCCATCGTAGTGAAGGAGTTATAAATATCGCTTAATACTCTGCAAAGGGGTTTTCTCTGTTGAATAAAAATACGAGCTTTAATACTCCTCTCATGGTCTGGTTAACTCAACTATTCTCTCCCAACTAACGTCAGACGATTTCATTCAGCTCTGTGTAATTAAATCGTATGGGGTCACCGCGTCTAACATAACTAGGTACAATTACCTTAGTCGAAGGTAACAGTAACGCAGAAGTAACATGAGAGGTACAGTTGTGGACATTTGTACAGGGTGTCTGAGGAAATGTATACTAAACTCCGGGATGTTATTCTTAGTATAATTTTCAGTAGTAAATGTATACCAACACAGGTTTACTCTCCAATCGTCATGGAGCTACAGTCGGGGATTATCCTCACGGGTGACTTACGAGGGGAGTCCATTCTCGTCCCTAAAGTCAGCAGTAACTGTTAAATCATCGAAAAGTAAACTGATAACACTTATGACTCAAAATCAACTCAAGTATAATCTCCAAAAGAAACACACGCATTTTCTGATCCATTCTGTACCTCCATCTGCTTCATTACGATAATTACGGAAACGGTGAGCAATAACTTTCGAAAATCAGTATTGTGTATTGCGGAACTCGCCAAATCTTTTTAGAAATCCCTGGAAAGTTTCATAATAGTTCCGGCAAAGGGGGGCGATTTTAATGTCCCCCTGCGTACAATTGCATGGTATTATCGTCACGCTTCTTGGTAACGAAACCCAGTGTAACGCAATGTAACGCTTTGTAACGTTTTGGCTGAACAGAACGCACATTTAACCTCCAAACAAGAGAGGGAGTACGAAGAAGTGGCCTCCAAAACTCACTTCTCTACACAGCGCTACACCTCCTCTCAACCCTTCCACGACGAGAGGTCTCCCAAAAGCTAAATAAAATCGTCTTTCAGTGGCATGAGCAACAATAACCCTCATGTAGTCTCTAAAAATACAGGAAATACAAAAAAGCAGCCTTCAAAACTCACTTCTCGTCAGCACACAAAGCCATACGTCTTCCATAAACGAAAAAACACTCACCAGTCCCTCCAATACTCCTAACGCCAGACGATTTTATTCAGCCGAAAGTGCGTCACAGAAACCTAAATCACACACACACACACACATACACAACTTCCAGAACTCACTTCTATATACAATTTTCACTGCCAGACACAACAAAAATCGCCGCAAAACCTTAAACCCAAGGACAATGGCGCTCAAATTCGAACACGCACAGGACACAAAAACCTAAGGCGGGTTGGTGGAACTGTATGACGGTTCCGTGGGGGTGGGTGGGTTCGTACGTACTGCGTTTAACTCGGCTTGTAATCACCGAAATATCTTACATTCAAGGAACAGGGCAATACTACCAAGGACGGAGCACAAGAACAAAGAGTAAGATATGGCACGTGTGTGTGTGTGTGTGTGTGTGTGTGTGTGTGTGTGTGTGTGTGTGTGTGTGTGTGTGTGTGTGTGTGTGTGTGTGTGTGTGTGTGTGTGTGTGTGTGTGTCTTTCTGTATGGTATATGCGTATGTGTGTACTGTATACGCATGCATGTGCACGCATGTATGTGTATGTGTACAGTAGGTAAGTGTGTATAAGTGTATGTGTATGTATATGTATGCAAGTGCATGTGTATGTACGTGTATGTATGTGTATGCGTGTATGTGTATGCATGTGTATGTGTATGCATGTGTGTGTGTGTATGTGTATGCATGTGCATGTGTATGCTTGTGTATGTAGCCTATATATGTATGTGTATGTGCATGCATATGTATGTATGTATATGTGTATGCACGTGTAAATAAATGTGTAGGAATATGAGCATGTGCAAGCGTATATGCACGCGTGTGTATGTACGTGCGTGTATAGCCTATGTCCATATGTGTATGTGCCCATATACTTATGTTCATATGTATGTGCATATAATTGTTCCAAGCATGTACATGTGGGTCTATATTATGTATGTGTATATGTGCATGTGCGTATGTGCATTCCAAGTATACATATGCGTATCTGTTCCATGTATGTGCATGTATACGTATATATGCATATGTGCGTGTATGTGCACGTGTGCATGCGAGCTTGTGTATGTATTCTGACTCTTGCAAAAATCAACGAAAATTATTACAAATCTAAAGCAAAAAGGCACAAGGAGACACTATACCTTCGCGTCCTTGTTTTCTCCTTATGAGGTGTTGTGGTGGACACAGCTACACCCGGTGGATGCTTGGTATGCTGGTATCAAGGCGTAATTATAACAGATTTCGCACCGACATTTCCATAAGCAGATCAATCTCGCACCCAGGTACTGTTTCGCGTCAGACACACGAGCAGAAGAAGCATCAATCACTGACTGAGAGGAGTGACAGCGAAGCAGCAGCCAGATGCTCACCTCCCGCGTGCGTGGAGTTCGGACCTTGCGAAGCAGTAGTCAGATGCTCACCCCCTGCGTAAGTGGAGTTCGAACCTAGCGAAGCAGTAGCCAGACGCTCACTTATCTGGCAAGAATGTGGGGAAGTTTGGGGGCGTTGGGTTGTTTGGGCTAACCTATTCCCCTAACTCTTCTACTCCCATACACATTCTCTCCCTCCCCCTCTTATACACAGTTACCCCGGACAGGTTAGGGACACGATGCTGCTTCGATAACACCCCTCACACACGCGAGCAATAGTTGTGGTTCATCTTTCAATCCTACTTCTGCCTGGTTTGGGGCCTTGTCAGACTGGGATGACACTGATACTCGTGTAGGCTAGTGAAGCTTCGAACCATCAGCAGCAGACCTTTGTTCGGCTTGAATCTCTGGCTACGTCATCCGCGCAGCCATGGGTATGGGGTAACAGATGATCAGAAACTATCGGACACCAGAACTGGAGATCATCAATGGGAACCCCCGATATTCTGCATTATTTTGGGAACACATGATCGAAAGTGAAAGAAATATGACCCTTCTGCCTCGTTACTTATTTTATGAAAAACGGAATGCAGCCTGACTATTTCTTGTCCTCACACGTGGTTTAAATGTACTTACAGCTTCCTTTGGCGTGTGAGCTTAGCATCAAAATGAAAAGTTCGCCAATACTTCCCTGCCGGCTGTAGTGATGGAAGGTGTTACACGAAATATTTTTACGTGATGTCGGCAGGAAACACTAGACAAAAAGAGTATGAAAAGGAAAGACACTATTAGACGTTTGGAGGGAATGAAAAATATAGAAGGTAGGACACAACGCTTGCAAGGGATTGTCGGGGAACTTTTGCTGTTTATGGTTCCTGCTTGTGGTGGTGTCGCTGAGGAAGAAGACATAATAACTCCTTCATATCAGCACACCAAACTGCCACACATTTAGATTTGTGGGGCAGGTGGAGTAGTTCAACACTTCTCCTTCATCTCTTCTTACCTCTTATGTTAATTTTCTTCACAGTTTCTTATCCTTTCAAAATATGGTTATTTTACCTATATTGTTAATTAGTTTTTTTCTCACCCTTTAATATACACTTATTTCGCTCCCTCCTCTCTCTCTCTCTCTCTCTCTCTCTCAATCCCATTTCTTGACTCCCTTCCTTTTCTCCCTCTGCTCCTCCAATCCCCCCTCCTCCCTCCCTCCCCTACCTTCCCTCCCTCCGACCACACAGGGAGAATGACACGCCGCGCAACACCCTCCCTCATCACTTCTCATTGGCAGGGAGAGTGAGGGTACCCGCCTCTACCTCTCTCTCTCTCCCCCATCATTCTGTGTGTGTGTGTGTGTGTGTGTGTGTGTGTGTGTGTGTGTGTGTGTGTGTGTGTGTGTGTGTACAGTATGTGTGTATGTATCTACTTATCTATCAGTTCATCCATCCAATCATTCTCTCCCCCTCTCTCTCTCTCTCTCTCTCTCTCTCTCAGGACGGAAGCCACTCCTAAGCTGAACATAATCGCGCGCCGGAAGCAAGCGTGAATTAGTTAACGATTCCTCACGTCCTGAATTGTTACTGAGGAATTTATGTTTTATCTTTTACATGACGGGATGCCACTCCTAAGATGAATAAAATCGTCTGGCGGCAGCACAAAGGAAATGCCTCCGACGATTTGGCGCGTCCTGAAGGTACTGGGTTAATCTTGCTACTAATTCACATCGCTGACTCGATCCCAGTGCTCATCCCCAGTCCCCGTTAACCCTCTCACGGTCCGGACAACTCTAGTATTCTGTGCCAGCTAACGCCAGACGATTTTATTCAGCTGGAAGTGAGTCAAGGGAGCCTGGGAATTAATACAGCCACTATCAGGCATCTCGTGGGTTACTGCAGTTACCCCTAGACGATTTTATTGCTCTGAAAGTAAGCCATAGAAGTCCGAGTTAATACTGTCACTATCAATCATGACAGGGACAGTTCTACTATTCCAGCCAACGCCGGACGATTTTATTCAGCTAAGAGTGAGTCACAGGAGCCTGAGAGTGTTAATCCTCCCATCTCCCCCTCCAAGAACAATGTCCTGCGAAGAAACAGCCTCCCCTTCTGACAGCTCGACCCCCGAACATGGTGAATGATTCTTTGTCTCCCGCCATCCATCACTCTATTCCATCCGCCCAGGCCCTTAGGGAGGGAAGAGGGAGGGAGGGAAGGACGGAAGGAGAGAGGGAGGGAAGAAGGAAGGAGGGTGAGAGAGATGGAGGGAGAGTGAGTGTTTGGGAGGGAGGAAATGGAGAAAAGAAGAGAAGAGAAAGGGAGGAATAGAAGTCAACGATTGTCAAAGCTGGAAGGAAAGAGAGAGAGAGAGAGAGAGAGAGAGAGAGAGAGAGAGAGAGAGAGAGAGAGAGAAATTACAGTACTTACAAAACATGAGCATATCTATAAACCTACATTTCCATGCTGTATACATTAAAGGAAAAACCCAATTAAGAAAACTGCCTAATAAAGACGTGAAAACGAAAGAAAGAAAACACAAGAAAACAAACCAGAATCCGTACAAAAAAAAAAAACAAAAAAACGAAGAGGGGAAGAGAAAAGCGAAAATGGCTGGTACTTTATTTTTCAACTTCGCCACTTTTTTTTTGCTTTCTTTTTTTTTTTTTTTGCCATACTCTCGAAGACTGTGATGTATGACGTTGTTAATGGTTACAAGTTTTTTTTTCCTTAGTGTACTCCTTAGGCTATTCTGAGTACAGTTGCTTTTTATTTTTTGGTCGAGCTAAATCAAGATACTGCTAACTGGAAAGAACTGTAGAATACTGAGTAAAGATTTAATAATGACTAAAATGACGTGATAATAACAAGTACAGAAGTTACAATAAACAAAGAAGTTATAATAATAATAATAATAATAATAATAATAAAAATAATAATGTGATTTCTAGAACTGCTCAGACACTAAAATGTTACTGACAGAACTAAAACACTAATTAGTTCACTGAAAAAGACGATGGAGGATGAAGAAAAGTGCAAAAAGGCGAAATTATAAGAGAAAATATGGGAAATTAATACGAAAAGAGCTTAAATTAGAATGGAACAAAATACTATACTTAAGAAATAAAAAACGGAAAAGAAAAATGGAGTGTTAGGCATAGGTATAAGGGGAGACTAAGCAGAAGTTTTGGCATGAAGGCGTCTTTGTGTCCTGTACTGAGGAGCCATAAGTCTTGTATGGTCTATTGGGCAAACACACTCTATCCCCCTACCCCCTTACCCATACACACACCCCTTTCCTTCTCCCCACTTCTTCACCCTTTTCTTTTTCTCATTTCCTCCCTCCCTTTTTTTTGCCTTCCCTTCTTCTTTCCTCTCTCCCCAAACCCCTACCCCATACACTCCTTTCTCCTCCCCTTTCTTCTTCCTCCTCTTTTCTCCCTCCCTTTTTTATTTTCCCTTTTTTCTTCTCTCTCTACACCTCCACCTCAAATATCCCTTTCCTTCTCCTTGTTTTTTCACCCCTTTCTTTCTTCCTCTTTCCTCCCACCCTTTTCAAGCATTTTCTGTTTCTTCTCTCTCTACTCCTCCCCATTCCCCCCACTTCTCCTTACTTCTTCACTCGTTTCTTTCGCTTCCCTTATCCCTTTATTTCTCCCTCCCTATACGCTCCTCCCAAACCCTTCCCTCTCTTCCTATGTTGGTCTTTCTCCATATCCCCTTCCTCCTTTTGATCACCTATCCATACCCCTCCCTCCCTCCGCCCTTTCTCTCTCTGTATCCTCCCCCACACACTCCCATGTCTCTCCTTCCCTCCTCCACATTGCTCCCTTCTTCCTTCCTTCTCTCCTCTAACTCCCTCCCTCTCTCTCTCCTCCGACTCCCTCCCACCCTCCCTCGAATGATTTGTGGCTGTGCCTCATCTACCCAGAGCTCCAGCTTTCCTCCTCTTCCTCCGTCGAGCTCACTTGATCACGAAGAATGCAAAAGAGGGTGAAACAGACACCAGATGATATGTGGATGGGGAAGATCGGAGGAACTTTTACCACTCACGAAAAACCATGCGAAGAGGTCCTCAGAAAATTACCAGACACGAAAAACCATGCGAAGAAGTGCTAAAAAAAAAAAAAAAAATACCAGTCGCGAAAAACCATCTGAAGAGGTGCTCAAAAAATTACCACTCACGGAAAACCATAAGAAGAGGTGCTCAGAAAATTATCATTCACGAAAAATCATGGGAAGAAGTGTTCGGAAAAATCAGAAATTAAAAAGTCACTATAATTTCCGTAGACATGCCTAAAATACTAGAAAATACACAAGATCGGAAATGGAGTTACTTTATTTTTCAAGAAACTATCTTAAAGCACCGGAACACATGATCTGAAGTGGAATTTCCAGCTGAATATTTAACATTCTATTTAAAGTTCGGGTGAAAAAGGAGGTGTTTTGCACGGTTTGTAGCTTGTCATCTTAGTGGCCATCATCATCATCATCATAAAAAGCAAAAAGAAGCCAAACCAACGTCTCTCTATGTATCGTCACACTCAAAATTATCATCTCATATTACCTATCATAATTTTGGGTCACCACCGGCGGGGGAAAGGGTAGCAAGAATAAAAAAAAAAAAATCGTCCTGAAGGGATTAATCAATATTTCTCACAATCCTTGAAAACAAAACGACGCCAAAAAAATCAACGAACAGCATCTTTCATACCAGCCACAATCTCTTTCTCATCCTGTATTACTCATCAATATTAAGGGGGGAAAGAGAGGGGGAGGTAAATGAAAAGGGGGAGAAGGATCAGGCACCAGAATTGGCCTGATCAAGGAGGAAGGTCTTGATAAATTAGCTGGCAGTCGGTAAGAAGGAAGAGGGGAAGGAGGGGAGGGGAAGGTAGAGGGGAAAGAGGGGAGAGGGGAAGGAAGGAAGGAAGGAAGAGGGGACAGGAGGGGAAGGAATCTCTTGATATTCTGCGTGGTGTCTTGGTTGGGTGATTGAAAACTTTGGCTTATCTGCGTCGCTGAGGAGGGAAGGGGAGAGGGAGGGAAAGGATGGGGAGAGGGAGGGAAGGGATGGGGAGAGACGATGGAGAGGCTGGAGGGAGAGGAGTATGGAAGAAAAGGGATGTGGAAAAAAGGGCTTGGAGGAAAGAGGGAAAGAGAAAAGGGATGAAGATGGATTAAGCGAGAAGCTGGAGGTTAAAGGAAGGGTGGAAATGATGGAAGGAAGCGGTGAGTGGGGATGGAAGGAAGGAAAGAGTGAGGATAGAAGGAAGGGAAGAAGGGGGATGAAGGGAAGAGGAGATGATGAACTGAAGGAATGGGATATGAGAATGGAGGGAAGGAATGGAGAGGGGAGGAGATGGAGGGAAAGGGGTCTGGAGAGAGTTTGGAAGGGGGATGGTGGATGATAAGGGTTTTGCGGTAAAGAGCATTGGTAGATTTAGGAGTTAGGGACAGATTAAAGGGGTTAAACAGCTAGTAGAAAGGAAGAGGGAAAAGTTGGAGAAGGAAAAAAGCAGCAGGAGAAGGGAGGTAAGAGGAGAAAGGAGGAGAATTAGGAGAAAGATAGAAAGAAAGGGAGGAATTTGGTAAAAGAGAAGGAAGTACAGACAGGGGAATAAAAGAGTAAGTGGAGAGGATGGAGAAAGAAGTAAAGATGAATCACTGAAAAGAGAAAGAAAGTGAATGATATAAGGAAAAATAGAGTGCTGAGAGAAATGGTGGAGAAACAGAGAGGAGAGAAAGAGAGAAAAGAAATGCAACTAAAATGAGAAGAAGTACGAGAGAGAGAGAGAGAGAGAGAGAGAGAGAGAGAGAGAGAGAGAGAGAGAGAGAGAGAGAGGCTGGGTTATATGTTTTCCTTTCTTCTGTTACGATCAAAGTTTGGGTGTTGGTCATAGCTAGTTGGGCTGTAACTCTCTCACTTGTCCTGCCACAGTTGATTGGAAGGTGTTGGCCCTAGCTGTGGTTGTGGTTTGCTCACCTACCACAACTACCACAATCGCTGCTGCCACCATTATCGCTACTACCACAGTCCCTGCTACCACTACTATACCAAACGCCCTGCCGCTACTCTTTGTCTGGTAGGTAAGGCAATAGTTGTGGTTATTTCCTTAATCACTGCTACCACCACAACCACTACTACCACAGTCTTTGCTACCACTTGTATTAAATTGGAAAGTGTGTTTTGTGGTGTGGGTGTACGCCGTCTACTATCTCTTCTACTGCATTTATGGTCTCTGCCACTACTGTTGTCACTATCATTGTTACCATTACTACCACAATCATTGCTACCACTCCTACAAGTCTCTGAAACTGTGACACCTACCATTACTACCACAATCACACCTACCATACCACAACCACCCCAACGACCACTGTTTCAACCACCATCACCATTACTATCACCATCACAACCACCACCCCACTAGCACCATCGTCAAAATCACCACATCTACCACTACCTTAGCTACCACAACTACCACAATCACCAGCACTTCAGGTAGATTACTAGACAATGAAGGAAGAAGAAACAAGATAAAGACTACCTATTAAAAGACACACGGCAATAGGTGAGAAGAAAAGTCACAAGAAACTGGCCAGAAATACAAAGGACATGAAATAGCATGTAAATGATGCCTACAGAACTCTCTCTCTCTCTCTCTCTCTCTCTCTCTCTCTCTCTCTCTCTCTCGCTCGCTCGCTCGCTCGCTCGCTTCGGACCATTGGTGGTGGGGATAGGCGTAGTGTAAGAAGCATGTGTAAGGCCATTCTCTGAACGTGTGTGTACAGTTTTACACACACACACACACACACACACACACACACACACACACACACACACACACACACACACACACTTTATAACGAAAAATTAATGATGAAAATAATCCTGATAATGACTCTTACACAGAATGCCTTACACTGGTACTAAATCGGTTACATAACTAGGAATATTGGAATCATCTCATTATATCCATCATTACATTGATTTCTACTACTACTGCTGCTGCTGCTACTACTACTACCACTACTACTGCTACTAACAATACAGTGAACTAGTTAAAACATCATAAAAACACCCATTACAAATAAATCCCCATTATCTCCCCCACACCCACACCCACCTCATACTTTTCAAGACCAAAAGGTATATGATTATTTTTCCCTTTAGCATCTGAGAAGGAGTTAATGTCAGATAGGGTTCCTTGTAATTAGCCCATTCCCTTTGTACCTCATGATTTTGTTCGGTAGTTCATTATTAGATTAAAAGGGAGGGTAGGTAGGGAGCGGTAGGGAGCCTGGCGTTAATTTAATTCCAGGAGATTATTGATAAGATTAACTAAACAAATTTGCATAAGAACACAGGTAGCTTAATCATATCTGTTTGGCCCCCTTGCTACCTGTGTATCCCTCTCTCTCTCTCTCTCTCGCTCTCCCTCCTTATATTTTCGTCTACTTCACTCGTCTTCCACCTCATGTCTTCACAGCTTCCATTCTCTTTCTTTCTCTCCTCTTCCTTCCTGTTCTCTCTCTCTCTCTCTCTCTCTCCCAGCTCTCCGCAACACCCTCCCCCTCCTCTCCCCACGCGATAACCTCCCCCCCACCGGTAACCAAACACCCCACTATTCATAAGAGCTCTTCCAACCTGTCGGCTAGAACGGCCCTAAAACAAACCATTGACACATGCTATACGGCCCGGAGTGGGGAGGAGAGGGATAGGGGAGTGGGGATGGGGAGGAGAGGGATAGGGGAGCGGGGATGAGGAGGACAGAGCAAGTGGTAGTGAAGAGGAGGAGGAAGTGGCGTGGGGAGCAGGAAGGAGAGGGATAGAGGAGTGAGATGGGGAGGATAAAGGTAGTGGAAGTGGAGAGGAAGAGGGATAGGTGAGTAGGATGGGGAGGACAGAGGAAGCGGGAGTGAAGAGGGAGTGGCGTGGGGAGTGGAGAGGATGGAGGAAGTGGGAGTAGAGAGGGAGAGGGTATACATAGGAGATGAAAGGAGTGAGGAAGGCAGAAGTGGGACGAGAGAGAGAGAGAGAGAGAGAGAGAGAGAGAGAGAGAGACAGAGACAGAGAGGGGGGGGGGAAGGAGGAAAGGCTGTGGAAAAAGAGGAAGGAGGAAGGGAGAGGGGAACAGTGATAGAAAGAGGAGTAAGGACAGGCGAAGAAGAGATGGAATGAGAGGAGAAAGATAGAAGAATGGTATGGGACGAGCAGAGGAAGTGGGATTTAGATGAGGAGGGATAGGTGGAGAGTAGGAGGAGGCAAGGGAATGAGAATAGTGGGAGAAGAGGAGTGAGGAGGGGGAAGGCAAGAAGGGAGTGGAGGAAGAGGGAGGGAAGAGAGATGGAAGGGGAAAGAAGGGTGATAAGAAGTGGTGAGGAAGTGAAATAGAAGAAGGGATTGGGATATGAAGATCAGATGAGAAAGAGGGAGGCAGAAGAAAGAGTGACAGAGAAAAAGAGGAATAAAATGGGGGTGGGAGGCAAGAGATCTGGGAAACAGAAAGGAATGGGAAGGTGGGAGTAAGTGTAGAGCGGGGATGATAGGGAAGATGATAGGGTGAAAGAGGGGTGAAGAAAATAAGAGAGGTGAAAGTTGTGGTGAGAGAGGAAGGGAAGAGAAAAGGGAGAGGGAGATAAAGAGAAGTAAAGGAGAGAGATAAGCAAAAAAAAAAAAAAAAATAGAGGCAGGAGAGAGAGAGAGAGAGAGAGAGAGAGAGAGAGAGAGAGCCGCTTTACGCCCCCTAACCCCTTTCATCACGTCTGTTTGGTCGCGATTTTATTCATGGTTACAACAAGAGGGTAAACATCGACACCAAACCCCATTTTTCCATTCTCTCCTTTTTTCTTTCCTTTTTTTGTAAATCCCGAGGTAGAAAGGGCACTGGGGAAAAGGGGGGTGACGAGGGGGACAAAAGAGGGGGAAGGGGAGGGAAAGCAGGAGAGGGGAATGAAGGAAAAGAGGGGAGATGAGGAGGAAGAACGGAGTAACACAGGAAAAGGTGGAGGATGTAGGAGGGAGAAAGAGGTGGAGGGGAAGAGAAAAGGGGAGGAAAGGGGAGGGGAAGAGAAAAGGGGAGGAAAGGGGAGGGGAAGAGAAAAGGGGAGGAAAGGGGAGGGAAAAAGGAAAAGATGGAAAATAGGGAAAAGAAGGTAGGAAAAGAGGACAAGGAGGAGATGAAAAGATAGAAGGGGGGATAGAAAAATGGGGCGAGAGGGAAGGGAAAAGAGGGGGATGAGGGGTGGAGAGAAAAGGGGGCCGAGAGACTGGAAAAAAAAAAAGAAAAAAAGCAGGAGGTGAGGTAGGAGGGGGAAAAAGAAGGGAGGGAGGGGGGGGGATGGAGGAGAGAAAATGGGGAGGGAGACGGGGGGGGGGTGGCGGAGAGAAAAATGCGTGTAGATTAAATTGGAAAATAAGTTAGTGGTGAAGTATTAGGCTGATAAAGTTAATGTGAAGAGGGGGAAGAAAATTGGCCTTAAAAACGGAGATTAAGTCGACAGGGTTTCTTATCAATCATTTGGCTCGGCATGGAAGGAGAAGGATTAGGAGGGGGATTATACCTGCTTTAATCATCATATGTATGCGATGAGGTGTATTTGTGAAGGCGTTAGTACATGCATACATTCATAAATACATACATACATACACACAAATAAACACATACACACACACACATACATACACATACAAATACATTTCTAGCTGTGGATAAATGTATATACCAAGAGAAGGAAATGAAAAAAAAATGGGCATAAACATTAATAAAAAGTTATGAAACAGAAATGACAGGAGGAGAAGAGAAACGGAAAAGAAAACATGAAAAGAGAATGAAAAAAAGAAACAGATAGAGGACATGATATGATGGGAAAAATATATGGAAAGATAAGGGCGTGGGATGGGATATTGAGAGGGTGATTGGGTAAGAAAGGAGTGGAGGGAAGGAGGGAGGGAGGGAGAGAAGGGAGAGATGATTGAGAGTAGGGTTAAGAAGAGACGGAGGGAGGCAGAGAGGGGGGATCAAGGGACCATGTGTGTGTGTGTGTGTGTGTGTGTGTGTGTGTGTGTGTGTGTGTGTGTGTGTGTAAGGAGAAGAGATGAGAAATGAATAAAAGTACCATAAGTGACCAAGGAAGAGTTGAAGAGGAATAAAGAAGACAAAGGAAAATGGGGAAAAAAAGGAGAAGGATGTATAAAACCTAAATTAGAAAAAAAACGAAAAAGACAAAAAAACTGAGAAGAAATAAAAAAAACCTGTTGCTTAAGGAAGAGGAAGAAAAAGGGTAGAAGCAGAAAAAGGCAAGCGTTAGGGGAGTCTAAGAGGGGTAAAGAGGGAGGGGAGAGGTGAAGAGGGGAAGGATGGAGAGAGGGAAGGGGGAGGTGGGCAGGGGAGCAAAGGTGAACAATAATTTTTTTGAAGGAGGTAGTGAAGATGTGTGTGTGTGTGTGTGTGTGTGTGTGTGTGTGTGTGTGTGTGTGTGTGTGTGTGTGTGTGTGTGTGTGTGTGTGTGTGTGTGTGTGTGTGTGTGTGTAAGGAGGGGATGATGGGGATGTATAAAGTAAGGAAGGGACAGAGTTGGCATAATATGACTAGGGTACGTTAGCTTAGGACAGGTAGCATAAGGGATGAAAAGAAAAGGGATAAGTCTGATAGGAAGAGAAGGAGCTGGGGGAAGAAGGGTGTGTGTAAGGTAGACAGAGAAGAGGAGGGGAAAGGAGGGGTACACGTAAGGCAGGAAGGGGAGAAGAGTGGCAAGTGTAAGGTAGGGAGAGGAGAAGAGGGGTAAATGTACGGTAAGAAGAGAAAAGGGAGGGCAAGCATAGGTATGTGTGTGTGTTGGGTAGAAAGAGATGAGGAATGGAGAGATGTGTGTAAGGTAGGTGAAGGACAGGAGGGATGAGGAGGGGTGTGTGTATGGCAGAGGAGAGGAGGGGTGTGTGTAAGGTAAGGAGAGAAGAGGAAGGGAGAGGAAGGGTGTATGTAAGGTAGGGAGAGGAGAAACTGGGTGTGTATGAATTCGAAGAGGAAAGGGAGAAGAAGGAAGGTGTATGGACAGTAAAGTATTAAGAGCGGAGGAGGGGACAGGAAGGGTGTGCGTGTGTGTGGGTGTGTGAATAGGGTGTGGAGGGAGGTGTAGAAGGCAAGGAGAGGACGGAGTTGACATATATCACTCCCAGATGACAAGGTTCACATCCCCGCCGGCTAAACCTTTATCTCCCGTCACATCTCCTCGCACTTGGGTTTATGGGAAAGGGGTTAACCGTGGGGACCTAAAGGATGGATTTGCGTCTGGGAACTGTTTGGTTTAGGTGAAGCGTCTGTTAGTTTTAGCTGAGTCGATGAAATGGGTGTTTTAGTTAGAGATGAAATAGGTGTTTTGGTTAAAGCAGATGAAATGGGTGTTTTAGTTAGAGTAGATGAAATGGGTGTTTTTGAGTAGATGAAATGGGTGTTTTAGTTAGAGTATGTGAAATGGGTGTATGGGAGGGTTTTGCTTGGTTTTGCTTGTGACTATGTCTATAAGCTTTTCAGTTTATAAGAGGCTTTTGTTTTTTTGTCCCTGAATATGTGGGAGTTATATGACACTATTTTGTAAGTTACTGATAGTGAATACAGTGCAGTTCTATGTCCAGACTCTGTTCAGTTTTTAAGAAGATTCTGTTATGTTTTGTACGGAATATTCAGTGAGATTAAGGAAGCTCCCTAACACCTTTTCTCAAGCGATTTATTTTATTTGTTACACCTTACTGTCCTATTCTGCGTTACATAAATCCATCCAGTACCTCCATACCTTGCAAATATAACCTACAAAAGGATACTAACCAGCTATATCCAAAACTAAATCGCTTAGGGCTTTATGTCACTCTTTTCTACCTTGATAGTGACATGGTATGATAGGAAGATGCTTTGTAACTATATATTTGTTTTGGTTATGCACACCATTATGCGGCTGCTTTTGTGTCTATTTTTAGCTATTATTTGCTTTGTGTTTGTTGTCCTGGCTGTGTATGTTCCCTTTGTTCCTGATCTATACTCTTGCTTTGTTTGCTTTGAATCATGCGCATAGTGAAGTCACTGTTTGCTTGTCTTTGTTACTGATATACGCTTTTACTGCTGTTTACTCTGATCGTGTATATTATAGTGAAGGCGTTGTTTGTATTTTCCCTTGTTTCTCAGCTCTTCCTCTGCTGCTTGACACTGGCTCACTTTTTTATGCATTTTTTATCAGGGTCGGTCTCGTCTTCGGGTTCGCGTAAGGGGAGACGGCGAGAGCGAGACCAGGGGTGAAATTAAATAAGAGGCCACGTCCGCCATATTGGATCCAGACGCACCTAATTATCCTCTCCCTTGGCCCGTTTCCCCGTATGTCTGTCGGTTGAAATAGGTCACTTGGGATTCGAACGAGCCCAATTTTCACCTAGCCCTCTGAAATACCTCGAAGTACAGCCCAAAACTCGGTGAGAAATATAATGAATGAGAACCAAAATGCCCGCGTTGTCCGGTCTGTGGTGGCACGGGGGTTGTTAGGGTCACACATGGTTGTAATCACCTCGTTCCGACCACAGTGGTGTTGGGTGCCACTTACGTATTCATATTCGGCCCAAATTTGTTTGTGTTAACGGTTCGTCGGTGCCTTTCGGAAGACACACATACATATCTCATACCGCACATACAAATATACACACATAGATTACATACATACGGTACATGCACACAGCCATATGCACACACTTACAGTTGGATTTATTCATGCATGGACTCACACGTGCTTAGGTTTATACACACAACAAGAACGCAGAATAACATCTCTATATACTGTAAATAAATAGTAATCTCTTTCTCTCTCTCTCCGTTTATATGTAAATCTAATCGGTTCATCAGTAAATTCATCAGTAAATAAAACTAATATACGTCATGTGCATTTAGGTAACAGTTTTAAAGATTGTCAACCCATGTCATCAGCAAAAGTTATATTATCGATGAAGCTGCCTGTTTTTTACATGTATCAGGTACCTTTTGCCGCGCTGGATTACAGAAAAAAGTTAAATACAATGAGAGAGAGAGAGAGAGAGAGAGAACCCCCCACTCTATTCCCACTTCCCTCTTAACAAACAAGCTTTATACCTCTACCCACCTCCCCATTTCCCCCCTTATATAACTAAGCCCCAATCGCTTCCCAGACACCCAATCCCTTTCCCGTCGGTGTCAGTGGCCGATTGCGGATTTAGTGCACTTGGAGAGCTTCAGCGTGATAGATAAGGGATCGGATTCCCCGGTGTGGCATTTGATCCCATGTGAAGGCGAGAGATTGGATGTGATCGACGGTGAGTGATGGATAGGTTAGAGACAACTTATTTTGAGCTGAGGTTGATAGATACGAACAGGTTAAAGATACCTTCATTTTGGTCTAAGTTCATTAAAAAGTTGAGAGATTTAGAAACAGTTACTTTATTTTTCGTTTGATGGCTTTACTGTGCACCATAATCGCTAAATGCTTTTCACCAAACTAGCTTTCAAAGTGTCCAGGAAGGCTTAAAGATACCGACAGTTGCTCTAAGTCAGCTTGATAGTTGCGGAGAGCTAGAGATACTTGAAGCTTTAACAGATGCACGACACAAGGAACAGATGCACAAAGTAAAGATGAACAAGGAACCGCAGATGCATACAGAACAGGGAACAAGAACAAATGCGTACAATAATAAGCTGATCCACAACAAAACGAACTGATTGAAAAAAAAAAAAGAACATTTACGCAACATATATAACCTACACATAAAAGTAAAATATATATACAAAATAAAGAACGGATGATGAAAAAAAGAAAAGGACCTGGTGGGCATTAAAAAAAAAAAATGAATACATGAAAAGGTTAAAAAAAAGTCTGGTTCTCATCTACACCTGCACACACCTGTCATCACAAACAACAGGTGAGATGGGTGTGGCTTTCTCCCCCCGGCACCTACCCATAGCTACACACCTGAGCAGTACACCTGAACAATAAAAAGCGGCACTTTGAGTATGCTATATATTGCCCGAGTTGACGATGCATTTTCCGCACCCATCACCACTGAGTGTTAATAATTCACCCTTTTTACTGTGATCTCAACACCGCCAAAGGGATCAACGGAAGAGATTGGAATGGTAGGGAGAGGTGAACAGAGCACCAGGATATATCTATTTATCAATGTATGTATGTATGTATCTATCTATAATATTTCGCAATGTCACCTGGTACTTATTTTTTCATTTATAATTCCGCATCCAGTCCTACGTGCAGTATATAATGGTGTGCCTACTTCACAATTATATATTTGCCTCTTTCTCAATCCAAAATTCTACATCAGCTCCTACATCGATTTCTTCTTATTGGCTTGTATATTTCACTACACATGCTGACTTGTTTCCCTGTTCATATCCTCTCCAACATCGAAATGGCTGGTATATTTCTCAACAATCACATCCCTTTATCAGTCCATCTATATTCACACATCCACTCCTACACTGATACAGATAATGCTTGGTATATTTATCTCTGTAACTATTAAATTCACTTACATCTCTATCCACACGCACCACGACATCGAATTTATATAATGGCTTGTGCATTTCCTCAACACTCACTCTTCCCACCAAACTGACAACTCGACGAATTAAATGACAGTCTGACTTGCTAACCGGCTCATTGACTGACTGCTTGACTGACTAAATAAACTGACTGACTGATTGCCTGACTGGGGTGGGATGGGGGGAGCTGAGGGGTAGGGGGTAGGAGGGGGAGACGGGGGGGAGGGTTGACAAGCTTAATAACAGGCAGTCTCCCCCGATTTTTTTCTCTCTCTCCACTCTGGCTGGTTGGGGAGCGATGCAGTCCATTTTCAATAACTGATCCGCAGTGACATGAGTTAACTTAAGTGAGAAAAAAGGCGTGTGTACCTGCGTGTGCGTGCGTGCGTGCGTGTGCGTGTGCTCGGTGTCCTCTCCCTTCTCCCTCTCTCACACCGCATCATTCTATCTCAAAATGCTTCGTTCAGTTCGGAATGGCTACGCTGAGTATTGCATTACGGATGTGGTCGGTAGGAGGGGATTGCTGGGAAAGGGAGAGGAGGGGAAGGGAGCCAGGGAAGCGGGAGGAAGGGAGGTGGAGGGAGATAGGGAGGGGAACGGAAAGGGGAGGAAGGTAAAGGGGGGGAGAGGAGAGGTGGGGAGAATGTAGAAGGGGCAGAGGTGGAGTCGCGCAGGGGGGTGGGTGGGACGAGAGAGACAGGTAAGCGTGGTGGAAAGGTGAGGGGGAGAGGCATATAAGAGTGGAGAGATGATAACAGGGGTTCAAAAGGGTAGGGGGAGAATAGTGGAGGTACGATAAGGTAGGGAGACGACAGGAGAAACCATGGGGAGGGGAGGCAAGTGTCGTGGGAGAGGGGAATGATAAGGAGGGTGAGGGGTGAAGGAAGCGATGTGAGGAAAGGGTGGGGGGGGAGAGAAAACGAGTGAACACAAGAATATAAGTCAACAGGATAAGACGTGGAAGGGTGGGGAGATAGGAAGGGGGTAAGTATCCAGGGAGAGGGGAAGGGAGTTGGGGTGAGGTAGGGGAGGGAAGATACATGGAGGAGAAAGGTGGGAGAGAGAGCAAGAGCAGGAGTGGGGAAGGATGGGGAGCTGGAATGGGAGTGAGTACCATATGAAAGTGGTAGGGGGTAGGAAGGGTGGGGAGGGGAGAAAGATGGGAAAAGGACAGAGGAGAGGAGAGGAAGGGTGGGAAGGTAGAAGGGGAGAGGTGTGGAGGGGAACGAATGTAAGCAGGGGTGACAAAGGTGTGTGGAGACGCGTGGAACGGGAGATGAAAAGGAGGCAAGGAGGGGAGTGAGAGAGGGAGGAGAGAGGAGGTGTGAGAAGGGGAGGGGAGCCAGGTGAAAAGGCGGCGTGAGAAAGGAAGGGAAGGGAAGGGAAGGGAAAGGAAAGGAAAGGAAAGGAAGGGAAGGGAAGGGAAGGGAAGGGAAGGTTGGAAGGGAGGGAACAGAAGGTAATGCAAGGAAAAGGAAGGGAGAGAAAAGGAAGAAAATAAAGGAAAGAGAAACAAATGATAAATTAAGGTAAAGCAAGGGAAGATATGGAGAACGAAAAGGAGAAGAGGGAAAGGTATCGAAAGAGGTTGTCAATCGTCGCAAATGTACCCCTTTAAGACAAAAAAAAAAAAGGCAACTCTGACCCTTCCAGTACCACGCCACAGAGTCGATACTGACCTGAGGATGATTAATATGACACGGGATCCCTTCGTTTCTCCTTATTTTGCCACCACACTCATTCGGCTAGGTGATGAGATGAGGAAATGAAGGGGACATGATCCATAAGGGTGATGACTTCGTGTTCTGCTCACCACCCGGACGCGTTACCATAGCACTGTACTGTATACTGTACACTTTTATGCAACTAATGGATAGAGAGTCGTTACAAAACTAAGACAGCGCCAAAGAAAAATTAATGAAACTATTATTATTATTATTATTATTATTATAATTATTATCATCATCATTTTAATCACTTTCCTCTACTGGAAATGAGTAAGATCCAGAAACAATATAAAGTGAAAGAAGAAAAAAAAACATTGGAGTATCCAGCAAAAAAAAAAAAAAAAAAAAAAAAAAAAAAAACTTCCTTAATTCATCACTGAAGGATTAATATTATCATTAATAATAATAATAATAATAACAATAATAATAATAATAATAATAATAACCTATCAATCTATCTATAGCCCGATGTCCTAATCCCCCAGAGGGTGGCCGCAGACGAAACGCCTCCAAGTCGCTCTGTCACCCACCATTTGACTACCCTCCCCCCAACTCACTCCCCCCTCCCTCATATAATAATAATAATAATAATAATAATAATAACAATGCTATATATCGTTCAAACACTGGAATATCTCGTGTCACTTTCCGGACAAAATTTTCACCTCCCCCCCCCCAAAAAAAAAAAAAAAAAAAAAAAGACAGCTTCACCATTTGATCCTTCACCCAAACCACCAATCACTCTTTCATTCTTAGCCTCTAATCCTCACCGTCATGCACAGGCCCTTCCATATTCACAAACTTTCTTGAAATGAAGGTGTACATAAGACTTCACGTGTATATGTTTCTCTTCACCTACACAGCTACCAAAAACCTCACAAACAAATTAGCAGGAATTTTAGTGCGAGCGAGTACGAGACAAAATTATTTCTTTTAATATAATTCACTTTCATGGAGACTCCTTTCCCGTAAAAAAAAAAAAAAATAAAAAATAAAAAAAAAAAAGGGTAACCCACTCAATATTATGGCGTCTTTTCTGCTATTTTTTTTTTTCTCTCTCCAGACGATTTTATTCAGCTTAGGAGAGACTTTTCGAACTGGAGGGGTTAGATACAAACTCCAATGATCCATCCACCACACGACGTCTCCCGAAAGCTGAATAAAATCGTCTGGAGGTGGAAAGAGGAAACTGATCAGGTACGTCACCGGTCTGAAGAGGTAAAGATAAACGTGTCTGACGGTTGGAAGAATCAGCTCCAAAAGACGTTCTCGGGCTGAAGGGGCTAAGATCTCCTACTAATACTTCTCCAGCCCTCCCCTCCCCTCCCCCCCATCCCAAAATCGCCTCCATTAAATCAACCCTGAAGCAAAACCAACAAACCATGAAAAAAATAAATAAATAAATAAAACAAGGACATCAGAACGAGTGGAAAACAGGACACCAACACGAGTGAAAAATAGAACACCAACTTAACACGAGTGAAAAATAGGACAGGAACTTCAAATGTGTAAAAAAAAAAAAAAAATGGACATGAACTTAACACGCGTGAAAAATAGAACATGAACTTGAGTGAAAAACAGGACATCAATTTAAAACAAGTGAAACAAGGGACACCAACTTAACACGAGTCACAAGCACAAACTTAACACCAACTTAACTTGAGTCATAAACTAACGGCTCGATCACAACAGGAACCGCCGAGAAAACGAGAAAAATAACACGCCTCAGGAAACGTATAACTCGAATATAACACGACTAACGAAACTTACAACTGATGTATAACACGAATCACACACCTCAGACCAAACACTGAACTCACTAAACTACCATAACACGACTCCTGAAACTCACAACTCACACCTCACCCCAATCACCGAACCAAGGACTACAGGGAATATCATACAGGTGTTCATAAATACTTCTCAACCCTTCCTCCCCGATCGAGGCCAATACATCATGCCTGAAGCAAAACCAACATGAGCGTCCATCATTAACCCCGTAAACACCAATATTAGCACACGGAAAAAAATTGATGATGGTGGTGGTGGCGGGAAGGGTGGATTACGTTTTTCCTTCCTTTCCTTTTTATCGAGCATCAAAGATAGACTGGCTCCTGGCTTGGTGGTCTTAAGAAGGAAGAAAGGAAGGACAAACGGAAAAGAAAGGAAAGGAAGGAAGGGCAAACGGAAGAAATGAGATAGGAGGGAAGGGCAAACGGAAGAAATGAGAAAGGAGGGAAGGAAAAATGGAAGAAGAAATGGAAGGAAGGACAAACGGAAGAAAAAAAGAATGGAAGGAAGCAGAAACGGAGGTAAAAAAGTATGCAAGGAAGGAAGGACAAACGGAAGAATAAAGGAAGGAATGACAAGACTCGATGGAGGGCAAGGATAAGGACAGGAGGAAGGAAGGGATGAAGGCACGAAGGAAGGATAATAAAAGCAGGGCACAAAGGAAGGAAACAGAAGAAGGTACGAAGGAAAGAAGGGAGGAAGGAAGGATAAGAGAAAAGAAGGGCAAAAAGAAGAAAACAGGAAGGAAGGAAGGAAGGCAGTAAAACAAGAGGGATGCAGTGCTGAAGAAGAAATATTAACTGTCGGAAAGGTATCATTTTTATAATTATCGAACATCAAATTCAGAATGGTTCCTGGGTGTAGTTGGTCTTTACCCTTAAGCTGTACGATTCATCTAAGGACACACACACACACACACACACACACACACACACACACACACACACACACACACAAGAAGCCCGATTATATTGCAAACCACTAAACTTCCGACAAGGACATAATACTAACATGGAACTTGCAACACAAACATCATACGAATCCTAAAATTTACCGCACGAACGTAATGCGAATCACGAGGTTTAAGACATGAGAGAACTACGAATCCCTACACACCTGTACATCTGCCACAGGTAAATATGTCATTAGTAACCCCTGCCGATATGCTCTTCAATGGCATACCTTTGACAGGATGTGGAAGGAAGGGGTAGCATATTCCGACTGAGGTATGCCTTTCATGAGGATAGAGATCTTGTTGATGCTGTGCCTGGCAGGATGGGGTATGCTTGGGTGGGGGCTGGGAGAGTGAGGTTGGGAAGGGGTTGTGGGTGTGGTGGGGGAGAGCGGTGATGAGAAGTGAGATAGTTGCGTTGATGTTGGTGGGGTGTGGTAGGTTGGGGAGGGGTGGTGGAGGAGGGGGTGGGGGTGGTGGGGTGTTGGGGAGAAGAGAAGTGAGTTAGTCGGAAGAGAGTGAAGTTACTCTATCTGCTACCATTATTTTAACACCTTTCAATATAGTTACGTTTTTTTTTATCATCTCACCGCTATCTCGAAACGATTTTATTCAACTTGGGGAAAACCTCTCATACTGAAGGGGTTAGTGAGGGTGATATCTAACCCCTCCTGCTCATATAGTCTCTTATAAGATCATTAATATCGTCTGAAGTTGGCAGGAAATAATTAATAAAAAAGACTCCCTTGCGGTGAAGAAGTTTGATTAGTTTCCTTTATTTCTTTGTCGTCATTTGTCTTTTCCCAATACCTTTCCCTCTGTCAGGTATTTCCCCTTCTTTTCTTTCCCTTTCCATCCCTTAGCCCTTCACTTCTTTACCTTTTCCATCCTTTATCCTTTTCTCTCCTTTTTCATTCCATAATCCTTCTCTTCTTTCTTTTTCCCAATCTTAATCCTTATGTTCTTTCCCTTTCTTTTCCCTTCTTCAGTTTCCCTCCCCTTACACTTGTTTCCCTTTTCCCACCTTTAATTCTCTTCCCCTCTCTCTTTTCTCTTTTTCACTTCTCACCCATTACTCATTTATTCATTTCCTTTTCCTTCACCATTACCCTTCTCCACATTCCATTTCTCCTTTTTACCCGTCTCCCTTTCCTTCATCTCCCCCTCCCTCCATCCCTTCCTTCTTCACTTTCCATGCACCTTACTCTTTTCCTATATCCCTTTTCCTTCATATAACCCTTTCTCCACATTCCACTTCTCCCTTTCCCCCCATCTCACCCTCCCTCCTTCACGCCCTCTCTCCCTCTCTCCTTCACCTCCTCCTTCCCTCTTCTCCTCCTTCCTTTATCCCCTTTTTCCCTCTCCCCTTCACCCCCTCTCTCCCTCCCCCTCCCTCCTTCACCTCCTCTCTCCCTCTCTCCTTCATCCCCTCTCTCCTTCACTCCATCCCCTTTTTCCCTCTTCCCCTCTCTCCTTCACTCCCTTCTCCCTCTCCCTCACCCTCCTTCATCCCCTCTCTCTCCCCACCCCACCACCACTCCCTCCCCATCACCCAGGCCAGAGGTAAAGTAATGGGTGGCTGAATGGGACACCTTGACTCCATCCTATATTATTTCATGCCATTCCCTCACCCATAACACTAATTGATCAAGGCGGGAGGAACTGCGCTGCGCCGTAAACTTCAACCTCGATGTGCGCACAGGTAATAAGTCGTAGTTATAAGGAGCAGTAAGTTAATAAGTTGTACTATAGTAAGAGAGGAACTGCGCTCTGACGTACTTCTCACCCAGGATGTGAGCAGAGTTTATAAGATGCGGTAGTTAGTAATGTGTTTAGTGTAGGAACTACGCAAGGACGTTATCTTTAGCCAGGAGGTGCGCAGAAGAAGTAAGCTGCAAGTAGTAGTAGTAGTGGTAGTAGTAGTGGTAGTAGTAGTAGTAGTAGTAGTAGTAGTAGTAGTAGAAGTAGTAGTGAAAGATGTGCAATTTGTCGCAAGCTTCAATCAGGGTGTGCGCAGAAGTGTGATAAATAGTGTTACAAGACGAGCGCGGCGCAGTTGCGTGAGACAGAAGTACCGGTATGCAATAAGTGTGCACATCTCTCTCCTTCACTCTAAAACTAAAAACAGTCAACATTTCACATTTCATTATTCATATTGAGCTAATTTGGGGAAACCCTTCTTGGCTAAAGAATTAAGGTTCAGTATATTCTTTCTTTGTGCTCTCCTTTGTATTTGAGAGAGAGAGAGAGAGAGAGAGAGAGAGAGAGAGAGAGAGAGAGAGAGAGAGAGCAGTGAACTCGAGACGAAAGGGTTACAGAGATGGGACACAAGAGTGAAATAAAGAACTGCAGAACGAATCACAGTGAAAAAAAAAAGAACAGCAGTAAAACACACGATAACAGAAAAACAAAAACAATAATGAAACACGAATAACAAGAATAACAATCGCTAAAACAACAAATAAAACAACAACAACAACAACAACAAGGGTATTCGGCGTGGTGGTGATGATGTTCGGTCCGTCGGTCGGCTCTTCGGCATTCGCGCTCGGTCGGGCAAGAAAACCGCATCCGTAAAACCGTACACTAATGCAATAAACCAGCCTTCGCCGTTTTAATCAAGCAGTGGCCGTCGCAGAGAACCGCACATCCATTACCCGGAAATAGAAAAGTTGAAAATGTACCCCCTCTTTCCCCCTTGCCCCTCTTTCAATTCTCCCCCTTCCCCCCTCTCTGTCCCGCCTTTCAACTCCCCCCCCCCCCGGTTCAAAAAGGAGAATCGGGGTCCGGATACGCTTTCGCCTTAGGCCCCTTTTCGGCAGGACAGATTTTAGCCAACCGGACCGGACTGACTGTAAAAAAAATAATTCGCAGGATGTTCAATAATAGGTAATCTTGCGTACTGTGGAAATAAATTGCTTTCTGATACAGAGAGAGAGAGAGAGAGAGAGAGAGAGAGAGAGAGAGAGATCACTAAAGTATGCGATACAACACTGAAATTAAAACAGTAATATAAGGACCAAAATACAGTAATAAAGAAAACACGATGAGGTAAAGCAATGGACAGACAAAGAGACGGACACACACACACACACAGCTTAATAATACCAAATAATAGTCATGCCGTATAGATAACTCGTACGTACTTTTATAACTTCAGTAAAGCCTTTGTTTCACGTACATTTAATTAAAGATATTGCCGCAACGGATTACCACCACCACCACCACCTCCACCACCACCATCATCATCATCATCACTGTACTTCCCACTCGTACAAACAGGAACAAAGACTCTACAAACAGGAAACAAACAGCAAAGTAAGAGGGAACTACCATCACAGTATCAAGTCCACGTGGCCATACATCCATTCACTCATCTTTCATTCATTCACTCATCATTCAAGGCTTCTAATACCGTCACTGGTGGTGTATGAAAATAGACACCGGCATATACACGGTTATTGATGCATCGTCGATTACGTATTAATTTATGCGTGAATTATGTATGAGGGTGATTACTGACAGGCAGGAAAATACGTCACAGTCATGCAAATACTCAGGCACATATTTCTGCTTCTCTTGTACACGCTAAATTCACTGGCACATGGAAAAACAATACACCCCCACCACACAGACACATACAAACACTTACTACACACACACACACACACACACACACACACATACACACGCACACAAAGGCCTACATATATACTGCAATTTCTCTCACCCACACACACACACTACACATGGACATATACATGCATTCACAATTAAACAAGCATAAGGCTGCTCTTACTCGGCAAAAGTTCACACACTCACACTCAACCTTCCCACACACACAAAACACACTGACACGTAACTACAGGAAACTACAGGCAAACACACTCACTAAAACACCGCACTCACACGCGTAAATTGGTGCCTATGACCACACACACACACACACACACACACACACACACACACACACACACACACACACACACACACACACACACACACACATACACACACACATACATAACCCTCCAACATACAACTCACTTCTCAACAGCCACAGAGATACACAAATCCTCCTCCTCAAAACACACACACACACACACGTAAAATCGGTATCCACGACCACAGCCACAAAGACACACACACAAGTCCCCCTCCTCATCCAACACGCACACAAACGCACACGCACACACACGCACACGTGAAGACAGGGCGGTCAGTGTCCTCACGCAATCCATCACGCACATGACGCCTAGCAAAAATTTACATAATGTCTCTTAAGTGTGCATAAACAAAATAGATGTGCATAGTAATTTAGTCTGAGGGAGGGGAAAGTGGTTGAGGGGGAGATGGGGAGAGATAAAATGAAGGGAGGGGAGGGAACGGGAGAGAAGAGAAGAGGAGGTGGAGGGTAAGGGAAGAATAGGGGAGAGAAGAGGAGGGGGAGGGTAAAGGGAGAATAGGGGAGAGAAGAGGAGGCGGAGAGTAAGGGGGGAAGAGAGGACAGAAGGAGAAAGAGAGGGATAGGGAAACGTGGTGGAGGGGGAAATGGGGAGAGATAAAATGAAGGGAGGGGAGGGAAGGGGAGAAAGAGAAGACGAGAGGGAGGGTGAGGGAAGAGTAGGGGAGAGAAGAAGGAGAGGGATAGGGAAAAGTGGTGGGGGGGGGAGATGGGGGGAGGGGATGGGAAAAGAAACATGAAGGAGGGTAGGGGAGTGGAGACGATGGGAGGGAAGGGGAGAGAGATGGGAGGGTAGGGGAGTGGAGACGATGGGAGGGAAGGGGAGAATAGATGTGCATAGTAATCAAGCTTGGGGGAGAGGGAAATAGACAGGGAGAGAGGCGAGGGAGGGACAAGAGAGGAAAAAGAGGGGAGGGAAGCGGAAAGGGTAAGAGGGATGGGAGGGAAAGGAAGGAGTGTAGGGGGAAGGGGAGAAGGGGGAACGTGTGAGAAGGAGGAGAGAGAAAGGGAGAGGGAAAAGGACGCAGATTCGGAGAGACAATGAAAGGATAGGGGAAGAGAAGGTCGAGAGGACGAAGAGAGAGAGAGAGAGAGAGAGAGAGAGAGAGAGAGAGAGAGAGAGAGAGAGAGAGAGAGCGCAATATGAATATGCATAGGTCAACCTCATTGTAGATTCGTCGCGTTTTGAGTGAAATTTACATCAATAATTGTAGATGGGTTCGATCCGGGGGTGTAAGGCCTTGGGGAGGAAAAAGTGGGGAGAGAGGGAGCGGGGAGAGGGATAGAGAAGACGGGAGGAAAGGATGGAGAAAGGAAATCGGAGGGAAGGAGGAGAGAGAAGGATTAAGGAGAGAAGCAAGGAAGGACGCTTAGGAAAGATGGAAAGACTCGGTGCATGAAGGAAGGACGCTAAAGAAATAAGGCAAGAGTGAAGGACAGAAGTAGAGAAGGAAGAATGAAGAGCAGGAAGGAGGGAGGGACAAACTCGAAGGAAGAATGACAGATGTGGAGGACGTTTACAAAGGATAGAAAAGAAGGAATGAAGGAGGGAAGAAAGGACTTTAAAGGAGGCAGGAGTGACGCAAAGAAGGAAGATGGGAAAGAAGAAAGAAAAGATGAAAGTAAGAACGTTAAAGGGGGACGGAATGAGGAAAGAAAAAAATGCTGAGCGACGCAAAAGTGAAAGGAGAGAGTAAAGGAAGAAAGATGAGAGAATGAATGGAAGGGAAGAGAGAACAGTACGAAACGAAGGAGTGAAGGAAAGGGAGAAGGGTTAAGAAGGATTGAAGAAAAAACATTCAAACGAAGGAGTGAATGAAGGCAGAGAGGAGAGTAGGAAGAAAGACAAAGAGGAGGAAAGGAAGGGAGGAAAAAAGGAAGGAAGAATTCTAATGAGAGACGGAAAGAGGGCAGAAAGAAGAAACAGAGAGTGAATGAAGGGAAGGAGAGTAAGGTGGAACGCAAGAAAGAACACTAGCAAGCGAAGGAGTGAAGGAATGGAAGGAGGGAAGGAGGGTATGGAAGGAAAGAGAGGCCAATCTATAATTCCCCCGTATAATTAAGAGCCTCGGAATATGGATAATAATGTCTACAGCCATCAATCACCATTATCATCCTCTATATTAATCACCCCTAGTTAATTGCAGGGCCCCCCTTTCTCCCATTGTTTGGATGGTGTCTCTTGTTTGGCGTTTGTTTGAGTGATTGTTTGGGTTTCTTTGGCACAGAGAAAGATTTGGTGCTTTGTTTTGGTCTGGATGAAGGTGTGTGTGTGTGTGTGTGTGTGTGTGTGTGTGTGTGTGTGTGTGTGTGTGTGTGTGTGTGTGTGTGTGTGTGTGTGTGTGTGTGTGTGTGTGTGTGTGTGTGTGTGTGTGTGTGTGTGATTTCAGTACTGTGGTAGGCTTCGTGGTTTGGGTATTGGTGGATAGAGAGGATGGGTTTGATTAATACGGAAAAGTTTTGTGTTTTTGTGGTCTGCATGGAGATAAAGGAAGGTTGCTTCTCTGTGTATCTTTTCGTTTTATTTTTTGTACTGTCGCAGGTTTTGTAGTATGGGCATGGACGGTAAGAGAAGAGAGGTGGGTGCTCTTTGCTTCTGCTGTATTATGTCTTATTTATATGGATGAAAAAAAAAGGACAGGTTACTTGTGGGAATGAATGATTTTTTTCTTTACTATGGGAGACCTGTGAGGACCATATCAATAAGCAAGGATCTGATAGTTCTCCTTCTTTCATCCTTTCTCTCTCCTTGTCAAGATCCTGCTTTTTCCATCCGTAAGTGGGAGAGAGGGTCATGATGATGATGATGATGAAATTATGGGCGATGATGCTGGAGAGGAAAGGTCAGAAAAGGTGTAAGGAATGGATGAGGAGAGGAAGAAGAGAAAATGGAAAAAAAATGAGGGACAAGAAAGAAAGGAATGATACTAAGGTTGGAATAACAAGAGAAAGGGAAAATATGAAGGAAAGAATGAAAACAGAGGAAGGTCACGAGTGAGAATGACAGAAAAAGGTGTGATTATGAGAAGGAGGAAAGAAGACAATGAGTAAAAACAAGGGGGGGAAATGACTAGACGAAGGAAGGAAAGATATGAATGACTTACTTGTGTGAATGAGTGACAGGAAGAAAAGGTGAAGAGGGAGAAGGAGGAAGAGAGGAAAGGATGGAACTGGTAAAGAGATGCTGGGAGGGAGGGAAAACGGGGGTGGTGAAAGGAAAGGGAGAGGGAATAGAAGGGAGGGAGGGAACGAAGGAAGGGAGAGGGAGCAAAGGAAGGAAGAGAGAGAGAGAAAGAAAGGGAGTAAGGGAAGACAGAAGAAAGGGAGGGAGGGAAAAAGGGAGGTGATGAAGGGAGGGAGGGAGGAAGGGAGCGCCCCATCACTCCTTTGATTGATGGAACCATTGCAAGATCGTGATTGCAATTGATTAGCTGTCAATGTTTTTTTCCTCTGCCTCCCTCCCTCCCTCCCTTCTTCTCCCTTTTCCTCCCTTCTTCCTTGACTCTCCTCACTTTTAATATAACCCTTACCATTCTCTGATTACTTTCCTTTATTCTGGCAAACCACCCAACCACCTGGCAAATTTATTAAGCTTATAGTACAAGTAGACTTTTCAAATTAGAAGCGTTAGAAGGGTCAGACTTAGCCTTATTTAATCTCCCCTTTATTAGTGATCCTTTCTCAGCTTGATATTTATGTCCGGTGATAGCCTAATTAAACTGGTAAGGAGGTCAACACAGTGAAAGTGAAAACCTAATTACCTGTTAATTGTAGGTAAAGGTGGATTTGCAGATTTATTGGTCAGAGAGGGGGCTTCGTAACGCCACTTACTTAGCGACTTATTCTGCACCTTACACTTGGCTTTGTCTTGTGTGCTGCTTATATCGTTTTAACATCGACAAAGTTTGCATCATTTTGACATCATTTTTGCGTCATTTAGCATCATTTTTGCGTCATTTAGCATTATTTTAGCATCATTTAGCATCATTTTAGCATCGACAATACAAAGAATACTGAGGTCTAATGTGCAGAATATATCCCTAGGGAAGAGGCATCACGGAATTTCCAAAGCCACTCACAATACGACCCTTTGTAACTTTATGTAACCTTTCCTCCCCCCTTCCCCTCCTATCTTTCATTTTCTCTCCTTTCCTCTCATCTCCACACCTCGTTGGGGAGCTAGGCAGGGTCAGGTAATTACAGGTGAGGGAGGAGGGAAGGAGGCAGGGGGGAGAAGGGAGGTAGGGTGAGGGAGGAGGGAAGAGGAGGGAGGGAGAAGGGAGGTGGAGTGAAGGAAAAGGGAGGGAAGGGGACAGCAGAGAGAAGGAGGGTAGAGTGAGGGAGGCGGGAAGGGGAGGAGGGAGAAGGGAGGTGGAGTGAAGGAAAAGGGGGGGAAGGGGCCAGCAGAGAGAAGGAAGAAGAGAAGGCAAAGGAAGGAAACGGGGGGAAAGTAAAGAAAACCGACGAGGGGAGTAACGGAAAAGGGAGAGATGAGGGGAAAAGCAGAGAAAAGGAGGGTAAAAAAATAAAGGAAAAGGGGAAGAAGAGGGAAAAAGTGGAGAAAACCAAGATGAAGAAAAGGAAAAGAGAGTAAAGCGTAAAAATATTGAGAAAGGAGGTAAGGAGGGGAAAAAAAAAAAACTAGGCGTGGATTATAAAAACAGACGGAACTTAGCGACAGACGAAGCAGCACCAGGATCCCGTCAACCTATGCCTGCAAGATCACTTTTAAACAATATTCAGGGCAGTCTGCTTCTCCTGCCATCACTCTCGTCGTATGAAATAAAATAATGCTGCTTTATAACAGGACGTTCATAACCTGGCAGAGACAGATCTTCCTCATGGTGGCATTAACGATTTATAAATAGGAAATGGCAGACCAGAAGCATCAAAACCAGCATTCGTAATACAAGATGCAGTAAAATCACCAGGTATTAACTAACGAAGGATAAACTAAACATCAATATTATGGCACAGACAGGTCACTGTTTTAGCAGAACTTTGCGGAATAAATAAACAATCTTTGTAATGATCACTAACAAACCTTCTAGTTACTCATTACAGTTGGACAATGAAAAAAAATCAATAATACAACATAAAAACGTCTTTCTCGTAGCAAGAGCAAAATTAGAAAGGACTGGACAATATCAGGAGCAGTCACCACCTCGAATTTTTTAATACACGATAAAAAAAAAAAAGCCTCTAAATTTTCACGACAACAAATAAGGGTAGAATCCATAATACACCACAAAAGCATCTTCATTCTTGCAAGTATCAGCGAAAAAAACAATGGATGGAAAATACCAGAAGAAACACGATCAGCATTCCACATAATAACTTCAAATTAAGAAAAAAAATGCAGCATAAAAATCTTCCTAATAAGCTTCACGTTAGTAATAGAAGCGAAATAACCAATGGGTGGACAGTACAAGAAGAATCACCATGAATATTACACTTATATATGAACAACGTCAAATTAAGGAAAATACCAATAAGGCAACATAATAATATTCCTAATAATCTTCCTCCTTGTAATATCAGAAAAATGACCAATGGGTGGACAATACCAGAAGCAGCAACACGGCGAGCCTTCCTTGTAATGAGCGGCCGTAAAACTAGGCAGGGCTGTAGTAGTGGGGAGCCTTCCAGCAGAGGTGATGGGGCAGACGGCAGGGGGCAGGGTTGCCGCGTGTAGTGACCCGGCAGGGGGTAGGGGCAGGGGGTGGAGGATGGTTGATAGAGAGGGGAAGGAATAGGGAGAATGGGTAGGTGGAAGAATGACAGGAGAGGAACAGGGCAAGGATGAGTGCAGGGTTGTGGAGGGGTAGGATATAAGACAGGGAAGAGGGTTATGTGGGGAAGATGGATAGTGAGGGAGGTTGGACGGGGGTAGGGAAAATGAGAACGGGGGGAGGATGGGGGAGGGACGAGAGAAGAGGAGAGGAGAGGAGAGGGTGGAGGGCAAATATGAGAACAGGGTAAGGGGAGGGGAGGGGACGTGGTCGAGTGATGACATGGTGGGGATAGGGAATATGGGAATGGGAAGGGAGATAGTGGGGACAGGAGAGATGTGTTGAACAAGAATGAAAGCAAGGGTGAGGAGAGAGAGATGGGTGTGCGTGAAAAGGAAGGTAGGTAGTTGGAGTCACACTGAGATGACAACAGAAAGGTGAATCTAGCACAGCAGTCAGCCTTCCTGTGTGTGTGACGGGGGAGGGGGATCAGATATGTCTATGTTCTGCTGTGTGTTTGAGGCTAGATAAGTCTGCACAATACTTACGCACATATGTATGTACGAATGTATATATGCATCATGTATGTATGCATGCATGTATGAATGAATGAATGAATGTATGTATGTACGAGTATGTATGTATGTATGTATGTATGCTGCAGTTCTTATCATTGTCATCATCAATTTCATCATTAATATCATAACTATTCAATAGTAATAAAGCAAAAATATGAGGAAGTAGTGCCCAAGTGCCATGTGGCGTGTGAGGGGGAAAAAATGGTTCCGATTTCCATTTTCCAACTCCAGTTAGGTTCAAGCGATTTTCTTCAGCTAATAATGAGTCATAAGAGCCTGAGAGTTCTAGTACCCTCCCATGATCGGGATAATTCTAGGATTCAGTTCCAGCTACCCACAGATAACTTCTATTCTGCTAAGCCTGAGTATGCGAGCCCGAGAGTGTTAATATCCCTAATCTGCACATCTCACAACACGATCACCATCAACACTGTTACCTATCGTGTGTTGTAGCAGTTGTCGCTAATCCTTGCTCATCTGAACGCAAACCCAGTAGACCGCAGACTAAAGTTCCCCTTCTGTCTTACTCCACAATCCTCTTTTCGGGGGACAGGGATGTTTGTATAACCTGGCAGCTCCACCGCTTGGTCATATCAGTGCCACTACATGAAGGCATCTCTCTCACCATTACCACCTGTCGTCTGTAAAGGTTTATAACGGTACAGGTAATAAACAGACCCCCAATGGATATATATATGAGGAGAAATATTGCCTCGCCTTCTGGTCTGGGGCAATGAAGGAAGGTACAGTTAGGGACAGAAGTTCGCTTAGTCCATTCCAGTGCATCAACTTAGGGTATATGTGACAAGCCGTAGCAAAGAAAATCATATCAAACCTCTCTCAGCTTCATTTTTAACCAACGAAGAAAAATTATTGGCAGAGGTGAAATATTAGGCAAAAACTTCCTTTACCTCGGAACCTGTCAACTTACCTGGTTACGTTCACCTTCTTCCTTGCGTTCCCTCCCTCTTGCTTTGTTATCCTTGTCTTTAACTCACATTATTGTTACTCTAATCATAACCTTCCCTACAGAGAACAGTCTCGAAAAGACTAATGCGCCTGTTGCTATTTTCTTTATTTTGTATTCCTTTGTACTCCTATTGCTTTACCCAGTCACCCAATCTCTCATCGCCCAATTTTTCTTGCTGGCTCTTCCACCTTCCCTCCTCCCGTTCACCTACTTACCTTCACTTTGGTGCCATATAGGATGCTCACAAAATCCCGCTATACAATTGGCATAGCTATTCATGTATCACCGTTACCTGAAAAGAAAAGAAAACAGACGCTATTAGTTAACTTTATGAGTTAATTTATCATACGGAAATAAACTGCAATTCACTAAGTTAGGCCGTTCACATGAAATAAACTTTGTAAACCAAGACTTTGTGGAGTTTCTTGAGCTTGTGTTGTGTGTAGGACTCTATGTTCGTTCTTTTACCTTCACTCAAACAACTATTATACGTTTTACCAAATTTAAGTGAATATTAAAATCGAAAAAAAAAAAAAAAAAAGGAAAAACAAAGCGATTTCTGATAACAGCAAATTTCTCTGGAGGTATATTATCTCGTGGTGGTGGAGAGGGACGCCTTCACGCGATGGCTCCAATAATGCCGGGCAAACTCTCCTACCATACTTTACAAACGTCCCTCAGCTCCCTCCTTGTCCCGTGAAAGGAGGGTGGTGGACTGCAAGGAAAGGGCAAGTTCAGCCTGCAGTCCACAGGGTTCACATCCACATGAACCTGGGACTGCCACTTCTACACTGCCTCACCCACCTGACCTCCCAAATGCCTCACCCATCTGACTTCCCCAAATGCCTCACCCACCTGACCTCCCAAATGCCTCATCCACCTGACCTCCCAAATGCCTCACCCACCTGACCTCCCACAAATGCCTCGTCCACCTGACCTCCCACAAATGCCTCGTCCACCTGACCTCCCAAATGCCTCACCCATCTGACTTCCCCAAATGCCTCACCCACCTGACCTCCCAAATGCCTCATCCACCTGACCTCCCAAATGCCTCACCCACCTGACCTCCCACAAATGCCTCGTCCACCTGACCTCCCCAAGTGCCTCACCCACCTGACCTCCCACAAATTATTCCTTCCACCTAATTTCTCCACCAATTACCCCCACCTTAAATTCCACCCAGACTAAACTCAGCGTCCTTGTTAAACGTAAAGCGAGACAGTGAACTAATTGCACATCAGTAGAGTCAACCCCATCGAAGGCTCTACTGTTGGTTAAATGCTTCAGGAAACTGGTTTGTGAATCTTTCTTGCCTGAGGTCATACGCAGATGTAGTAAAAAAAAATATGTCCAAAAAAGGAGGGTGGAGAAAAACTATACGAGAGAGAGAGAGAGAGAGAGAGAGAGAGAGAGAGAGAGAGAGAGAGAGAGAGAGAGAGAGAGAGAGGGCTAACCTTTTCACTACGACGACGCATTACTTTCTCCTTGCTACCACTAAGCGATTTTATTCTGTCTGGGAAGGATTGGTAGTACTAAAAGGGTTAATGATGGCTGTATATAATTCCTTCAGTTCCAAGTTCCCCCTTTTGGAGGAGGAGGAGGAGGAGGAAGGAGAGGAGAAGAGGAGCAGGAGGAGGAGAAAGGAGAGAGGAGAAGGAGGGAAGAGGAGGAGGAGGAGGGAGGTGTACTTTCCCTCCTGGGCAGAAAATAAAGGAACTGGACATATATGGCGAGGAAAATTTTATTACTCACATCCTCTCAGTCTTACATCGAACTGAAACAGGAATAAAAGCGAGTGAAAATAAAGAGTTAAATCCATATTATTAAAACTGAGAGTAAAAAAGTGAAAGAAAGTTCCTATTTTTCGATTATTTTTAAAGATCTGTATTTGTCTGATGTGATGAGCTGAGAGAGAGAGAGAGAGAGAGAGAGAGAGAGAGAGAGAGAGAGAGAGAGAGAGAGAGAGAGAGAGAGAGAGAGAGAGAGAGAGAGAGAGAGAGAGAGAAGGGCACCCCGTCGTTTCCTAGCTTTATCACCGTCAGTCATTTGTTAAGGTTGCTCACTCCCCCCCCCTTCTCTCTCTCCCTCTCTCTCTCACTCTCTCCCATCGGCCGGACCACCCCTTAGCTCCAGACCTCATGGGGGCTCGCTAATATTACGCTTCGATGTATCCCAGACCGCCTTGGAGGGAGTGGGGGAGGGGGGAGGAAGAAGAGGAGGGAAGGGAAGGAAGAGGAGGAGAGACAGGAAGGAAGTGGTGAAGGATGATGAAGAGGAGAAGAGGCAGGAAGTGGTGAAAGATGACGAAGAGGAGAAGGAAGGAAGAGGAGGAGAGGCAGGAAGGAAGTGGTGAAGGGTGATGAAAAGGAGGGAGAGGGAGGAAAAAGAAGAGGGGGAGGAAGGAAGAAGAGAAGAGGCAGGAAGGAAGTGGTGGATGAGGAAGAGGAGGGGAAGGAAGAAAGAAGAGGATGGGGAGGAAGAGGAAAGGAAGAGAAGGAGTAGTGGAGAAGCAGGAAGTAGAGACAGGGGGAGTGGTGGATTTGGAGGAAGAGGGGTGGAAGAGAGTAGGATGAGGAGAGAAAGGAAGAATGAAACAGGGGAAGTGGAGGGAGAGAGAAGGGAAGGCTTGAGAGGGAAGAAGAGGTTGGAGGAAAGAGGAAGAGAAGGGTGGTAGGAACACAAAGATGAAGGAAGATGAGGAAGGCGACGGAGGAAGAAGAGAAACGACGAGAGGAAGAAAAGGATGAGGAAGAAGGAAGAGCATGACGAGGAAGGAAGAAGAAGAGGAGGGAGGGAAGAAGGGGAGAAGAGGAAGAAGAGGAAGGTGAAGAGGGAGTAAAGACTGTGAAGAGGGTGGAGAAGTGAGGAGGGAGACAAATAGGGGAAGCGGAAAGGTAGGTGGAGGAAGGGACGGAAGGAGAACAGGAGTGCGAAAGAAGCAGTACTGACAGGAAAAGGAAATGGAAAGCAAAGGGGAGGAAAAAGAACATAAAAGAAGGGACAGGAAGGTGGAAGTAGGAGAAACACAGTAAAGCAAGAAGAAGAAAAAATAAGAATTTTTATATGGAAAGTAAGAGGAAGGAAGAAGGAAAAATAAAAATAAAGACGAAGTGAATGAAAGAGAAAGAATATTGTACAGAAAATGATTGAAGTAAAGCGAAGAGTGCACGGCTATGATGAATTATAAAGCCTCATTTATCTATCTGTTTATCTACTCTGTATTTTGCCCAACTCTGCATTTTACATTATCCTGAAAATGAACACTTTACAGATTGCTCAATAAATCAGACATCTACACGGAATGGCCTTTTGAGAGAGAGAAAAAAAAACTCTATCTGATTTTACGAGTCTGTCTGTATGGGTGAATGTAAAATGAGTTTAGCCTCGTGTACTAATCTCTCTCTCTCTCTCTCTCTCTCTCTCTCTCTCTCTCTCTCTCTCTTTCAACCATCCATACTTTTTAACCTTCTCTATTTGCATGTCTCCCAATTCCTCTCATTCCTCCACACCCATCCCTCATAGCTTCTCTCCGTCTCCCCAGTCCTCCACATATCTTCATCTTTCCATCTCTCCTTTTCTCTCCATATCCCTCCTTCTCTCCATTTCTCCATCCTCCACCCTTCCATCTCCCCTCCTTCTCTATCCCTCCATCCTCCTACCACTCTCCCATCCCATCACATCCATCTTCCCTCTCCATACCGTTCCCTTCCATCCGTACCCCTCCATCAATCCACCACCCTTCACTATACCTCCTTCTTTCCATATCTCCTTGCATCTGTACTGCTTCCACGTCTCCCTCCCCGTCGTCCTCCTCCTCCTTCTCCATCCCTCCATCCTCCATCCCCTCCCAACCTCTTCCCATCCCTCCTCCATTCCCTTACCTCTCTTCCCCCTCCTCCCCCTCCACCAATAAACGATCGAAGAAAAAGGGAAACTAGACCAGCCTGGGGTGGGTAAGAGTCTTGATGTAAAGGTAGGTGGTCCTCAGCCTTCAAGATCCTACTCCAAGATAAACCCGTCTTTCTTAATGGACTCCAGGGCCCTTTTGGCATCTCAGAACACGTATGGTAATAAATATCATCCCTTGCATGGCTCAAATGAGTCTATTATTCACTGAAGGCGGTCTCATCAGCTTTATAAATGAGTTCTCCGACTTTTTTTTTTTTTAGTCTCTTGTTTTGTGTGTGTGTGTGTGTGTGTGTGTGTGTGTGTGTGTGTGTGTGTGTGTGTGTGTGTGTGTGTGTGTGTGTGTGTGTGTGTGTGTGTGTGTGTGTTCCAGATGGTGAAAGGTAAAGGCAGTGAGTTCCGCCTTATTTTTTTTGTTGAGTGACTTTATTTTTTTTTTATTATTATTCTCGCGCGTTTCTTTCTTTTTTTTTTCTGTGTGATTTTTTCCTCCATCCTTCACTCTTTTCTCACTCGCTGCAATTAGCTGTTATTTATCATTTCCCCCTTTCTCGCCCTTCCTTTCATTTTCATTCTTTCTCTTGGTTCCAATTCTCTTCTTAGTGTAATAGGGTTTATTTATATGCCTTTTCATTTTTCCTTAATCGTTCCTTCTGTTCCCTCCCTCCGACATCGTATTTTTCGTCTTCATCGTTACTTACGTTATCCCTCCCCCCCCTTCTTCCTGTCTTCCTTTTGTTACGATCCCTTCCTTCCTCTTCCTCTCTCCTGTATTTATTTTGTCTTTGTTGTTTTCTTCCCCATCTTACTCTAAACTTCTCTCCTTTTCCTCTTTCCTCTTGTCTTGTGATCAGTGTACTTTTTTTTCACCTGTTTTTCCATTTTCTTCTCTTCTTGTCATCTTCAAACTTTCATCCCCTTATTAACCTGCTTCCCTCAATCCTCCCTTTCTTCACACCTCCTAACTCTATTTTCTTTTTTTCTTTTTTTTCTTTTTTTACATACAGGTATTTTTTTTTTCTCTTTCACAGCTCTCATAACTTTTCTCCCATCCTCTACTTCACTTTCCCCTCCCGTTTCCTGTCGATTTTTATCCCTTCTTTTCCCTCACTTATCCTCCCTCCTCCTCCCTTCCCCCTTTTCCTCCCTTCCTCTGCTCTGCTTTATCCCTCTGCCTCCCTTCTTCTGCTCTACTTTTATCCCTCTGCTCTCCCTTTTCCTCCCTTCCTCGGCTCTACTTTATCTCTCTGCTCCCCCTTTTCCTCCCTTCCTCGGCTCTGCTTTATCCCTCAGCTCCTCCAGTTCCTCTCTCCATTTCCTCCCTCCCTCTCTCTTTTTCCTCACCTATCCTCCTTCCTTCCCTCCTTCCACAGCTCTACCTATAAATACCATGTCACTCAGTTTTACATTTCCTGCTTACACTCCCTCCCTCTTTCAGGCGACTTCCTACCTGTTAACGCACTCGTCCAAGCTCTCCCCCCCCCCTCTTCCTTCCCTCTTTCTTTCCAACTCCTCTTTTTTGCCCTACCTACCATCCTTACCCCCACTTTCTTTCCCCTTCCTTTCTTCCCCTCCTCCCTCCCTTCCCCCCTCCTCATTCCCCACTTTCCTTTCTTCCTCTCTCCCTCTTCTCCACCTTCTTCTCTTCCCCTCTTTCCCTTCCCTGTCACTCTTTCCTCCTGCCTCATTCCATTCTGCTAACATATTGGTCCAAACACCTTTTCCTCCCTTTCCTTCCCCGTCTCCCTTCCTTCCTTTCCCATCTTCCCTCTCCCTCCTCCCCCCTCCTGCTGGCGCCCCAGGCAGGTAAGCAGGCAGAAGGCAGGCAGGCAGGCAAGCACCGGAAGATGATAATAACCCCCAATATTTTTTCCTACTCATATACATCTCTGGCGCGTTCACCCTCTGAGGAGCTCGGCTGTCAGCGAGTGGGGGAGGGGAGGGGGAGGAGGGGAGATGGAGACAGAAGGGGAGGAAGAGGAGGGGAGAGGGGGATAGAAGGGGAGGGGGAGGGGAGATGGGGACACAAGGTGAGGGAGAGGTAAGGAAAGGGAGACAGAAGGGGAAGGGGAATAGGGGAGAGGGGAATAGACGGGAAGGGGAAAGGGAGAGGGGGATAGAAGAGGAGAAGGAGACAGGGGGATAGATGACGAGGAGGAGAGGGGGGGATAGAAGGGAGGGAGAGGAGAAATTGGGACAGAAGAGGAGGAGGAGGGACGGGGATAAAAGGGAAGGAAAGAGGAGGGAAGGAAGAGGATAGATAATATGTAAGGTGTGGATGGGGGTAAGACGAGAGAATAGGATAAAGGGACAACTGGAAGGGCAGGGAGTGAGGATTAGGTATGGAAAAGCAAGGAGGAAGAAGGGATAGAGGGGGAAGGCGAGGAGGGGTTTGGGAGGAGGGGGAAAAAGAAGAGGAAGGGAAGGAAGTGTGGTTGGGGGTTAGGTAGTGGGTGAAGGAAGGAGGCTAAGAGGGGAGAAGGAAGGTAAATGGGGAGGGGAGAAAGGAAATTTGAGGGGAGGGGAAGGGAAAGTGGCTAGGGTGTGGGGAAGGGTAAAGGAAGGAAAGGCATGGAGAATATTGAGAGAGAGAGAGAGAGAGAGAGAGAGAGAGAGAGAGAGAAATACAACAAAAGACTAGGACAGGAAGGAGCATTACAGGAAGGAAGGGGTAAAAAGATGTGGCTTGAAGCAAAAACAAATACAAACCTAAGGAAACGTGAGAAAGTCGAAGAAATCTGGAGAATACCACGTTAGAGACAAGGATAGCTCCTCAAATTTTGTGATGATTATATAGAGTATGACGAAAAAAGATTAAATGACGAAATATTGGGGAAAATAAAGATGGAAAGTCACCAGGATGAAGGATGGAAATTAAAGAAAATGGAGGGGAAGGATAAAAGATACAAGGAGAAAATAAGTGAAGGGAAGAGAGAGAGAGAGAGAGAGAGAGAGAGAGAGAGAGAGAGAGAGAGAGAGAGAGAGAGGTGACACTTACCACCTCATCTACCTGCTACACTCAAGGCCAATTCGATGCACTTATCATCAATCAAGGCTTAGAAAATAAGAGATAAGTGCAAAAGGAGGAAATTTGGTCTAGTTAACCCAGGTAAAATCCAGGTGGACAGAATGTAAATTAGGAACAGGTGAGAATGGAGGCAGAGGTGACAAAAGACATCTAAATAGCTGTAAAGAGAGACATGGATTTTTTTTTCCGCACAATTTCCTGCTATTTCCGAGAGATAAGAGGGGAAATTAATGGTAATATTTCCTGGGTGACTATCAGGACAAGAGGGGAAAGGAAATGGAGGAAAATTTGAGGGTATTTGCCACGCTAAAGCAAGGATGAATAAGACTGATTATTCTAACATCCCTTCCTAATGTTCCTTGATGACGGCTGGATATATGGGTAGGGAAAAAAATGTAGCTAGAAGGAGGGGTAGATAGATAGATATATGGATAGATAGCAAAATATAGCTAGGTGGATGGGGAGATAGATACATTGACAGGTAATAAAATATAAGTAAGTGGAGGGGTAGATAGATAGATATATGGATAGATAGCAAAATATAGCTAGGTGGAAAGGTAGGTAGGTGTATGGATTGAGGATAGACAGAAAAATACAGACAGCTGGAGGGGTAGATAGCTGTAAAAAGATATGCAGTGGGGGTAGAGATAGACAGGAACATACCATTTTTTGTACACAGTGGTAAACAAACATACAGATAAATAAAGACAAGGTGATTTACGACAGCAGACATGTTCAGAAGACTATGATAATTTACACCATCTGTCGTCGAGGTAAAAAACAGGAAGAAAATAACTCCTCTCTCTCTCTCTCTCTCTCTCTCTCTCTCTCTCTCTCTCTCTCTCTCTCTCACGGACTGCAGGGGAGGGACGATAATTTAAAGAACTTCCTGATTGGTTCCATCTTCACTCCCACTCCGATTGCGCTCACACTGTCAGGGAGGGAAGGCAGATCGAGCGGTAGACAGGAAGTAGATTGGAGGTAGATAGAGGTAAACTGGAGGTAGATGGAGGTAGATAGAGGTTGACTGGAGGTAGATGGAGGTAGACAGAGGTAAACTGGAGGTAGATGGAGGCAGATAGAGGTAGAAAGAAGCTGACTGATGGTAGAAAGAGGTAGATAGGGAGGTAGAGTAATGGTAAATGGGAGATACAGTAGATAGAGTGAAATGGGAGGTAGACAGAGTTAGAGGTAGATTGAGGCAGACAGGAGGAAGACCGAGGTAGCCTGGAGGTAGACAGCAGCAAGTGGGAGGCAAACTGAAGTAAACAGGAAGGTAGATAAGGGTAAATGGGGAGGTAGCTAGAGTTGGGTGGAGAGGTAGATAGAGGCAAATGAGGTAGATAGGGGGAGATGGGGAAATAGATAGCTAGGTAGACAGTGAGGTAGAAAAGGAGGTAAAGTACATGAGAGGTAGACGGTGAAGGAGGTAACGACTGAGGACTTGGGGAGATGGACAGAGATGGACAGATAGACAGACAGATAAAACCGCACACACATACACACACACACACACACACACACACACACACACATACACCAATCAGATAGCGTCCCGCACAGAGTGGACAGGCACACACACACACACACACACACACACTGTTCACTCTATCTTTCTCAAGTGGTCCCCCAAGTCGCCTGGCCAAAGGAAGCAGTGTGCGTTTGTGGCGACGTAGAATATGCGTCGTCAAAGTTATGTCCCCACCAACAAATGACAGACGTATCCCCTTACCACAAGCGATTTATTGAGGATTGGGGGTGAGGGGTGACGTTTCCAGGGTGACGTCGTATTAATCAACAGGGGGAATGGAGATTGTATTTTTTTTTTTACCATGTCAGTCCAATGGCTTTTATTTTTCTTTTACTTCTGCTACCGTACTGTATAAACTGAATAGGTAAAAAAAAAAAAAAAAAAAAAACGCTTTCAGTACAACAGGTTCTTCCTTAGTTCGACTGCTGGTATAAGAAATAACTCAAAAAATATGTCCTCTGATTAAAGGTGATGCAAAAAGGTGCTAACAGAGATCATATACCAATCAATCATTTCCCCTTTTGGTGACCAAGGAGAGGCCCCGGGGCGTGTTAGGGCCCATGGCGAGGCTAACTTAATTCAGATCATTTAAGCCTTACGAGACCACCCTGCTTCCATGGCAGCGTCAAACATGATTAAAAAAAAAAAAAAAAATAGCAACCTGTTTTGATTTTACAGTGTCGTGTATTGCTGAAGTGGCTATTATTCTGTTTTCTGTTTCGACCCTGGCCATACGATGAACAACTACATTCCTGAGGCCCAGCACTCCAAGGTGTCACAAACCTGTATATATACCTGATTACCTGCAGAGGGACCGAGTCGGGCCTAAACTGTGGCATCTTCTATATACGGTAAACACCAATTGCATAGGCGGGTATAATTCCCTCTCTCCGGCCACCCCCTGGACTTGAACCGTAGTGCATTCCCATCGAAAAAAATGAAAACAGTCCCCCCGATCCAACACAGAAACCCACGAAAAAAAAGAGGAAAAAATCTGCAAAATCCCGCGCGTCCATTGTCTGCATTAATCCGTTGTGGCTAATCCAGGGGTGGCGAAAGCTGTGACGAAATCCAGTAATTTTAGTTGCCGCCCCTTCTCCTACCCCTTCCCCCCCCGGCCGCCCTTCCTCACCCCATCCCTCGCCTCTGTCTCCTCCCCTTTATCCCCCCTCCCTTCCTCTCGTTTCCCCCCTCCTCCCTCCTCCGTGTCCCCGTGATACCTCATCCTCCCTTCCCCTCCCCCTTTATCCTACTCTTTCACATCCCATCCTCTTTCCACCCCCAGACATTTCATTCTCCCCCCCTCACCTTCCCGTCGCTCATCCTTCCTCCCCCAACACACCATCCCCCCATACTCTAATCTCCCCTCACACCCCATCCTCCTCTTCCCCATCCCTCACATCCCATCAGTCCCTAACACTCCATCTCACCCCACCACCTCCCCTCACACTCCATCCTCCCTCTCCTTCCCCCTCACCCCATCTTCATCCCCTCCTCCTTATTTTTTCTCACCCCATCCAGCCCCCACCCCTCACTACTCTCCACTTTACATCCTCCTCCCCCTTACCCCTGACGTCCTCCATCACCTCCACCTTCCCCAACGCCCCCTCCCCCCTCCCCCCGTTCTCGCCCCTGAAACAGTAACTTAGGGTGGACGAGGATTTACGGGAAAAGTGTGTTGAGAGAGAGAGAGAGAGAGAGAGAGAGAGAGAGAGAGAGAGAGAATGCAATGTCAGCGAAGTGGTCCGGAATCAGTAATAAAAAGACGGAAAATATAATATACAGAAAATGACGTAAGGCGAATGATGATAACTGTTTTCTCCTCTCTCTCTCTCTCTCTCCTTGCTCAAACTCCTTTTTCCAGTTCTCCTCCTCATTTATCACTTTCTTCTCTCTTATTTTTTTCTCATTCTCTTTCATTCATCTCCATGCATGATCTTTCCTTTCTTTTCTTCCATTCAATCTCTATTCTTCCCATTTCCCTTCGTTCCTTTCCCCCTGCTATTAGCTCTCTTTACGTTTCTTTCCCTCCCTTGTTTATCTCTTTTCTCATATCCTCTCTTTTCTTCTTTTTACTGTGAGTCTTTCTCCTCTTTACGTCTTTTTCCTCTTCTTTTCATTTATCTTCTTTTTTACCTTCTCGTGTTTTCTCATTCTCATATTTCTTCCTCTTCTCCTCGTCGCATTTTTGATTCGCTCCAGCCGTCAATTATGTGGCATAGAACCTGTGCTCTCTCTCTCTCTCTCTCTCTCTCTCTCTCTCTCTCTCTCTTCTACCTTTATAAAATCTTTCAACGAAATCGACCTCTCTCTCTCTCTCTCTCTCTCTCTCTCTCTCTCTCTCTCTCTCTCCTAGTACTTTTTTTCTCTCTTCTACCTTAATAAAATCTTTCAACGAAATCGACCTCTCTCTCTCTCTCTCTCTCTCTCTCTCTCTCTCTCCTTGACCCCATTCGTGCTCCCCATCACTTCTCGTTCTCCTTTGTGCTTCTTTGTATCACACCTCATTTCACTTTTTTTTTATAAGCATCTTCCTGCAGTCCCTTTCTCTGATCACTCTCACCTTCTCTCGCAAGCTGAGATATAAAAAAAAATATATATACGAAACCACTGATTTATAGTTTTGATTTACATACTTGATTATATGAAAGGGATATATATACTGTAAATGCTCGTCTGATTGAACTATTGGATTAGAGACCTGGATATGTACATATTTTTTTGGAATATATTGTTCTTCGCTCTCTGCCCTTCTCTTCACTTTTCTACCCTCCTAGTTAGCCTCTCCTTCAATTCCCTCTACGTTTTTCTCTCCTCCTCTTTTCCAGATATCTATAAATTTTCCATCCTATTCGCTCCTTTCCTTCTGCTCCCTCCTTTCCCCCAACTTTTCACACCCTCCGCCTCCCTTTCTTTTCAATGTCTATCTCCTTTTATCTATTCCAGTTTTGTCCATATTTCGTATCCAGTTTACTGAATTTCCTTCCCTGTTTCTCTCTTACATTTCTATCTCTGTCCGTCCCTACTCTTCTCTGATTGTTGGCCTTCCCTTCTCTCCTACAGTTCCATTCATCTCCTTCATCATCTCCACTTTTCTCGTCAGCCTACTTTCCACCTCTTTGACATTTCGACCTTCTCCTCCTCCTCCTCTCTTTCAAGTTACTATCTCTTCTTCCCTCCTACTCTTTCAGTGCTTTACTTATTCGCTACTTCTCTTACGTGGTTTTCTTCTTTCATTTTCCTTATCCTCTTCTTCATACCTTCTTCTTTCCTTCTCTCCTCCTCTCCAGTTTCCTCCTCTCTTCCATTTATCTACCTCCCCCCCATCTTTGTCTGTCTTTCCGCCTGCCTGTCTGTCTGTCTGTCTCTGTCTCTCTCTCTCTCTCCAGTTCACCACACCCGCCAATTCTCCAAGGCAGCATCATGTCCACAGATTTACGTCCCTCTCTCCATCCCCCTTTCTATCAAATTTTTTATCTTCGTATCGGCGGCATCTTACTTTTTTGGAGTTTAAAAGTAGTCTCCATAATCTCCTTCAAAACCAGATTCTCCTTAAGATGAATAGAGTCGTTCCGTGGGAGCAAAAGGTGTGCATAAAAGACGTTCTCGTAGTGATGGGGTTACGTCTCAAACAGGGGGTAAGAAAGAATACCGGCAATAATAATAATAATAATAATAATAATAATAATAATAATAATAATAGTTGTAGTGGTAGTAGTAGTACGAAGAGGAGGAGGAGGAGGAGGAGAAGGAGGAGAAGGAGTGTTGTGATGATGATGATAAAATAACAATAAATGAATTTAAAAATAACAGTAATAACAAGATGCACCATAGTATAAATAACGCAAATCTGGATCCAAGATGGCAGAGGTGACCAAGGCCCCCCCATTCATTAGCTGTGATAGGGGTGGCCAGCTAGAACAAAAGGCTTCATTAGCTTCCACCTCCTCCAGCCTCCTCGTTAGCGTTTTATAGCTTCGGCTTCTATATCGGCCTCAGCTATAACATGATTGCCCAGGTGATCTCAGGTAAGGTTGCTTGATTACATTTGCCCAGGTGAGATCAGGCGAGGTTGTTTGAATATTTTGTGAGATTGCTTGACTATTTCTGCCCAGTTGAGGTTGCTTGATTATTTTTGCCCAGGTGAGGTTGCTTGATTATTTTTGTCCAGGTGAGGTTGCTTGATTATTTTTGTCCAGGTGAGGTTGCTTGATTATTTTTGTCCAGGTGAGGTTGCTTGATTATTTTTGCCCAGGTGAGGTTGCTTGATTATCTTTGTCCATGTGAGGTTGCTTGACTATTTTTGCCCAGGTGAGGTTGCTTGATTATTTTAGTCCAGGTGAGCTCAGGTGAGGTTGCCTGATTATTTTTACCCAGGCGGGCTCAGGTGAGGGTGCTTGATTATTTGGGTTACTCTTATTTTTTTTCTTGTTTTCTAGACCCTACCTCATTCTTTTCTTATATTGGTAAAAGATCAGATGACGATTATTTTTTATTTTTACTTTTTTGTCTACCCGCCGTTTTGTTGATATATTTTTCTTCCTGTCATCACCACCACCACCACCACCACCACCACCACCACCACCACCACCATCATACAAGGAAGTGACATGTTTATATACTGCTCTTCATAAATTGTTCTTTATATTTATCATACTGTATATACTGCTCTTTATATACTGCACTCATTACAAACTGCAATTTACATACTGCACTTTACATAATGCTCTTCATATAACCCTCCTCTTCTTTATAAGCAGCCCTTTATATTCTAACCCTATATACTGCTAATATTCTCAGGCTCCTATGACTCACTCAGCTGAATAAAATCGTCTGGCGTCAGCTGGAAGAGAATACCAGAATTGTTCCGACCATGAGAGGGTTAATTACACCACCTGAGACTTAATTATGTATCGTATTACCTGAGACAAGACTCTTCATTATTTAGCTCCATTTTAGTCCTCATTAACATCAATGCATTTTTTATATATTCGGTCGCTATATGTTTTTAAAGAAAGATTTTTAATATTGCCCTCCTTATACTCTCACCTTGCATATTGTTAATTATGTTACCTTAGATTTACCTGTTCAATTTTTCCAGTAAGATAAAATACTTCATTATACACTAACCGCACCCTCATTATCACGGCAGCTTGTTTTACACCTTCAGTAATTTTCTAAAGAATTAATATATACACAAAACCCTCTCTATTCTTCCTTCGTTATGCGATTAATGATATCACCTTAGATTCAAGTAGGCAGTATATCAATTCAGGTAAGCCTCATTAAGCAGCCTATTACCTTCCTTATTAACAGTGACGCTTATCTTATTACCTGTATTATCATCATCGTCTTGTCTATAAATCCTTGACATCAAAATACTTTACGATTTTCCTCTTATAAACATCTAGGTAGAATTCAAGCTACTTTTGGCCTAACTTCATGTACATAATAATCCCATCATGAGATGTAATCATCGCTCTCCCTGTTGCATATAAATTTCTTGCCTTTTGATAGCACACACACACACACACACACACACACACACACACACACACACACACACACACACACACACACTCAGACACACACACTCAGACACACACACACACAATTTCTATTACTTTATTAATTCTTTGCCAGACGATTTAAATTATTTAGTACAAGATCTATTACCTAATGGGTAAAAGGGGTTTGTTTCTCAACCCTTCACTGTGAAATATCTCCCTCAAGTTTAACACAATCGTCTGGTGGAAGCAAGAATAAAGTAAAATAAGAATTAGAAAAAGAAAAAGGAAAAATGGGGTTAACACATCGAAGCACGACACTAACAAGACTTAATAATGCATATAATCTCGCTTTTTGAGGTCATTGCAATATCGCGTTCAATCACCCAGTATTATCATCATATACACTTTGCATATAAATCACTGGCACTTTAATAACACACGCACCTGGAGTGATTTATGCATATAGACACACGGCCAGTGCTTACAGGTAACGCTGTATATTTTTTTCACCATCATCATTAATTTCTATCGCCAAATATCGTAATTATCGTTTCTGCCTGTAAATTTTCTCCATTACCCTGCTATTTCATGCTCCCCCCAATTCTTTCCCTCTCTTTGCTTCCGTCCTCCTCTTCCTCGTCTGTTTATCTATCATTTTCGCTAAAGTTCTCTTCCTTCCTCCTCCTTCTCTGCTTTATTTCTCTACTTCCCTCTACACATCCAAGTTGGGCTTAATTTATATCCATGTTTTCCTCCTCCTCTCCTTGTCACCATCATTATCTCTAAACATCTGAATAAAACAACACGAATATGTTTAGTTGATATACCTCTAAGTTTTCTTCTTCAGTTACCATCATCATTTCGTCACAATGAACACGACATCTAAGCACAGATTACTTAATGATATTCTTTCCCCTATACTTCTTTCAAGTTTCTGTTATTTATTTTAGTTTAAGTAGCACAGTGATTGCTAGAAAAGTTAGGAAGAGATGTAGAGAGATGAAAAATATTATATGCAGTAGGGGGTGAAAGGAAGGAAAGAAATGAAAGGGAGGGAGAGAAAAGGAAGTGATGGAATGGAGAGACAGGGATAATAAAGAGGGGGAAAGACAGGAAGAAATGATGGATATGTAACCATGAAGCGAGGTCTAAGGAAGGAAGAGGATAAAGAGGGGAGGAGAGAAGAGGAGAGGAGAGGAGAGGAAAGAAATGCTTACTAACGACTGAACTGTGATGGAAGAGTGGACGAAAAATTAAGGAGAAAAGAGGAGACGACAGAAAAAAACAAAAGGGTGATGAAGACGGAGAAGAGCAGAGAGAGAAAGACGTGTGATGTGAAAGTGAGAAAGATTATAAGGTGAGCAGACAGAGGGTAGAAAAATAAATGGATTATGAAGGAGAAGAGGAAGAGAAAGACGTATCTACACCACCTTCCCTCAGTCGTCATTATCATCATCATCCCGGTTCTAAATCTCTAAACAATGGGAAAAAAGTGACGAAGATAAAAAATTAGGTGGAAAGGGGTGGGAGGGAAAAGAAATGGGTGGTGAAGAAGCAAAGGAGGAAGGGGAATAGAGGAGGAAGAGGGAGAAGAGAGAGACGTACCCTCACCTTCGCCTCCCAGTCACTATCATCATCATTCAAATAACACACGTACGATAAGATTAGCTAATGGTATCCTTCGCCCTCTTCTTCCTCCTCAAGTCGCCATCATCATCTTTTTCACCCTTCTTCCCGGCTGTCAGTTCTTCCTCAGCCACACATCCCGGTAATATTTGCTAATGATATACACGTCTATAAAAACTAATGGCCTTCATCTATCACCCAGGCCGGCCACAACTGCATAGAGCATTGTAAGCCAGCCCTCGTTATTAGTCCCTTTTTAAACATTATTATTTTGTCTTTTTTCTTTTTCTCTGTTCTTTTCATTTTTTCCTAGTAACTCCTTCAACCCAAGGGCGATTTTTTTTTTAATTCTTGCAAACACCAGACGATTTACTGCTGCCTTTTTTAAATATTACTATTTTTTCTGTTTTTTCATTTTCTTTTTTCTGGTAACCTCTTCAACCCGAGGGCGATTTTTATTTGTTTTATTCTTGCTACCACCAGACGATTTTATTCCCCCTGAGAGAAAACCCTGGTAAAAAATGAAGGTAATATTTAACTAACCGAGTCTGAAGGGTCTCTCCTAAGAAGATAATAATCGTGTGGAGACAGAAGAATATATTACAAAGACGTCATTGCGCTGAAGGGGTAGTCCAGAGTAAGTTAAAGAAATGTCAGAAAGAAAAGTTAGAAAGAAGAGTTAGAAAGAAAAGTTAGCCATTACATGTCCATTTGTGCCTGTGAGGTTGATCTGCCACTTTCCCTTATCTTATATAAATGGGAAACAATCGACCAAAATCCTGGCTTAAAAAGACTGTCGGTAATATTAGGTCCAGGATAAGACACAGAGAAATTGCCTAGTACAGGTCCATTGCCACCTACAACATGCTGATTTGCTACTTCTTCCCGTTTACAGTACGAGTTATATGGCAAAACGCTATGATATTTTCTAATTCCTAACATATAAGGAGAAATGCATGTAATATCCTTCAGGACGCTCTACTCCACTCGCCTCCACTCTTCCGGATGGGAGTCGGAACACCTAGGCGGATTCTACCTGGACCTGATTAATTACCGGAGAAGTTTCGTTACCGGGAACCTTTAATAGTCACATCCATCATCATTTCGGCCGTGGGGGAGGCGTTTCTGACCCTTACCAGGAGGTGCCATAAGGGCCAATATTTTTATCTACCCCCATCTCCTTCAATACGGTGACGTCAGTTTGTAGTCTGTCTTGCTGCTATGATTTCATTTAGTTTAGGCGCCGGCCCTACCTCAATGACGATATTAGAGTTCATCCAACCATGACAGGGTTAGTGGTGACGGCCTATAAATTATTTCAGGCTCCTATATGCACTCCTGGCTGTATAAAATAACCTAATTTCAGCTTAATTATAACACTAGAGTTGTCCAAAACATGAGAGGGTTTAAGAAGGCCCTATCTACTCCCTTCAGTTCGAAAAAGTCCTTCCTTAGCTGAATAAAAATCATATGGATATAACAGGAGTAAAATGAAAAGAGTATCGAATAAAATGAAAAGAAAATCGATGGCTCCCTAGCAAAGACGTCTAACTTGCCACATGATGAAGGGAATTTCTGCCATTACCTTGACCAACCTAGAAAACTCGACAAGAATCAATCAGTTTTCCGCAGTTCCTGTCCCTTATTCCCTAGTTCCCTGAGATTCAAGGTCGTTCCTGGGGACAACATTTAGGTCCTTCCCCTCACCCTCCCTGCATCTCGTCTTTGAAATCACCTTTATGTACTGTTCCTTAAGGTTCAGAGTTATTTAAGAGGGCCCAGTTTAGGTCCCCCTCACCCGTCCCCTTAGCTATAATTCTGTCCCTTATTCCCCACTTCCGAAAGACTTTTCCAGGGGGCCGAGTTTAGGTCCATCCCCATTTAAGCATGAAATTGTCCCTTATTCCCAGGTTCCCTAAAGCTCAAAGTTGTCTCAGGGAATGCAGTTCAGGTCCCTATCCCTTACCACTCCTTGTCTCAACCCTGATTCCGTCCCTTATTTCCTAGTTCCCTGAGGCTCAAAGTCGTGCAGGGGGCCCAGGTCAGGTCCCTACCCCTTACCGCCCCTTGTCTCAACCCTGATTTCGTCCCTCAAGGCTGTCACTCAAACCCTAATGGCCAGAAGCGTCACTGCCAATACGTAGTCGATGTCAAATTAACTCCACGTGAATAGTCCTTTAATTGCAATCACTTATGGGCGCGGGAGGGAAGTCTTTCTGTCCGAGATAGTACCGGGCTGGACACTTCGACTGACAGCCAATGTGTGTTCGGAAATTACTACCGAGTGTGTGTGTGTGTGTGTGTGTGTGTGTGTGTGTGTGTGTGTGTGTGTGTGTGTGTGTGTGTGTGTGTGTGTGTGAGAGAGAGAGAGAGAGAGAGAGACCATCTGGCCTGTTCTAGCTGGTGTGGGCGTGTGTGAATTTATCAATGTGCGCTTGTCAGTGTGTCTTTATGTGTGTGTGTGTGTGTATGCCAATGTGAATGAGTGAGTGACAATACTACCTGTGTGTGTGTGTGTGTGTGTGTGTGTGTGTGTGTGTGTGTGTGTGTGTGTGTGTGTGTGTGTGTGTGTGAATCCAACAACACCACGGATTAATACTTACCTAAACACAACATCCACAACCGTATAACAAAATAAGGACACGTTTTCAATACCCCATAATACTTCATTAACTAAGAGAGAAAGTAATACAGACTGTGATATTCTTCTTTCGTGTTTATCAAGAAATTAGGGAGTTAATTTTGAAGTAATTCCCTTATTATGATGAGGCAGCGAACCCATACAGGTAATTTGGTAGACAGGCGTGTGTGGAGATGGACAGGGACGGACAGAGAGGGAGAGGTGAAGGGAGGGTGGAGGGGGAGAGGGGTTGAAGGGGGAGGGAAGAAGGAAAGGGGGGTCATAGGTAGGTAGACACACACACACACACACACACACACACACAAAGAAGTGAAAAATGAAGACAAATAAATCAGAAAAAGTAATCAAACAAGAAGAAAAAAAGTCGGAAAACAACGGAAAGAGAGGAGAGGAGGCAGATAGACAGACAGACGGGAGGGGGAGAGTAGACAGAGAGACAGACAGGCGAACTGACAGACAACGAAAAAGCTCCCGACACATCCATATTAAATTGATACACCGTAGATTAAGTCTGTCAGGTAAGGGTAATCCAGCCTCCGTAGACATCCTCGCGTGACCCATCAAAACAATCAAGACAACCTAACTCACATCGTCGTATATGTTAGGATTCGTGATTGTTTTGACGCGGCTGAACTCTTTATTTCGAGGATCGTTCGGAGGATAACGCACTGTCTTTACATAATGCTTCAAAATGTCAAGAAATACCCACCACATCATTTAGGATTCAAGATTGTTTTGACGTGAGGTGGGAAGACAGGAAGAGGCTGACAGTGAAGGAGGTACGAAGAAACAAGAAGTGTGAGACGGAGAAGAAGCAATGAGAGACAGAGGAAGCCGGGGAGAGAGGGAGGGCAAGGCAAGGGGACAGAATGAAACGGAGCGAAAGCATTAGAGAGAAGTCAGGAAGAAACAGGGAAAAAGTAGGAGAAGGAGGAAGAAGTAAGAAAGAGGCAGGAAGAAAGCAAAATGAAATGGAAGACAGCGGACGACAGGGAGAAACAGAGAGACATAGGAAGACTGGGAGAGGCAGGAGGAGGCAGGAGAAGACAGGGGAGAAGGGAGAGGAGGCAGGAGGAGGCAGAGGAGAAGGGGGAGGAGGGGTGGGGAGAATAGGGAAGGGGAAGACATCACTCCTTGCCAATCACGTAGGGAGGCATAAAACCCTTCCCCTATCTTTCACCGTTAAATTGATAGTTACTCCCCAGGCTGATGCCATAATTGCTCACTCCACCATACCCTCTCTCACTCCTCGAAGGTTAGGTGGAAAGGGAGAGAAAGGGAGGAGGAGGAGAGGGAGATATGGACGAAAAAAGGGGGTGAAGGAGAGGAGGAGGAGAGGGGGACATGGACGAAAGAAGAGTGTGAAGGAGGGAAGATGGGAAAGAAAGACAGCGAAGTCGTGAAAGGAAGAAACATGGAGAGAAGAAAGTTGAAAAAGGGAAGAGGAGAGAAAGACAGGGGTGGAGAAGTGGAAGAGGAGGAGGAGGAGGCATGACGAAAGAAGAAAGAAGAGAAGGGGACCAGTGGTGCAAGGAGAGGAAGACTGGGAAAGAGGGAAGAAAAGAAGAGAGAGAAGGAGACGAGGGGAGAATGTGAAAGAGGGAATGAGGGAAATACGAGCTAGGTTAATGTTAAATGTCTGAATCAATCTACCAACAGGATTAAGGGCAAAAACGAGACACTGAGTATGGACAGACAGACGGACAGACAGACACACAGTAGAGGAAAAGTTGCAACAGATGTCATATTACCCTCTGTAAGTCTATCAGCGCTATTATCGTGTGTGTGTGTGTGTGTGTGTGTGTGTGTGTGTGTGTGTGTGTGTGTGTGTGTGTGTGTGTGTGTGTGTGTGTGTGTGTGTGTGTGTGTGTGTGTGTGTGTGTGTGTGTGTGTGTGTGTGTGTGTGTGTGTGTGTGTGTGTGCGTGCGTGCGCGCGCGCGCGCGCGTGAAACAACATTACCTGTACACATTCTAATACCATTTCTTCTTCCCATTATCTTACTTCTTGCATCTAGACTTTCGGTTACCATGGAAACGACCTCAACCACTACTTCAAAGTAATCATTAAGGGGTAGAATATCAGGTATTATAGGAACTACTTACATTATGAATTTTATATATCAGTTACTTGAATTATATATGTGTAGTTATATAATACAGTCATATAAGAGGTGATTACTTTTTTTTTTACTTTGTAGGCGAAAGTCACCTTAAATATATATGTTTACTTATATGATAATCTGATAATGTAAGAGGTAATTATTTTTGTGAACTTTCTTGGCAACAGTTACCTTAATTACATACGTGTGGCGGATTGGATGATTAAGGCCGTATAATTATGCAGAAGGAACGAGGGAAATGGACTAGATATGTAAAAGACCTGTTCTTGTTTACCTGTCGTGACGTCACACAGGTGGCATATGCTCCTTCTTCATTATCATGCTAACGGTGCTCCCTCTCCTCTTCTCCCCCTCCTCTTCTCCCTCACTCCCCTCCTCTCCCCACCCCCACCTCTCCCCCAGTATCTCTTCAGCCTATGTATCCCTTCTTCCTATCTCTCTTACACACCCATCCTTCCTCTCTCTTCTCCCCTTTCTTCCTCTTTCATTTTTTTACTCCCTCCTCACCTCTTTTCCCCCCTCTTCACACCTCATTTCCCCTCTCTTTCTTCTCCTCTCTTAGTCTCGCTCCTTTCTATTCTCATTTCTGTTTTCGTCCTCCTTCCCTTCCCTCTCTCACTCTACCCCCACGGCAGCTCTACCTCTCTTCTTCCTCTTCCCTTCCACCCACTTCTTTTTCTTCATTCACACTTCTCCTTATACTTTTTCCTGTCCCATTTCGGCTTAACTTATTTCGCTTTCCCCCCGCCATCACATTCTTCCAAACTTATTTTTCTCTTTTCTTTTTTTTTTCCCTTGTCTTCAACCGACCTTCCTTCCGTCTCCCCTGTCCTCTCTTTTCACACTTCTCTTCACTCCTGTCCCTTTCCTCCACTCTTCTCTTCCAGCTGTCTTCCTTTCTTCTCCCTCTTCTCTACTACCCATCCTCCTCTCTTTTTTCAATTCTCTTCTTAGGTATCTCCCATTCCTATCCCTCCTCTCTTCCACCTGTCTCCCATTCCTCTCCCCTTTTCCTACAACTATTTTCCTTTCCTCTTCCACTCCTCCCTTCCACCTGCCTTCCTTTCCTATCTCCCTTTCTTCCACCTACCCTCCTCTCTCTCTCTCTCTCTCTCTCTCTCTCTCTCTCTTCCTTTCCTCAACCCCTTTCTTCCAATTACCTTCCCTTTCTCTCCTCTCTCCTTTCACCTACCTCAATTTTTCTCTTCCCTTTTCTTCCACCTACCTTTTTCCTCTCCTCTTTCCTTTCAATTACCACCTTTCTCTCTTTTCTTCCTTCCATCTCCCTCCCCTGTGTTCTTCTCTCCCTCTCTCTCCCTTCTTTTCTTCTCTCCATCTCTCTCCTCTCTTCCCTTCCATCAATCTCCCTTCCCTCTTCCCTTCCACCTATCTCCCTTCCCTCCCTCCATACAGGTGTGCCTATAATTACCTGACAGGTCTGGCCACCGCAGAATCCATCATTATAATAATTACCCTCAATGAACAAACTAAGACTTACGCCTCAAGATACCAGTGACTCGCTTTGTTATGGTAATGTGTGTGTGTGTGTGTGTGTGTGTGTGTGTGTGTGTGTGTGTGTGTGTGTGTGTGTGTGTGTGTGTGTGTGTGTGTGTGTGTGTGTGTGTGTGTGTGGTTATGATTTTGTGGCTTGTGTGTTCGCGGTGTATGAGTTAAGTCGACACACACACACACACACACACACACACACACTGCAAAGGAGGTCACTCAGATCAAAGTAAAACGAAAAACCAAACAAGAACTCTCACTGATTAGCATATCCATTCCAACCTTCCAATAATTTTCTTTCACATTCTTCACATTTATTCAGTCTTCAGGATTTCTTTACCCACTCAGAATTTCAATCAGGGCCTCAATAATTCACTCAGTCATTCACACGTGTTGGACCTATTAATTATTCATGCATTTCATCGACCACTCACTCACTGATTCACTAATGATACGACTCCTTAAATTGTCAGTCTTTATTTTATTTTATTATTTCTTTTTGGATATGCTATTGACTCCTTTCCAACAGGATGACAGTTTTTTTGTTTTTGTTTTTTGTTTTGCGGTTGTTAGATAATTTAATTTTGGTTTGAAGAGCGCCCCATTAGTGTTAGGAATAAGGCTATATCTAACTCCCACTTTTCTAATAAAAAATCGATTGGAAGTATCTGTAGGTACTCATAATCCCTTCAGCTCGAAATAATATTGCTTGGAGGTAAAGGAATAAAATTGTCATAAAGAAGAGGTGTCCTTTTAACTCAAAAATTTTCTAACTTCAGGTTTGAAAAGCCTCTCTTAATCAAAATAAAATCGTCTGAAGAAAGCTAAAATAAGAAAAAAAAAAAATCACCATTAAGGGATTTCGTCGTCTGTCATTTTTCTAGTTTTGGTCAGTCATTTCCTCGATTTGTTATCTTCACTGCCTTGCTCTTACCCTCCTTCCTTCATTCATCAAATTCCTGTCCCTTCCTGCACTTACTCGCTTCCTCTTATTTCTTCTGCCTCTCTTCATTCCTCTCTTATCACCTCCATCTACCCCCTCCACACAAATTTCCCAGTCACTTGTTTCCTTCTTCTGTCTTTTCCTCCTTCCATCCATCTTGTAAGCTCCCTCTCCTTTCCCGGCAAACATACTATCCCTGCTTGCTTTCTCTCTCTTCCCTCCGTTCCTCCTTCTTCTTATCCCCCCATCCTCCTTCTTTCCCTCCTAACTTTCTACCCACCTTCCTTTCTTTCCTTCCTATTTCTCTCTATTTCATTCCCTCCAACGTTTCTTGCTTCCTTCCTGTCCTTCCACTCTTCCTTATTCCTCTGTCTTCCTCCCTTTCCTCCTTCCAACCTTCCTTCCTTCTTTCATCTCTCTCTTTCCTATCTTGTTACCCTCCCACCCTCTTTTGTCACTCTGTTTTCCTCAGACCTCTGTTCCCTCCACTTACTATCCTTCTCTCCTACCTACCATTCCTCCTCCTAGTATCATTTCCTCCCTTTTCTTTACTATCTTCCTTTCTTCCCTTCCACTTTCCTTCCCTTTTCCTTACCTTCCTGTAATCTCACCCACCTTTCTCTTAGCTACCTTCCTCTTCTTCTATCCTTTCCCTCTCTTTTATCCCTCCATCTTCCTTCCTTACTTCTCCTCGTCTCTCCCCGAGTCTTCCCAGTTCCCATGCTCCCCGGTACGAGGTGCGGTCTCCCGGTACAGCCACGACAAGCAGGAGTTTTAATTACGCACCGGTAGACGGGGAGGGACAAAGCAAATGTATTCCACCTTTGATAGCTTCCGGTGGGGCTGCCTGGAGGGAGGGAGGGAGGGAGGGAGGGGAGGAAAAGGGAGTGAGTGATGTGAGGTGGGAAGGGGGAGGGAGGATGGAGGGAAAGAGGGAGTGAGAGGAGAGGGGAGAGGAAAGGAAGGAGGGAGCAAGGGATGTGGGGGTGAAAGGACAGGGAGAAGGAAGGGGGAGGAGAAGGAAGAAGGGAGGTGAATGGTGAGTGTGGGAAAGTGAGGATGTAATGAAGGAAGAGAAATGAAGATGAGACAATGGACATGAATGAAGGAGGGGCAGAGGGAAGGGAGGAAGGAGAATGAGGGAGGAGGGAGAATGACAAGAAAGGATGGGGTGGGGGGGATGGTACAAGGGAAAGCACACCGCAACAAACCCAATAATCTTTTAGTCGTTACTTGCTGTCCTAAACACTATGATAATCTTAAAAATACCTTCTGTATGAGTCAAAGATGAGGACAATAACACAAGAAGGTGGGGGAAAGGGGAAGGAAGGACGGGAGAGGGAAAGGAGTAAAGGAAAATGGAGGGAGGGAAAGAAAGGGACGAAAGGAAGGAGGGAAGAGGAGTGAAGGGTGAAAGGAAGGAGGAAGGGGAGAGGAGAGAGGAAAGAAATGTGGGGGAAATAGGAGGAAATGTCCATAGGAGGGAGGATGAGAGGTGGCAGGAGCGAAAGGGAAGAGGGAGGGAGGGGGGAGAGACGAAAGGAAGGATAAAGGGGGGAGGGAGGGACGAAAGGAAGGATGAAGGGGGGAGGGAGGGACGAAAGGAAGGATGAAGGGGGGAGGGAGGGACGAAAGGAAGGATGAAGGGGGGAGGGAGGGACGAAAGGGAGGAGGGAAGGAAGGACAGGTGGAGAGGAAGACTGAGAGTAGCAGAGAAGGTGCTTGAGGGTTGAAAAATGAATTGGGGAAGGGAGGGGGAGGGCAGTGGGGATAATGTGAGTTGGGGAGGGGAAGAATTATGTGCTGGAAAAGATTGGCATAACAAATGAATAAATAAATAAATAGATAGTAAGAAATGCGTATGTGTTCAGTTTTTTTTTTTTCCGTGGCCGAACAAACACCACGAAGTTTACTTATTTACAACACAGGGAAGTCAGGAAGGAAGCAAGTCATTTCACAGCACCACAACGACCTTTCCCACAAACAAACTATCCTTCCCGGGTCTTATCCCTCTCTGAACATCGTGCTTATGTGCTTATCAACTTTTTTTTTTAATCGCACTAAATTATAAAAAAAGAAAGAAAGAAAGAAAAAAGAACCGAAGACTGAGGGCCAGTAAAATTTATCCTTTCTCAGCGAACGAACATTATATATTACACCCTGTTATTCTCTTGCACTTTATCTATATAATTTCAAAGTCGAGATAGTTTGCAATACTGTCGTAGTACAGGATATTCAAGACACTGACACACAAGAAGTAATACTTATTTATTTCAACTTGGCTGTCTCCTGATGATTTTATTTCGCACAGGACAAACTTTTCGAACTGGAGGAGTTAGACATATCCTTAATTTATCTTTTCCTTTTGGGGTGACTCTCTGAACTTCTTATTTTAATGCAGGGAAGAAGGAACCAAAGGCCTGGAGTCCACAAATTGTTCGGTAGCAGCAAGGGTAAACAATTAAAAAAAAAAAAGGCATTATCTGACTGAATGGGTTAAGGTGCAAAGTTCAAAGTTCAAACTAAATCGCCTAGGAAAATGTCTTACGAAAGCCCCAAAACCAACAAGACTACGGCCGATGTGTTGGTGTCGGTAAATGGTTGAACTGCTGTCAATATCTGTTTGTGGTGGTAAGTACGTCGCGTTGTCAGTGGTGTCAATACGTCGATGAGGAGGTGTCAAGGCGTTGGTGTACTGTTGTCAACGTGGTGTTAGAGCTCTTGTCGTTTTGTGCCGCAGGTCAGTCATTTCCAACACTCCAAAACAACACTTGCTATCTCTTCCGTTCTGCTGTTTATACGTTCTATCGTTTCGGTCTTTTTTCTTCATCGCTATCGCCATTATCTTCATCCTAATCATTATCATTATCTCTTTATACTTCTTATCGTTCTCTCAGTCTCTGTCTCTGTCTGTCTGTCTGTCTGTCTGTCTCTCTCTCTCTCTCTCTCTCTCTCTCTCTCTCTCTCTCTCTCTCTCGGCGCCGTGTACCTTAAAACTGCCAGACGAGTGAAAAAATTGTCGGTTGACGGAAATAGAATATAAATCTCCATCCATCTATCCAACAACTGGTGGTGTTGAAAATTACCGTGAGGAGGGGAAGTGGGAGGGAAGGGGGGGAAAAGGGGGAGGAGGAAAGGAGAAGGGGGAAGGATGAGGGGGGGATCGGGGGAGGCAGGAAAGAGCAACAAAGGGGGAGAGAGGAAGGGAGAAAATGAGGATAGAATGCAGGAGGAAGACGATGAGGATTAGAGGAGAATTGGGGAAACACAGGTAGGGGAAGGGTGGAGAGGGGGAGAGGAAAAAGGGAAAAGAAGGAGAGGCCAAGGGAGGAAGGAGGGAAAGAGGTGAGATGGAAGGGAAAGGTCTGCAGGGAGAAGGGGGAGATACAGGAAGGAGAGGGATGGGGGAAAGGGTGCGGAGAAGGAGAGGGGAAGAAGGGAGAGTCAGGAAGGAGGAAGGTGGAGGTAAGGGAAGGGGAAGAAATTTAGGGAGGGAGATGCAGGGGATGAGGAAGAAAAGGGAAGGGAAAGAAACAGAAGTGTTGGAGGGAAGAAGTAAAAGGGAGAAGAAAGGAAATACAGGACCAGGGAGGAGCAATAGGAGCTGGCGTATAAGAAAACAGGGAGGACAAGAGGACAACTTAAGGGAGGGGAGGGAAGGAGGGAGTTAAAGGGGGGAGGGAGAAGAAGTCAAAGGGGGGAGGGGGAAGGAGTAAAAGGGGGGGTGGGGGAGGGAGTTAAAGGGGAGGGGAGAGGGGTTCAAAGAGAAAACAGATAAAAAAAAAAAGACTGATCTGAACCTAAAAAAATACCAAGATCAAGAAAATTACTTTACGAAAAGGAATGTTGTATGTGAAATAGAAGCAAGGAACCCCCAACACAATGTAAATAAAACACAGACTTCAGAAAAAAAAAAAAGAACGATCAATTACATCAGAAAAAGAAACATGTAAGAAATTTAAAAACAAAGGGTATCTTGAAATCGAAAAAAAAATCATGAAATTAATGAAATTCAGAGACATCACACACACACACACACACACACACACACACACACACACAGAAAAAAAGCCAGCAAGGAAAAGTCCCCATAGGAAAAAAATTATAAGTGAATTAGAAAGCAACAGGACCCAAAAAAAAAAAAAAAAAAAAAAAAAAAAAAAAAAAAGCCCCCAAACCCAGCCCTGAGCGAAAACAACGCAGTCACGAACGGCCACGGATGGCTCAAAGTCGCTCGCACGGACGCCAATTACGTACAGGCACGTGCAGGTCCTTCCTAACAACCTAATTACCCAGGAAGGTGCTAGTGTGGAGGAGGGGGGGGGCGGTGTGGGGGGTGCTGGAAGGGAGGTTGGTGGGGTGGGGGGGAGTGTTGGAAGAGGGTGGAAGGGAGGTTAGAGGGGGTGGGAAGTTGAAGAGGGAGGGAGGTTGGAGGGAGTGGGGGGGTAAAGGAGGGCTGCAGGGGGGGGGTTGGGGGTTGGTAGGATGTGTGTGTGTGGGGGGGTTAATGAACTAAGAGGGCGTACGGCGCTGCGCATGCGTAATGACGGATGGAGGAGGTTATTAATACGCCAGCACTTCCTCCTCCCCACATTTTCCCTCCCCCCTCCCATTTCCCCTCCCTTACCCCTCGCCCCTTTGGGTTATGCTAATGAGAAGGGGTGGGAAAGAAGAGGAGGAATGGGGTGGAGAAGGAGTGGAAAAAGTGAGGGATTGGAAGTGGGTGGGGGATAAGGACTGGGGAAGGTGGGAAGGAGAAATGGGGAGGGGACTGGGAAAGGGGAAAGAAAAGGGGAAAGAAGATGTGGAATGGGGAGGAGACGCGAAGGAAAAGGGGAGTCGGGAAGGAAGAATGGAGGGGAAGGGAAGGGAAAGGTAAGAGGACGTGATGGAGGGAAATGAACTGGTGAAGGGATGAAAGAGGAAAAAGGTGGATAAAACGAGGAGGAAGAGGAGGAGCGAGACTGAAAAGAGAGAGAGAGAGAGAGAGAGAGAATGGGGGCTGAATGCTGTGAGTGTGGAAGGGAAAGAGAGGGAGAAGTGAGTGGAAAAGTGAAGGAAGAGTGGGTATGAGCTATAGTGTGGTGGGTGTGGTGAGTGGATATGAAGTGGGGAGAGCAGAATATGTAGTGCGCAGGAAAGCACGTCAGGAAATCTATACTCCTCCACATTTACCTGGCCTAAAACTGACATCGTTCTATCTTGAATGCTGAACAGGAGATTAATTCTACAATATGATACTAGTCACGAAGAAGTGCAATGGAAAAGATGTAGACCCAAAGAACTGTCAAAGAAAATCCCCAAATTAAGGTGGACGAACTACGGGTGATACAGGAGTGAGGAGAGGGGAAGTGAGAGGAATGGGAGGTGCTGGGGGTGGGAAAGAAAGGTGGAGGGTGAAGGAGTGGGGTGGAGGGAGGTAATGAGTGGAGTGGTGGGGGAGAGGGATGGGATGGGGTGTGAGTATGTGGGAGGAGGGAGGTAATGAGTGGAGTGGTGGGGGAGAGGGATGTGATGGGGTGTAAGTATATGGGAGGAGGGAGGTAATGAATGGAGTAGTGGGGGAGAGACGTGGGATGGGATGTGACTACGTGGGAAGAGGGAGGTAGTGAGTGGAGTAGTAGGGGAGAGGAGTGGGATGGGGTGTGAGCATGTGGTATGAGGGTACTGAGTAAGTGGTAGAGGTGTGGATGAATTGGTGAGAGGTGAGTATACATGAAGTGGAAAGCTGGGATGGATGGATAGAGGTCGGTATACATGAAGTGGAAGGTAGGGATGGATGAAGCGAAATGGATGATATAAGATTGGATAAAAAAAAATAAACAATAGCAATGAAAAGACGAAGTGGAAGACGACAGACTGAATGGACTGAAAGTGGATTAGTTCAGGTGTGGATGGGTAAATTAAGTATGGATAATCAACCTTTATATGACAACGCACAATTAGGGACCTGGGAGTAACATCGACTATTGCAGCTTTTATTCTAGGTGAAGACAGGGGATTAACAAAAACTGATTGCCTGCCTTAATGACCCTCGTGCATTAATTCTATTCCTTCTTCTTTTATGACAACGAACTAAATGAAAGAACGGAAAAGTGACAATAAACAGGAAGTACAGAAATAAACATGACTCCCTAAAATTTACAAAACAATAGAAAATGGATTGCTGGATGTGTGAACGGGTCAAAAATAAAAGTAAGGATAAAAACAGAAATTATATATACGACAATGAACTACGGATGAGCGAGGCAACATAAAATAAAACCCAACCACAATCAGGAAGTATGCAAAAAAAAGTTAAAGACCCCCCTAAAACTTGGAGAACAATAGAAAATGGAGTGCAGATGTTTGGGTTAGTCAGCTGTTCTGTGTGGAGTCATCTGTTAGGAAATTCTTGTGGGTTACTGAGGAGAATGAGATTGTTTTTATTCTCTCTCTCTCTCTCTCTCTCTTAGTTGCTGTTGGTGGTGGGTGATTGTTGGTGATTGTAAGGTTTTGGTGGTTGATGGAGTTACTGTGTCGGATGTAATGGTGGTAGGTGATTGTGGTTGCGTGGTTCTAGTGGCTATTATGCTAGACGATGGTGTGGTGGTTGTGGTATGTCATGGTTGTGGTGGTTGAAAGAGTTATTATAATGCATGGTAGTTACAGTAGTCATAGCTGAGATAATTAGGCCTGTGGTAGTTAGGATGGGGGCTCTTGAAAACTGTGGTAGATGGAATGATGGGTAGGGAAAGATGGTAGATGTTCGGGATGGTGGTAGGTGAAGAGATTGTTATAGTTGAAGGCAAAAAGTTAAAACACTGTCACAGTTGTGGTAAATATGTGGCAAATATGTGGCTAATACTGTGGTAGTCAAGATGGTGGTTGTTAGAGACATAGAAATGTGATTGTTACAGACTTTGGCAGGTGGGAAAAAAAAATTGTTATCGTTGTGGCAGATGAAATGTAAAAAAAGAAAAAAAAAAAAAAGTCACGAAAAAGGAAAACGTGGTCGTAGTTGTGGTTAAAACTGTGGCTAAAACTGTGGTAGGTGAGGCACAGGTAGCAACTTCTTCTTATAATACTCTTGGGGCGATTAATTCAGTACCCCATGATTTACCTTGACGTGGAGTGAGAGATGTTGACAATAACTTAGCCTAAGCGTGGCCTCAGGGTTAACGCTTTCACCACCTTGACATCTTGGTTGGTTCCTCGTACCCTCAGTGTATTTTCTCCAGCGTAGCAAAGTTAATGAAGGCCACATCTAACACCTTAAGCAAGAAAATCCTCTCCTAAGTTAATATAATCGTCTGGAGGCAGCAAGAACAAAACTGAGGCGCCTTTGGGTTGATGGGGTTACGTTAAAGGTGTGGAAACGGTTAAATGATGGGTTATGTCTAATTATGAACCGGGTAACTCGTACGCAAGCATACATAAACAAACGTACACATAAACACACACACACACACACACACACACACACACACACACACACACACACACATTCACTCACTTTAACGGAATATCAATAAAGGTGAAATATTAATCATGTCAGTCTTGGCGAGTTTTATGACCGTCATGGCTGGGTGGAGGAAAGGAGAGGGGGTAAGGGAAGAGGGGGGGAGAGAGAGAGAGAAGGAGGAGAGGGAAAGGGGGAGGAGAGATGAGTGATGATGGGAAGGCAGAGGAGAGATAAGGAAAGGAGGAAGGAGGGAAAGAAGAGGGGGACGATAATGGGGAACAGGAAGGGAGAAAGGAGATGAAAGGGAAGGAGAGGAGAAAAAAGAGTGGACGCCTCTCTCTCTCTCTCTCTCTCTCTCTCTCTCTCTCTCCCTCTCTCTCTCTCTCTCTCTCTCTCTCTCCCTCCCTCCCTCCCTCCCTCTCTCTCTC
>NC_137012.1:26880652-26885652 GCF_032717465.1 Coenobita brevimanus
CCACACGACATCCCCCTCACCTACATCATCCCCCTCACCTACATCATCCCCCTCACCTCCATCACCCCACCATCATCCCACACGACATCCCCCTCACCTACATCACCCCACGCGACAGGGGTTCCGGCGCTTCTAATTCACAAAATACAAAGTCGAAATCAATGCTAATCGCAAATCGCCCCCCCACGCAAAACATCGCCCACTGCCCATATTTTTCGGGTTACAATGTGGCTCTCGTGACACCCCAATATCACAACCCGGGATTAAGAGAGAGTAAGTGATAAAATAGGAGCGCCCGTGTCATAAATATCGGTGTTATTGTATTGGCCTGATCCACGAAGGTCGCCTTATTTCCAGGTTATGTAGTGGAGGACTGGCGGTGATTTGTTACTGGTTCGGGTGGTGGTGGTGATTGTTGCTGCTGTTTTGGTTATTTACTGAAACTTTTATTGGTATTAACTATTTTCTTATCAGTGTTCGTGCTGTGGGGGGGGGTGGCTACTGTTGTTACTGTGGTTATTCTTGTTGTAGCTGTGGCACGGACGTTATTACAGGGTTATGTATCGGCGGTGATTTGTTACTGCTTCTGTCGTTACTGCTGTTTTGACTTTCACTTGAACTCCGATTATTACAAGCCATCATTTGTTCATGGTGGAAGTTTTTGTTGCTATCGTTTTGGCATGTTACTTGTTACAATAAAAGACATACTACTAACATTCAAACGCGAGCACTAAGAAATAGGTACAACATCATTTTCTACATTATTTTCCTTCTCTCGTTAATGTCCATCCCTTCTCGTCCACATACTGTATATAGTTTCACCTTTTTTTATATTTTATATAAACAGCTACTTACTAACTTCACTATACAACTAAAGCAAACACTAAAACAAACATGAGCAAGTTAGATATGAATGCGTTACCATTTCCTGTGTTCTGGGACAAACTGCAATCCATCTGTTCACGCCAAAAGATATGCACAAAATCACTAATCAGCATTATTTTGAACCAGCTAAAGGAATCATAAGGAACCAGTAGCCTATGCAAAAGCGGTATCATTTCGACTATTTAGAAAGTTCATAGCCACTCCTTCGCGTGAACCTCTCTTCCCCCCGACGCGAAAAACCCCCTCCCCCCGACGCGAGAACCCCCCTCCCCACCCCCACACAAATCTCCATGTAAAACCTCTCTTCAAAGAAACCTCGGAGAAGGAATTGGTCTTACCTAAGCCGCTGTGTACCAGGAAGAATAGGCCAATGGATCGTTCAGCTATGCCAGGTCACATAAGGTCATGCAGGGGTCAGAGAGAAAGAGAGAGAGAGAGAGAGAAGAAACAAAAATCTGTGTGTGTGTGTGTGTGTGTGTGTGTGTGTGTGTGTGTGTGTGTGTGTGTGTGTGTGTGTGTGTGTGCGTGCGTGCGTGCGTGCGTGTGTGTGTGTGTGTGTGTGTGTGTGTGCGTGTGTGTGTGTGTGTGTGTGTGTGTGTGTGTGTGTGTGTGTGTGTGTGTGTGTGTGTGTGTGTGTGTGTGTGTGTGTGTGTGTGTGTGTGTGTGTGTGTGTGTGTGTGTGCGGTCAACTATTGGCGCAGGGATAAGGTGGTGCAGGAAATTGCAAGTTGGCGACCCAAATTTATGACAGTTTTCGGGTGATCATGCAAAGGCGATTTATCCCGCGACCTCCATGACCAAAAAAGAAAAAAAAAATCCATATAAATAAATTTGATGTATATTGCCGTTAGTGTCATAAGATTGGCTGGTTCCCGACTGGATAATATGATGGGATTTACAGGAGGCAGGGAGAGGGGGGAGGTGCCTGGCTCCATCTTGGTGACACCATTATTGACAACGGCAATCTCTTTTCTTGACAGCCTCGGAGTCAACCCAAACCAACGTCGCAAGGGGAAATGGAAGGCGCTCTCTCTCTCTCTCTCTCTCTCTCTCTCTCTCTCTCTCTCTCTCTCTCTCTCTCTCTCTCATGGTTATCCTTCTTCCTCTTCTCCTCCCATCAATTGTACTCTACTCATTCTTCTTCTTCTTCTCTCTCTCTCTCTCTCTCTCTGTCCGCATCACTTTTCCTTGCAATCAGTGGCCTGACTTCAAGAAGACGAGATTTAGAGTGATACATTAAACATTTTACAGAAAAGAAAAAATATGGAACTATAAAAAAAGATGAAGTGGAAAACATGAAAAATGGAGGACAAACACCCTTCATACAGGAAAAGAAAATAGCTTCATGACTTGTACAAACAAACGTAATAGAGAACAAGGCATCGCACCACAAAATAACTATCCCAAAGACACTCTTCTTCTTCTGATCCTCCATTCGTCATCTCCTACAACCGCCTATCAAGACTCAACCTCACAATTTTACATCCCAGGGCGCCATCCACCCTGAGCAACACACCAGCCACAATAACTCGCTTCCTCGATCCATTCACTGTTGATTCTAAATTCCTACATCCAAAAGAACTCGCTTCCTCGATCCAATGAATAACAGTTCTACATTCGTACATCCACCTACTATACCAATGCTTCCTACAGACAATAACCTTCTCCATGTAACGAACCACTATTTAACCCTCCATGACACCACCTTAGACCATTCACATAACGAGCCCCTAGTCAACCATCTATGACCACCTTCTCGACCTTCCAGTTTCACATAATGAGTAACTATTCAACCATCCATGACACCATCATTTCGACCTTTCACTGCCACAAAAGGGCCACTGTTCAATCAGCCATGACACCACCTTTTCGACCTTTCACTGCAACAAAAGAGCCACTGTTCAATCAGCCATGACACAACCTTTTCGACCTTTCACTGCCAATCTTACAGCTTCGCCATTTCATCTGTAGCTTCCCTCTCTACCTCACAGCCTTTGTACCATGACAGTCATTACAGTTTAGCTTCAAAGATATTTTCCTTCCCTGCACCACATCCCCAGATCTTTACCTCCCCAAACCTCCAATCTTATTTGCCACATTCTACGACAGTATTAACTTTCACTTGTACGTCTCCAACACTGTCTACTATTAACTATCAATAATGTTAGCTGAATCCGAAATTATGGTAAAAATAAAACTTATCCCAGCAACTGGAGAACAGTATATAAGTGGCCAACTGTCTTGATGACTCTTGTTTAGTCGTTAGAAATAAATTCATATAAACTAATTATAACCACCGAATCATTCCCTGCCCTTCAACAATGCCATACTGATCCATGTTATTACTACAGTAATATAACCTTCAGGCACATCTCTAGTATAACCTTCCATAACCCTACCAACTTTCTTGAACAACTCGCCCATACATCTGCAGTCCTCCCTACAAACTCGCTCTTCAGTTGTCCTATCTTAAACAACACTATCTTCTATTCACCTACAACCCACAACAAATCCTCCCTTCACATCTGCAGTCCCTCCCACAAACCCACCAACATCTGGGGCAATACGGCGGCCAGTGACAGGTTGCAATAAGAAAAATCCATAAGAATGAGATTGCAGCTCTGGGGTGGTTTTCCTTTGACTTGTGTCGCGCTTTCGTCTGTTCTCACGCGAAGGGCCGCTACGGGAGAACGGCATTGATTCTGAGAGAGAGAGAGAGAGAGAGAGAGAGAGAGAGAGAGAGAGAGAGAGAGAGAGAGAGAGCAATTCAAAATCTGACTGAAGAGTTAAAGCTAGTTCCAGGTTTCAAGTAATTGCATGGATGGAAAGGATATAAAATCGTGACTATTGTCGCCTGTGGAATTTTGGTTACCTGGTTATGATGACCTTTTAACTCTCTCTCTCTCTCTCTCTCTAGAATAGACGGGGTACAGATTTACATATTTCAGCTACGTAATGAGGTTTCATGGGAGATTATGCGTTCGATATTTCTATTTACAGTCTAACCTAGGAAGTAAAAAAGAAAGAGTCGTCATTCACAGGCTGATAACGCCACCTGTACTTAATCCGATAACACACACGGTGAATTTAGAAACTGTATTTTTGGTACATCTAGACAGTTGTATTTAATATTCAAGGATCTCTAGTGGCGAAGGGATAATTTTCAGGCTATATTTAACTTCTCTTGTTGAAAAATCTTAAAATAAATGAGGTGGCCTGCAGTCCTAGCGGACCCAGGTTCGAATCCCGGCTGGGGCAGGGAACAGTTTAAGGATTTGAATTTCATTAAATCAGGCTTTACTGATCTACCAGAAGACCCGCCGACATGTCGTAAAAATACCTCCGCTAATACCAATACACAAGTCCTGTATGAGACAGCCCTAGCATGTATTCAATATGGACGGTGGGTGTTAGCGCCGAAGTGGTGACATGTAGTGGTGTATGGTATGTAGGAGGACTGCTGGGCCTTGATAGCAGGCTGTGAAGCCTATGCCCAGAGTCGGACACATAAAAAAAAAAAAAAAAAAAAAAAAAACATAAAATACATTACCGGAGTATAATGATTAATGTGGAGGGAAAAAAAATGCAAAAACGGAGAGCAAACTGGAGGAAGGACGACAATTATGGAGAAAGACGAACTGAGGAAGAAAAATAAAGACGGAAATGAAGAAAAAGGGATAAACGGTGTGCCAAGTACGGAATAAAATGGAAAGGTAACTGGACGACAAAACAAGAAAATAAAGACAGAAGGAACAAAAATAAAGAAAAGAAAGGTGGGGGATAAATAATGAGTAAAACTGACGGTAAAACAGAAAGATAATCAAAAGAAAGACAAGTATAAGGAAATAAAGACACAGGAAAGGTAGCTAAAACATAGTAGAAGATGAACGACTAAAAAACGGAGTAGAAGACGCACGAAACAGATACAACGGAGTAGAAGACGCACGAAACACAAAACGGAGTAGAAGACGCACGAAACATAAAACGGAGTAGAAGACGCACGAAACAGATACAACGGACTAGAAGATGCACGAAATATAAAATGGATTAGAAGACGCACGAAACATAAAACGGAATAGAAGACGCACGAAACATAAAACGGAGTAGAAGACGCA
>NC_137012.1:26890652-27013152 GCF_032717465.1 Coenobita brevimanus
AATAACGAGAAATACGTATATGGGCTAAAGGCTTTAAAACTGATGGCATTTTGTATACCACACACACGTAGTTACAACACACACACACAAACACACCTCTTCCCCTAGCCCTTCTAACCATCCCTATCCCTGTGCACTTTCTGTGGTCACGCTCTGGTTGAACAAAATAAAGCCAGAATGAGCGAAGTCCTACGTACAAAACAGTTACGAGGGGAAAAAAATAACCCACACATACATAAATTTCCCGACGTATGCCAGTCTGATGCGTGGTTTTGTTTTTATTCGTTCCCTTTTTTTTTTAATGTATCGTACTAGTGAGCTTGGTGTCACGCCGAACCAGGCAAGATTAAGGGAAAAACGCACGCTCTCTCTCCCGCAATTACTCACGCATTCGTAAGCAGGGCTGAGGAAAAACAGGGTGTGCGCGTGTGTGTGTGTGTGTGTGTGTGTGTGTGTGTGTGTGTTTGTTGTGAGGTAACTAGCTCAGGGGTTTATGGACTGGTGTTTTATTGACCTGTGTGTGTGTGTGTGTGTGTGTGTGTGTGTGTGTGTGTGTTGTGAGGTAACTAGCTCAGGGGTTTATGGACTGGTGTTTTAGTGACCTGTGTGTGTGTGTGTGTGTGTGTGTGTGTGTGTGTGTGTGTGTGTTGTGAGGTAACTAGCTCAGGGGTTTATGGACTGATGTTTTAGTGACCTCTGTGTGTGTGTGTGTGTGTGTGTGTGTGTGTGTGTGTGTGTGTGTGTGTGTGTGTGTGTGTGTGTGTGTGTGTGTGTGTGTGTGTGTGTGTGTGTGTGTGGGTGGGTGGGTGGGTGTGTGCGTGTGTGTGTGTGTGTGTTTATTGTCACACACTCAAGCACACTTCCACAGTCTTCAAAATGCACTTGTAAATATGCACCAATTTATGATCAGAAACTCGAGCCAACAAAAAAATACTTAAATAATAATAAAAAACATACACGAACAAGCATCATGTAAACACAGAATTGCACAACATCCATTTACACACACACACACACACACTTCAACCCCTGAACCACCCAACACACTCCACATACATACTCAAATACCCTGAACAGAGTCAGCATCACTAAAACACACACTATTCAACCCACACTTATCCAACTACCCTCCCAATCACCCATCCACCCCCCATTCCCCCACATCCCATCCCCACACACACATCCCACCCATCCACCCCTCACAAACACACTCAAAACTCACTCAAACGCACTCAGCCACACACCCACACACTCCCCACTGATCGTCCCCGCCTGCCAGCGTGGATAATCACTACACTTAATGCAAAAAACACACTGACGGCAAGATAATTCGAGGGTGGGGGGGTAGAGACAGGGAGGACAGAGAGAAGGGGGGAAGGAGGAGAGATGAAGGGAGGTAGTATTGGAGATATGAGGAGAAGGGAGAGACAAAGGGATGGAGAAGATAGAGGTAAGAGGGAGGTAAAGGAGAGAGGTAAATGGAATGGAGGACGGATGAAGGGAGGTAATGGGGATTGAGGAAGAGATGAGGGAAGGAAAGGGAGAGAGAAGGGAGATGAAGAGAAGGAGAGGGGTCAGGGAGGAGGGACGAGGAGAGAGATAAAAGGAGGTAAGAGGGACGTTTGAAGGAGGGAGAAAGGAGTGAAGGATGCATGAAGTAGAGAGGAAGAAATTAAGAGGGATGGAGGATACGAGGGATGGCGAGAGGAAGGGAGGGAGGTATGGAGAGAGGAAAAGTGGGAGGGATGGACACAGTTGGGGAGGGAAGGAGGGAGAGAGGGAAGGAGGAATAGATGGAGAGAGGAAGGGAGAGAGGGAAGGAGGAATAGATGGAGAGAGGAAGGGAGAGAGGAAGGGATGAAGGGAGGAAGGGATGGAGAGAGGAGGGGATGAAGAGAGTAAGGGAAGCAGCCAGCAGGGATGGAGGAATGAAAACAGGCGCGATGGAAGGATGAGACAGACAGACAAACCGACAGAGAGACAAAAAGACTCAGCACAACCCTCCTCCAGACGACAACGGACGAGTGGAGACGATGAACGAATCTTTGCGAGGACAAATGAGGAGGATTTATAGGCAAGTTTTGACTCTTGTGGTTCGGTGACTGTTCGTGTGTGACGTCATAACACGCAAAAACACCCGCCCGTGGAGGATACACTTTTTTGGGCTAATTTTCTTTTTTTTTTTCTTTTTTTTTTAACTGAGGGGTGATTCGTGTGAGAGCGGAGCCTGAATTCGATTTTTCTGTAACCCCGACTTCCCTCACTTGAAGAAAGTTGTCTCATGTTTAGCTGAATAAAATGTTATCAAGTTCGACTGTGTCGCGTTTCGATTTCATTATCATTATTATTATTATTAATATTATTATTATTATACAATCATCACCACCACCATCATCATCATCATCAACATCATCATCATCAATCATCATCATCATCATCATCACCATCATCAATTATCATCATTATTATTATTATTATTATTATTATTATTAGTCATTATTGTTGTTGCTATTGTTGTACCTTCTCTGTGCAAAAATATTTCCCTGCTCAAGAAACCAAACAATCTGTCTCCGCAACAGGTAAAGGGGTTAATGCTGCTAGTTTTTTTTTTTTTTTTTTTATCCTGACTGAAAAAAAAAATGAATAAAAATAAAGTAGCAGAAAGACAAAGTAGTAAAGACAATAATTTCGCTTGTTCTGATTCACACATCAATTTACTGAAGTGTGAATTTACTCAACTGGTTCAAGGTTAAGTGACTCACAGGGGTGATACCTCCACTCGATAATTCTTTGATTACCTGAGTCGTCTTTGCTGTTATTTTTACATTCTATTTCTCTGATCACCTGAGTCATTTCTGCTGTTATATTTACCTCCATTTACGACTATTGTATTTCCTTGATCACCTGAGTTATTTTCGCTGTTATATTTACATTTACGACTACTGTATTAACTTTTCTTGTGGCTAATAAAAAAGTATGAAACAAAATACAGCTAAAAGTGGGGATAAGAAGAATATATTGGGAGAAGATTGAAAGGATGGAGAGCCTGAAATTTATGAGTCAGAGAATAAAATTGGAGTGTGTGAAGAGAGTGACAGAGTGATAGATTAGAGTGAGAGAGTATTGTGTGGGATGTGGGTGAGACAGTAAGTGGTAGAGTAACTGTAGACTGAAGGAGTGTGTGAAAAAAGTGAGAGAGTACCGTTAAGTATTAGAATAACTGTAACATAAGAGAGTAAAGTGTGTGAATAAGGTGAGAGAGTAAACTGTGTGGGCAGACTGAGGGAGTTGAGTGTGTAAGTAATGAGAGTAAACAGTAGAGCGAGAGAACAAACAGGGAGTAGAATAGTGAGAGAAGAACGTGTGAGAATACTGAGTGCAAAGTGAGAGAGTAGAGAAATAAGAATAGAGCCACAAGAATAGTGTTCAAAAGTACAATGTCTGAATAGCGAAATGAGGGTAGAATAAGTGAGACACAGCGTAAGACAGAGTTAATGTGAGCAGAAAAAACAAATGAAAATGAATGGAATGTACAAGAAAAATAAACATGAATGAGTGGTATGTAAGAGAAGAGGAAATGAAAAGGGACCGAATGGGCGAGGAATGTATAAGAAGAAATGAATGAAAGGTAAAATATAAGAGACAACGACAGTAAAATGAGAGGGCAGACAGTCAAAGCAGAAGAATGACAGTGGAGTGATGGAGTGGCATGCCTGATCGCAGAATGATTTGACGGTATTACGAGTCTGACAGGGCGGAATGTCATGACAGAGGAGGATGGGGTGGGGGGGAAGAGAATGCGTTTAACAGAACAGAATAAGTACAAGCCAAGAGAATGAGTTTGACAGTCTAGATAATCACGACTCTACACACACACATTCTCTCTCTCTCTCTCACGTTCGGATGGCAAGGCCCGTCTCAACCCACTTGCTCCTGATGACAATTCCGCCGTATGTCCCCTTGCACAAAAAAATAAAAAAAATAAAACGAAAAAAAAAAGGGCCTGTGTCGCCATTCAATGCAGTCAATTACTCCCTCCAATGACCATTACGGGTAATTTGGAGTAATGAGGTCTCTCGTAGGCAAATTTCTCATCTCAGTGGAGCTTCAGTTCATCTCAGCTCATCTCTCTCTCTCTCTCTCTCTCTCTCTCTCTCTCTCTCTCTGGCATGCCTCTTCTTATCCCAGTTATTGCTTCATTTCTTCACTCTAATGATACAGTTTTCATTTCGTGCATCTTATTTCACATATATAATTACGCTCAAGGAAAGACATTACGAAATGGGTTGTTTAGATAAAGCATCATTAACCTCTGCAGTACGAGAGATCCTAAAGCCAACAAAATCTATCCCTTCCACTGAAACAAATCTTAAATAAAGGAAGTAAAACCGTCTTCAGATATGAAAAATGAAATACAGTAAAAATCAGATTCTTGGCCCTTTCTCTTCTTCCCTCTTCTCAATTCATCTCACTCTTTACTCCCTCTTTATTACCGCTCTAGTTAACACCTTCACTACGATAACGTCTTTATTGTTATCTTGATACGATATTATTCAGCATGGGAGAGATTGATCGAACCTGGGGTAGAGGGGAGGCCAGACATAACCTTTAATATCGTCTCCAGTGAGAGAAGACTTTCCTAAACTAAAATAATTTGTTGGAGGAGAGAATAACCTGAAATACGAGGTAATCCAAAAATAATGTCACCAACTGAACTGTTCATTTCTCTCGTCTCTCATCCTCTGTGCCTCATCTCACTGGATATCTAGTTCATCTTGATCATTATAAAAACTCATCTCACTGTCCTCACTTTCTCTGCTGATCCTCTTAACTCTTCCATTAGTTATCGCACGCTAATCCTTCTCCAGATATCCTCAGCCTTCTATAGATAATACAGCATCTTCTATCGTTAATCATCTATACAATATCTTCTACAGTATAGTAAATCTTCCTAAGGTCAGAATCTTACCATTAATCTCTAGGATATCAAAGACGATTATATTTAAACTCATTTATAGCCCCTAGCTTTGGAATGGCATGTCTCCACTAATACTCATAATAGGTAGGGAAACTTTTTTTTTTTTTTTTCCTGTCTACCATCAGATATCATTTAGCTTTGATTTGGCTTCTCGTCCCCTAAAAGATACATTAATTCCATCAATTTTCAACAACTCGGAAGTAATCAGCAATAAGAGCTTGATAATTAGAGTAATCATGGTTCTTTAACAAATGACAGCAACGATAATTCACCTCCAATGTCAAACTAATACGAAAAGAATTGATGATAATTACGGGTTAAAGTAACTGGGAAGAGAAAAAGCTTTGGTGTAATTACTAGTTATCAGGTAAATATATATATATATATATAAAAAAAAGGTAAAGAGTATTTTTCGAAGTTACTAAAGGGAGAAAAAGTCCAAGTGTTTTTATAGAAGTTATCACGTAGAAATTTAGTCAGAGTGTTTTTTTCCCACGTGTGCGAACCGAGAGGGCTGCTTCCCATCAAGAAGGGAAAGTCTACCACAACTAAAGATGCCAGGTGATTAAAGTATGCATCTCACACACACACACACACACACACACACACACACACACACACACACACACACACACACACATCACTCCCCTCTCTTACACGCACGCACAAACGAAATTTCATGGTCGTATACTTCTAAGGAGAGTTTTACGAAATTCTAACTAGCGGTGAAACCCTCGTAATCCGGAAACTGTTCTGGGTAAGCCGACAGACAGACAGACGGACGGACGAAAGAAGAGACAGACAGACAGACGAATGAACGGGCGGACGAACAGACAGACAGGTAAAAATCCAGACAAACAGATGAACGAACGATACAAAAGACGAACTGATGGACGTACGAATTAAGGAAAAAAAAAAAAAAAGAGGAGAAGGGAATAGACAGACGAATGGAGAGATACACACAAGCAAACGGACATACAGACAGACTGATGGATAGAGAAAGAGACGGGCGGATAAACAGGCAAAAAAAAAAAAAAAAAAGTGGACAGACAAATGAATTTCTCTCTCTCTCTCTCTCTTTCTCACTCAAAATTCCCACACAGCTACCCATTAAATCTTATCTACCGTCTTGTGAGACAGGGAAGCAGGTCTTCTCCTTAAACTCAATACCAATATACCCTTCAACATACACCTCCGCCCCCTCTCCCCACCCCAACCCCCTTTCCCCCCTCCAACCCCCCATTTCTCCCCGCACTCCCCCCATGTGCAACCCCCCAAGGATAACCCCTCATACGGTATACCTCGCCCTTGATCCCCCTCTTAACCCCTCCCCCTTGAATACCCCTTTCACCCCCACCTCACATACAACCCTCTCTTATACCTCCTTCAGTTCCCCCTTCCCCCTCCCCCCCTCTCGCCACTTATTCCCCCTGTATACCCCCACATATACACCCTTTTCCCACATTCCCTTCCCCCTGTATACGTCCACATATACCTCCTCCCCAACGCCTCTTCCCCCCGTATACCCCCCACATATACCTCACCTCCAGTCCCCCCTCCCTTTTCCCCCCTTATGCCCCCCTCTGAACATGACACAGGACCATTAATGTCACGTCCTGCCACCTTAGTCTGTCACCGCCGCAGCGTCTAAAGGGGGCAGACCACCGTCGCCCCTAAATCGAAAAACAAAAATAGAGTTTAAAAAAAGTGTATTATCTTCGTTGTCATCGTCCTCGCCGTTCGTCATCATCACCATTATCGTCGCTGTAAGTTTATCATCATCATCATCACCATCATCATCATTCATATCTAAATCTTACCGGTATGAGCTATCGGTTCAATCCTTTTCCCTGAGAGGTCCCTAAAGCTAAGATCATCATATGGTACAAGAATTAATAAAACAGTAAAACAGAACAAAACAAATCCAAACAAAACGTAAGTAAATAATTAAGAACCACACACAAATAAAAAATAATTACAGAACTTAATCAGTAAATACTTGGAAACACAGAATAATTTATATTTCTTAAGTGTAATTTTCCTTCATCATCTTCCGTCGTAATTAAAGAAAATGAATCCTAAAATTTATCGTGACGAAATCAAATACAAACTTAATCCCTTCTCAGCCGTGACGCCTGTTTTTTTTTATTTTTCTATCTCAAGACGATGTTATTAATCTTAATCGAGATTTTTCGAATTGGATGGTTTTCACACAAGAGTCATCTCCTAAAAAAAAAAAAAATTAAACAAAAGTCTGAATGTTGCAAAAAAAAAAAAAAAAAAAAAAAGGGTCTTGGTTTTCAGAGCTCAAGCTAATGGATGTTTTCGAGATGGTGGAAAATTACAGTGAAATCTGGGAAATTAAAAAAAAAAAAAAAAAAAAACTTGCCACAGGCAGTAGGAAAAGAATGTGATGTCTAAAGATTATTTCTGATGTACCAGGTATGTTAAATTTTTCCGAATCTAAGAAACTCAAAACACGATTTTTTTTTTACGATAATGAGATGCGAGAAAAATATAATTAATTTTGCATTAGATTATGATAAGGCCAAAGAAACTAGAAAAAATAATGTGTGTGTGTGTGTGTGTGTGTGTGTGTGTGTGTGTGTGTGTGTGTGTGTGTGTGTGTGTGTGTGTGTGTGTGTGTGTGTGTGTGTGTGTGTAAAATGCTTGCGAAATCTAAGAAACCAAAGCACGAACTTAATTTCATCACTGGTGGTGTTAATGAGGGCCCATTATCACCAAAAGCCGTAAGGTTCATTAGCCAACTACTTACTGCTAATTACCCTCATTTCTCATAGTCACTGTATAATTTGATGGTCGGGCATTGAGAATAACTTTTTTTTTTTTTTCAGACGTAAACGTTAGAATTTCTTTGACTTTTCTGCTTAAATTGTGCCTATGAATTACTACTGATGACATTAAAATATTCTCCTCTCTATTCCTTTTTCTTTTTTTTTTCTTTTTCCCCACTTTTGCCTCTCCCTTTGCTCTTAATCTTACTTCCCTTTCTGTTCCCTTAATTTCCCTCCCCCAGTTTCACTCCTCCCCTCACTTACTCCCTCCTTTGCCCCTCACCCCTTTCGTCTATTCTCCTATCTCCCTATACCTCAGCTTATCCCTATCTCCCTAGCTTGTCCCTTTCCCCTTAGCATACCCCTATCCCCAGCTTACCCCTATCCCCTTAGCATACCCCTATTCCCAGCTTACCCTTGTCCCCCAGCTTAACCTCTCCCCTTTCCACCATGGCCTCCACCCCCTTCGTCAACACCGTATTTTAATAAAGATGAACATCCCTCGACTATTTGCATAATTAACACGCTCATAAAATTCGTACTCCTAGCATATACCCCATCCTTATTACAGGTGGCGACAGACAGCCAGGGGTTCCAATAATCACCACCAGAGTACGTCACTGTCAAGGGTTAATTCTCTCGATTCAGTCACTGTCGCCAGCGCAGAACGACAGCGAATTTTAGGACGCCAATGCACTCACTCACACCATCCCCTCCCGATAGTTACGATCCCCGATAGTTACGAATATGTGTGAGAGGAACAGGAAAGCTCAAAAACACTATCAACTTATGCTTAACGAAATGAGCCATGCTGTATATCCAATTACTCATCATTCAACCACACGAATATAATAAGGGAAAAATTTCGTATAAAACACATGTGACAATGAAAATAGCAATGGATTAAAGACTAAAAAATTTTCCGTTCATTCAAAATTATTTCAACTTCTTTGCCCTTACCTTTCCCTCTTTCACTGCTCACATGTCCTTCCCCAAACAACCCTCCTTTCTTTTCTCCCTCCCTCCTTCCTTCCTTCTTTCTTTCTTTCTACACTGTTCTTGCTTTCCCTGCTTCTCTCCTTCTCTCCCTTTTTTCCTTCCTTCCTTCTTTCTTTCCTCATTCTTTCCATACATCTCTTTCCTTGCCTCTATTCTTCCTTCATACACTCTTTTCTCCTTCCCTCTTTTCCTTTTTCTTCTTCCCACACCGCTCTTTCCTTCCCTCCTTCTCTTTCCCCCTCCCTCATCTTCCCTCCTCTGGTTCCCACGCCCTTATGTCACGCCTCATCCCATCATCTTCAACCCTTCCTTCCCTTCCTCTTCCCCTCATCCCTCCCCTCTCGACCTCTCCCCTCATATTCTCTTTCAGCTTGCTTTCTTTCTCCTTTCTCCCCTATTATTCTCATTCGGTTTCCCATCCTTTTTCTCTTTGTTATCTTCTCCGCTTCTCCAATTTATTTTCTTACTTTCTCTTTTTTTCATGCCATCTATTTCCCATTCTGTTTATCTTTTTTCTTTATCTTCTTTTTTTTTTTCTTCTTCTCTTCTCATCCTTCATGTTACAACTTTCTCTGTTCTTCCCTTCCCCTTATCTCCCATTTCGCTCTGCTTTCTTTCTCTTTCTCCTTTGGTCTTCCCATTCTGTTTCTTATTTTTCATCTTCCACTCCCTATTTTTTTTTTTTCACACCTCACCTTTTCTTCTCACTCCTCTTCCCCTCCTCTCTTTCTCCTTTCACTTCCTCCACATTTTTTTTTACTTCCCCCACATCTTGTCACTCTGGTTCTTCTCTTTGTCACCTTGCTTTATCACCCTTATCTTCTATCTTCCTTTTCTTCTCCCCTTTTTTGTCACCTTTCCCTTGCTCTCCTCGTTCTCTCACGCTATTCATGTTTTCTCTCATTTCGTTTTTTCTTCTTATCCCCTTTTCCCTCTCGATCCTTTCTTCTCTCTTCCTTTCCCTCAACCTCCTCGACCTCTCCCCTCATCTCCGCTTCTCTCTTCCCCTCACCTCCCCTCTTCACCTTTACCCTCCTTTCCTCCACTACTCCATCTTCGTCTCTCCCAGCTTATATCTTTCCCTTCCTCCCTTCCCTCCACCCTTTACTCTCATTTCCTTTCCATCGTCGCCTCTTTTCTTCTCTTCCCTTTCTTTGTTCCCTCCTCTTTTCATCTCCTCTCCTCACCTTTCCCCTCCTTTCCTCCCCTCCTCCATCTCAGTCTCTCCTCCCTTCCATCTTTCCCCTACTTCCTCTTCCGTTCATTTCTCCACCACTCATCTCTCTTTCCCTCGTCCCTTCACTTCCCCTTCATTCTTCCTCCTTTCCTCACCTTTAACCCGTTTCCTCCCCTCCTCCATCCCCGTCTCTCTTCCGTTCAATTTTTCCTCACTTCCCAAACACTCCTTTCTCTTCCCCTTACTTCCCCATCGCTTCATCTTTTTCCCCTTCTCTTCCCCTCACTCTCTTATCATTCCTCCCTCCTCCCCTCCTCACCTTTACCCTCCTTTCCTCCATCTCCGTCTCTCTTCCCTTCCTCGCCTCTCCATCTTCCCTCCTTCGTTCCCACCATAAAATCGACGAGCAATTTCCTCCATTTTTCCGTGTCCTCCCCCTCTCTCGCATTAACCACACCCCAGTTTTATCCTCTCTTTAAATACTCTCTCTCTCTCTCTCTCTCTCCTCTCTCTGTGGCTTATGTTTGTTTAAGAAGCACCTATCTTAGTCAGGGAGTTAGAGATAAAACTGAGGGACAGGTAACTCCACACACACACACACACACACACACACACACACACACACACACACACACACACACACACACACACACACACACGAGGATACAGTCTAGCTACCTCGTGCGCGTTTTTTCAGACGATTTTATTCAGCCAAGGTACTCCCCTATAACCAAGTATGGCTAATAAATTATCTCAAGTGAAGAAAGTATTTGTCATTTTATCAGTATCCAGACGATCATCCAACCCCTCATCCACTCTCGATATGAAAGCCACGTTAAAACAAAAAATACCATTAACAGTTCCTCCCCAACTCTCCCTCCCCCCCTCAAAAAAAAAAAATACTACTACTCCTAACACGAAAGATTTATGCCATGGTTATAATAGAATACGAACTCTTTAATTTGTCGTTCGGTAATTCGCGTCGACACTCACTCGTAACATACAGTGAAAAAGGTCTTTATTTAGTGTCATATTAGCGTTATATTCACGTTATGCGAACTGGGGACAGGCGGGCCCCGTAACTTAGGTCAAATTGGCAGAGTTAATACAGGTTATTTATACGACCCTGACCTCCCTACTACCACCCCCTGCCCACCCCCTGTCCCTCCCTACCACCCCCAGGCTTTTAATATGGCCATTGTAGGTTATCAATGAGGATGGTGTTAATATATTTGAGTCATGCCTTTGATGAGCGAGCGGGGGCGGGAGAGAGAGATACACAGACATACAGACCTCTCGGACCTTACAGAATGCAGTGGCTCGGTGTGAATATTGTTTGATGGTTTTATGTTGTTAAAAGAGGCAAAAGAAACAATAGGAGAGAGAGAGAGAGAGAGAGAGAGAGAGAGAGAGAGAGAGAGAGAGAGAGAGAGAGAGAGAGAGAGAGAATTAAGCTGTACCGGTAATAATAATGATCAAATGAAGAAAGGAAAAGTATCAATGCAGAGGTGTTCATATTTCGCCCTTCCATTCCAAGTTCATTAAGCCATTTCTGTCATTTCTTTTTTTTAATCAACATTTTACTTTCCACGATATTATCTCTAACCTATACATATATTATTTTTTATACTTTGTGATGCGATGTGTTACCCTCTTCCCTACAATCATATATATCTCGAGAGGATATTTTTCAGTTTTTTTTTTTTTTCCTGGAGAAGATCGATATAGCTTTATCTAATTCCTTCATTAAGAGGAGGGTCACCTAAATGTTAAGTACCGTAAGTAATCTCAAGTGAGATAGAAATAAATAAAGACGTCCTCGTGTTGAAGAGGCTATTAATGACCTTCAGAAGAACATGACACAGACAATGAAGACAGTCGCAAAGTTTGGCTAAGAAAAATGTAAAATGACTTAGATGATAGTGATGACAATGAAGATGATGACGAGGAAAGGAGGATGAGGCGAGATGACAGTGATGAAAGTGAGCATGAAGAATGGGAGATGAGTCAGGTAAGAACTAAGATGGTAACAGTGAAAGTGGTAATGAAGAATGCAAGATGATTCATGTGATAAGTAAGGATGGCGATGAAGAAAGCAGGATGTCTCAGAAAATAAGGATGACGTTGACAATGGTGATGAAGAAGAAAGGTTGAGATGAAAGTGATGGTGGGCAGACAGAAGATGACAAGAAGATAACTCAGATAATAGCGAAGATGGTGACGAAGGAGGCAAGATGAGATGAAATGAAAGTGATGGTGATGAAGAACATGAGCCAGATAGTGAGGATGACAAATGCTCTTTCTCTTACAGTGCTATATTTTTAGTCTCTGACACATTCATTAAGGCCAGACGGATTCTATTGCTCACTCTGTTTCTCTCTCTCTCTCTCTCTAGCCTGAACCTACCTCTTCCTCTCCTTTTAACTAACCCTCTCTCTCCCTCCCTTTCTTTTCATCTGCTCCCCAGTTCCCCTTCCACTTCCTAACTTCACAGTTCACAATTACCCAATTCATTCTCCTTTTTTTTCCCCTTCAACCTTCTCTCATTCTCCTTCCTATCTATCCTCCAACTCCTCACCCTATTCCTCAGTCTACATATATTTTTCCTTCTACTCCACTTCTCTTCACTCTCCTTTTCCTAATCCGTTCACCCTAGTTTCCCCCCCCCTCTCTCTCTCTCTCTCATTCAATACCCATTCTCCAACCACTCTTCTCTCCCACTCAGTCTCATTCCCTACCCATTCCCCAATCCAAAGTCTGGGTATAATTCTCCCCCATCTTCTCTCATTACCTCACCTTCCTTGGCTCACTCCATCTCTTCTCCTCATCATTCCACAACTGCTCCCACTCCCTCCCCATTCTCTAACCACTCCCCATTTTCTCTCCCCCTCAATCTCATTGCATCCACAGTCTCCAGTCTAAGTATGATTCTCCCCCATCTTCCCTCATTTTCATGTTCCCTTGCTCACTCCCTTTATCTCCCCCTCACTCCACATCAACTCCCACTCCCTCCCCATTCTCTGGCCACTCCCCATCCTGTGTATGATCTAATGTCTTAATGCATTCACAGACCCTGGCAACATGTGCATATATACCACACTCCCCACAACTGCTAATGTGAGGAGAGATGAGAGTTATCTTCTTGTCTCTCAGTCTCTCCTTTCTTCTCTCTACTCCTACTTCTCTCCATATTCCTCTACCTCTCTCCTTTCCACTTCCCTCCCTACCTCTTCGTTTCCCTCCTTCTCTCCACTTACTTCTCTCTCTACTCCTTTCCTTTTCTTCTTTCTCTCCATTCCACTTCTCCATGTCCGCTTATCCCTCTCCTTCCATTCTCCTTCCTTCGCTTCTATCCTACCCTCTTTTTATTTTTTTTTAAGTCATCCTTCTCCCACTTCCTCCACCTCCATTTTCTCCTTCCAAACAACTCTCTCTCTCTCTCTCTCTCTCTCTCTCTCTCTCTCTCTCTCTCTCTCTCACCAGCTTTGGGGCTATCTGGGGGCGGCGAGAGGATGCTAATGTTTATAGTTTCGCATTACAAGATCATTTTAGTTAATGATGTCATTGTTGCTGTCGTCGGCTTCCTCTGGCCTCCGTCTGACTGTCATTGAGCTTACTGAATAATGCATTAGGAAAGAGAGAGAGAGAGAGAGAGAGAGAGAGAGAGAGAGAGAGAGGTGGTCCTCTCAAGTTTTCTTCTCAAGGCAATACAACCGAATCGTCTCAGTTAAGCAAGTGTCGTATTAAATCTTCTTTATCGCTGCTTAAGTCTCGCTTGGAACTGATAACCTAAATGCTGAGAGAGAGAGAGAGAGAGAGAGAGAGAGAGAGAGAGAGAGAGAGAGAGAGAGAGAGAGAGAGAGAGAGAGAGAGAGAGAGAGAGAGAGAGAGAGAGAGAGAGAGAGATCTATAGTTTACTCTTCTCAGGGGAAAAAGTTCAGTTGAGGTTTAGCCTGTCTTAATTTATTATTATTATTATTATTATTATTATTATTATTATCAACATCATTATTATTATCTCACGGCACATTCCAGCGAAACTTTTATATAATGGATTCGTGTTGCTTTTGGAAGGTATGGATATCGTGTTGTCATTTTCAGGACTTCCATTTATGCCCAGCTGAATTAAATGGACTGGTAGTAGCAAGCATTAGGTAGTGTGTGTGTGTGTGTGTGTGTGTGTGTGTGTGTGTGTGTGTGTGTGTGTGTGTGTGTGTGTGTGTGTGTGTGTGTGTGTGTGTGTGTGTGTGTGTATACTTTCTCATATTCGACTAAGTACTGTTCAGCTTTTATACTTTCCCCTTCCTGCTTCTGGAACTCGCTGAAGTGGGGGGAGGTTAAGACGCTCCTCAGATAGACAGAGGAAAAAACAGATAGATAGATAGAGGTAATTAAGTAGGTAGATAGAGAAATAAAGTGATGGGTGTATAAAGTTTCTTGATTCGATCCCACTAAAGCCTCGTATTGTGGGTTCAGGTTTGTTTGAGAGGTTTTGATCCCTTATGTCGTCGGTGTAAGGGGATTTTCATTACACACACACACACACACACACACACACACACACACACACACACATATTCGAGGCTCGCAATACGGCAGCAGTGGCCAGAGTCGGCTAAAAAATAAGGTAAATATACACACGACGCTGTTCCCAACCCTTTCACCTCCCCCCCACCCCAGCACCCTCGCTCCCTCCTTCGCCCCCCACCCCCCTCTGCCCCCCTCTCCCCCTTGTGGACTTCTGCCGCTACCTCCTTCGCCCTTCCTTCCACCCCACCCCCCCTCCCATCTCCTTCACCCCTCTCCTTTGGCCTCCTTTCCCCTCGCTTCTTTCTTCAGTTTTTGCCTTCTTCTTCTTCATCCTTCCTTCTTTCCAGTTCGTTCAGCAGTTTAAGTGTTGGTCTCCTTCCTTTAATAATATTTCCTTCACCCTCTCCTTCATCCCCTCCTTCACACTACTCCTTCACTCTTTTAGCCACCTTTCCCCTCCTTGTGTGTGTGTGTGTGTGTGTGTGTGTGTGTCCTATTTTTTCCCTTCATGCTTTCTTCCTTCTGTTTTCCTATATATAGTTGGTCCTTGTTTTTTTTTTTTTTTAACACTATTCCACCCCCCCTTTACCCACCTTCTTCACTTCTTAGACCTCCCTTTTAGATTTTTTTTAAATTGATTTTCTACTCTTCCTTCCGTCCGTATCCTTCAATATTCGTACGTAACACTTCTCTGTTTTTCATCCACATATCCCTCACTATCTCCTTCATTCCTTTTATCTCCTTTACCTTTATTCACTTTATCTGTTCTCCATACTTGCTTCATTTTCCTTCATTTCACATGTCTCCTCTTCTTTCTTTCTTTTTTTACAATCATTTCCTTCAGACCTCTAATACAGCCTCTCCTCCCCTTCTTTTCCTTTCCTCATCCTTTCTTGACTCTTTTTATTTCCTATTCATTCAAACTCAAGTACTTTTTCTTCTCATTTAATCATCTCTTCATATTCATACTTCCTTGATCTCGTAAAATCCCCTTTTTCTCTTTCTTCCCCTTTTTTTTACACACCCATATTCCTCCTCTTTCAACGTTTCCTTTCTTCTCCTCCGCCTCCTCCTCCTTCTCCCATCCTCTTCTTCGTTTTCTTCCGTCTCCTCCTCTTCTTCGTTTTCTTCCTTCTCCTCCTACTCCTAATTAATCCTCCTGTCTCCCTTATCCTCTTCTCTTCCTATTACCCTCACCTCATTTCCTTTCTTAACCCTCTTAAGTACCCCCTCTTCATCTATTCCCTCATTTTCTATTCATGCAATCTCTCCATTTACACTTCATTTCTTTATTATATTTATTTTTTATCAGTATTCATCATCATTCACTTTCCTTCAAATTCTTCTTTTATCCTTTATTTTTTATTCATGCAATATTTCCAATTAACTTCTTTTCTTTATCATACATATTTCTATCAATTTTCATCACCCCACAGTTTTTTGTCGTTTTTTCCCTCCCCTTCTTCAAGACATCCTCCTTCCTTACATTCCGCCCTCTCGTCCCTCCCCCTTCCCTCCCTCCCTCCCTCGTTCTCCCTCACTTAGCGCCGTCTGTTTTCCCATCCCACTCCATTCTTCCTACTCATCTCTCTCTCTCTCTCTCTCTCTCTCTCTCTCTCTCTCTCATTAATATAAATTACTACAGAGTTATGCTGATCAATATATCTTGTTGGATCCAGATAAATTAAAATGAAGGACGAATTACATTTATCTAAATTAGAATATGAAACTACATATATTACCAACAAAAGGTAATTCATTGCACCTTTACTATATTACTTACTAGTTTATATCTCTTCGCCTCGAGGGGTGACATACGCTTTTGTGGCATGGTTGGTGGGGTCTTTACCTGGAGTTCGGGATAATGCGCCCCAGTTCGAACCCAAGAAGCAGGTGAAGGTTTCTGTATTATCTATGACGCTGCTAGGAAAAGGAATTGGCAATATCTTTTATCTCCTCTTATCAGCATGTAATCAGTTCCTAAGCCCATTACCTTCATTATCACCCCTTAACTATCACCACCGTTATACTAGACCCCGTCACCACCACCATCATCACACTACTACTCTCCTAGCCACCACCACCATCACCACTCTCCTCTTCACCATCATCGCCTATCCACTCCTCACCACCATCTTCACCAACAACATCACCACCACCATCACTCACCACCACTGCCCTCACCACCATCATTAGCCACACCTCGTCACCAGCGCTGTCCTCCCCTACACGATTCATCAATGTTCACCACCTCAACCACCTCATTAGCTCATCATAACACACCCTGGCGGCACCATCATCACCCTAACTACCGCAACTACCACAACAACCACGCAAACTACCACAACTCCCCCCAAACTACTGGCGCCCCCTCTCCCACCCCTTCTGATGTGCTGCTAACAACTATTTCAACAACAATTACCAGTGTACTTTGACTTAAATGATGTAACTATCCAAAATACTTCCAATATCACCACAGTACTAATGACTCTTGCTTCAACTACCAAAGATATATCACAACTAACCTGCCATTGCTTCCATAACAGCCGCTAGTGCTTGTAACATAGTAACCGTAACGAGCAACAACTACCACGCCAATTATCTGTTAAACAATTCACAGTAGCTCATAAATCATCAAAGCCACCATTACCCCATTACCTAAAGACTGCAGCTAACAAGGGCATATCAAAATTACCTCAGCCACCACAATTACTACAAATATCACCACAATTACCACTGCATCTATCCTAATTTTAACTAATAAGGATATTTTACAAGGACCACAACTGCAATTACCACTACAATTAACAGCGTTTGAAACCTAACTACTTCATTTAGTAAGAACAACTCACAACAATCAAACAGCCTTAGGTTAATTATTGCAGCTATCAAGGACATCTTACAAATGGCACAATAACTACCAAATGATGTAATTACCGCAGCCTGAAAAGACACTTCGGAACTACCACAATAACTAGTTTCGTAATTACCGTAACAATTACCGACCATCACCATCACCAATCACCACCACCACCACCAACCCCTTACCTATAACCACATCATCGCCTTCCACAACCAACACCACCAACCACAGACCCAACCACAATCACCACCATCCCTCCACCACTAACCACGACTAATAACACCCCCCTAGAGTCAAAACCACCATGACCACCAACCACCCAATCAACCAACCACCACCATCCCCAAACACGATAAATTTCACCATTTATACCAAACCACAACCACCACTAATCCCTCGCTCACAACCTCCACCACAGTCTCCACCACCCAAAACCTCTGATTCATAACCAGTCAACCACACATTATTCAACCACCCACAGCCAACAACCACCACCACCACAATCCCCATCCACACCAACCACCACCATCCCCATCCACACCAACCACCACAATCCTCACCCTACCACCACCACCACCTCCTGCCATCCCCATCCACACCAACCACCACAATCCTCACCCTTCCACCACCACGACCGTCGACCACTACAACCCACCATCACCAGCGGTCCCTCCACCCCTCCGCCAGCCACCCTCCCCACTAACCACCCCGTCAAACACAGCTAATAATAAAAAGACTGGCAACCGCGTGTGTTTCTCTCAATAAGGCCTGGGATCTGTTGCGTCGTCAGCCAGAAACAATGACCCGCCCTCAACTTGTTAGCTTAGGTCATTAGCGGATCTTGGTCGGAGTTTGTCGAAGGTTTTAGCATCGCGGTGGTTTGGTTACTCTCCCTCCCTCTCTCTCTCTCTCTCTCTCTCTCTCTCTCTCTCTCTATCTATCTATCTATCTATCTCTCTCTCTCAGCCAACAGTTCTTCCTCTGTTGTCTTATTATTCGCTATTTTTGGTATGTTTTCTTTCGTCTTTCACTTGGCGATTCTCACCTGTTTCCCAGATTCTTCCATCACATGTTTAACTTTCCTTAATTTGTGCCTTTCCTTTTATTCTCTCTCTCTCTCTCTCTCTCTCTCTCTCTCTCTCTCTCTCTCTCTCTCTCTCATTTAACTAATTTCTTCCAGTATCATATTTCATTCTTGCCCAAGTTCCCCTAACGTTCCTTCCCTAACCCTCCCACCCCTCACCCTTCCTTCCCTCCAAGTCCTCTCCCTTATTTTCCTCCAATCCTCTCTCCTACTCTCCACGCCTCTCCTCTATTCCCTTCCAATCCTCTCCTGTTCATCAATCCTGGAGCTCCCTTTCCTTCCATCCCTTCCTCTTTCCTCCACCCCTCCAAACCTCTCTCGTTATTCCTTACCATCCTTCCCCTTCCACATTTCTAACCCCTACTCCTCCCTCTTCTTTTCCTCCAACTATCGCTTCTCCCTTCCCTCCAGTTCCTAACCCCATCCATCCCTACATTAACCTCTTCCTTCCTTCCAATCACCACTTCTATCCATCTGACTCGATTTTCCTTCCCTTCCTTCTTCTTCCCCATTCTTCCTTCCTCCCCCCCTATCCCCACTCCAATCCTTAACCTCCTCCTTCTCTCCACTCCTCTTCCCACTCCAGTCCTTAACCCCCTCCTTCCATCCACTCCCTCTTCCACTTTCTCCCCACTCCAATCCTTAACCCCCACCTTCCATGCACTCCCCTCTCCACCTTCACCCCACTCCAATCCTTAACCCCCTCCTTCCCTCAACTCCTCCCTCCACCTTCACCCCAGTCCAATCCTTAACCTCCTCCTTCCATCCACTCCTCCCTCCACCTTCTCCCCACTCCAGTCCTTAACCCCCACTTTCCATCCACTCCTCCCTCCACCTTCTCCTCACTTCAATCCTTAACCCCCTCCCTGCCTCCGCCCCTCCCCCCTTGCCCCTCTGGATTATGTTTTATGTCCTTCCCCCCCCTCCCTCCCGAACAGACGAGAGGGCAACAATTTATGCAAAACAGATCTTGCTAATGTTGCGCGTCGAGTGTGGCTCAGCGCGTCTCAGCCTGCGTTGCCATCTCGGCCTCGAAGTTGAATTTATGGCAGATGGAAAAGGGAAATGAGAGAAAGGGGGAAATGAGAGAAAGGGAGAAATGAGAGAGAGAGAGAGGTGAGAAGGAGAGAACTGAGAAGAAAACATCTGAGAGAAAGGGAGAAATAAGACAAAGAGAGAAGTGAGAGAAGGAGAGAACTGAAAAGATAAACTCTAAGAAAGGACTGAGAGAAAGAGAGACATGAAAGAGAGAAGTGAGAGAGAGAACTGAGAAGAAAAGAACTGAGGGAGAGAGAGGAATCAAGGAATGAGAGATATGAGAGAAAGAGAAAAATGAGAGAGAGAACTGAGAAGAAAAGAAGTGTGAGAGACAGACAAGACTGAGAGAAAGAGAGAAATGAGTGAAAGAAGTGAAAGAAGATGAGAACTGAGAAGAAAGGGGACAGCGAGGCATCAAAGAAAGAGAAATGAGAGAAGAAGAGAAGTGAAAAAAGAAGAAAAGTGAGAAGACAAGAACTGAGGGAGAGTGAGAGAGAGGATAGAGAGAAAAAAAAGAGGCTGGTTGAAAAGGCGACTCCAAGGATGTAAGCATTAACCACACTGTATCGTATAAATACTTTTTACGTATATACAGTTACACATCATTATCCTATCCCCAGTTGTTACCAGTACATTTTATTTACTTCTCATTAACCCTGAGTCACTATCAATATATATTTGCTACTTTATCCTACCAACTCCTTTATAAGTAAGACGATGATGATGATTTCTTGGACTGCTATTTCTATTAATATATTTTTCAATGGTACGAAAACGCATCCACATTTTTTTATGTTTTGTACTTTCTATGCCCTATCCTACGGTCGAACGTACTGTACACTCATCTATTTTTTTAATTAGATGTGTAACTCATCTTATTTTCTCTCTCTCTTTTTTTTTTTTTTTTTTTTATTGCAAGCATCATCCATCACTCTTGTTATCTTACTTGGCGAAGGTTAAAGAGATGCATTCGAAGAGGCTTGTGTGTCCAGTTATCTTAGACTTTTTTCTTAGTTTGTCTTACTAATGACCTCGTATTCGTATTCATCAACTTGTTACAACTTCGCTCAGCCAGACTTGTTTATTAATTGTGAGCTTTCGTCGACGATCTCTGTATCAATGTTGGAGTGGTTGTAAAGTGAATCAGATACTTGATATTTTTGTTGTTTAAAATTACGAGTACTGGAATATAGTCGATCATTTTCCCACACAGTTAGACGTTTGTGTAATTAGTTATATTTTGTACTGGTGAGTTTACATTCTCCTATAATTTGCCAACTTGAAGCTATAATTATTAGAGTAGATCAGAATCTTGTAATATTCTTCGTCGCGTACGTCTTATTGTTGTTGTTGGTGATTTTTTTTTTTTTTCTTTACGTAGGGTTTTCATCTCAGACAGGACACAGGCTTTCATTCTGTTTTCTGCTGTATCAGTGTTAGGATGCGCACCTGTTTCTTTTCTTTTTTGATCGAACGTCACTTCATCACTGATAAGCTTCGTATTATCATACTGTATACCTCATTATTGTAACTCTCCTTTCTGGATATTCTGACGTATACTGAAAGATGCTTTGGTTTTACTGTGACCAAAACATGAAGCGCATATTTCTTGTTTGCGCAAGTACAAAATTTCCGCACAAATACCAAAAAGGATGAAAAATCGAAGGAAGAGCAGTCAGAAAGTCTAGTAATCTTGGTATCCCGATCTTCCTTACTGATAATACTAAGACTGCGCAGATTCGAACATTGCGCATAAAAGCAATGCCAAAGTTCGCAGACCAGCTCGACAACCCCGATTCTCACTAGCGCCAATTCCAAGATCGCACAGATACGAATAGTGCTCAGAACCAAGAATGCACAAATCTGAGGAATGCGCAGACCTGCCCTCCGTTGCGCCAACTTCAAGAAAGCGCAATATAAGAAATTTATGCCAAAGTCAGATGAACGAACAGGTCATCCAATCATCCCGAGCCCTCCCTACTAACACCAATTCCAACATAGCGCAGATTAAAAAAAAAAAAAAAAAAAAAATGCACAGATCCGCAAAAGACAGTTCATCTCAGTATCTTCACCCATCCATTCCAGCGGTAATTCCACGATAGCGCAGATCCCAAGAAGGCGCAGATCCTAAGAATGCGCAGATCATCCGGTAGCATCCCCCCTAAACAACATCTGCTTTATGAGAGGGAGGCCGAGGACGCCGCTATGCCTAAGAAACGGTAATTACACGTTTACGATCCCATTCCGCCAGACCCGTACGCCGCCCTCCTCCGCTCCATCAGCTGACGCTAAAAAAAAAAAAAAAAAATAGAGAGAGAGAGAGAGAGAGAGAGAAACAACTGTATAGGGAAGCTGGAGGGAAAATGAACGATGGGTAAATGTGAAATGAAGTGAAAAATAAAATATATATATCAGAGAATGGTGATGGTAAAACTGTGCAGTGATGATCAAGGGAAAAGAAGACAAAATAAATAAATATAAAATTAACAGAGTATTGGAGAAGGAATTAATGTTCAGAGTGTGAGGGAAACGGAGGTAATAAACGACGAGTGAACAGGAGGCAACATAAGGAAAATACTGATATCACGTGTGTGTGTGTGTGTGTGTGTGTGTGTGTGTGTGTGTGTGTGTGTGTGTGTGTGTGTGTGTGTGTGTGTGTGTGTGTGAGTGTGTGTGTGTGTAAATAAACCTGATGGAAAGGCCAGGCGCAGCTCAGAGACAAATCACAAGCTGGGGAAATTTAAATGAAAAAACAACATTGACTCCAAATCTTAATAACCGAGAGTGGCCGGGGTTCGAGTGGCGGTCCCAGGGTAGATGGTGTGTTTAGAGCTTTTTTTTTATTTATTTATTTTTAAGGAGAAGGGCGCCATTTTGGATTCATCTGCAGGGAGTATTAAATGCATAGAATATACATTTTATATTTTCTCGGCAGGAGCTGACGTGAGGGGAAATTAACTTAGGAAAGGTCAATCTGATCTAAGTCTGACCCAAAGTTAACCAGGATCTAACTCGCTGGAATTCATATCTAAGTAGAGACTAACACAAACTTTACTTAATACTGATAAGATACTAACATAAAAATTTAACCGAATCCTAATCGACATCACAACTTCTATTCAATTCAGTTTTAAGCTATGTTCAGTCTCTCTCAATTAAAACAAACCAAATCCAGATGTAACCCACTCCTATGGCTAACCCACATCAAACAAAACACAAAAACCTACAACAACAGCTAGAGTTTCAAAGGTTCAGAGAGTAAATACCCCCTACATATGACCTAGCCAGTGTTATATACCTTAAGGGAACCAAAACCTCTTTAAATCTTAACCTAAATTACAGAGAGCACCCCACATAGATCTAAAGTAACAATGTGAGTTTCATCAAGGTGAGTATGTAACCAAAATGTCGGACCTGACCAGAGGAGAACCAATATTTAATCTTAAGCTAATCTACCAAACCCTCCAGACCTACAACAAGAAAGCGGGTTCAAGGCCTTAGGGATGCAAGGAACCAAAATGTCGGACCTGGCCAGCGTCATATACCACTGGGGAATCGAGTGTCCTTTGAATCAGCTCTTCTTTCTAGCTGCGAATAACACGTTCATATTTAGAGTGGCTTATCCATAACTCTGATTAGCCGGGACGCGGTGTGTCTTGTCCTGGGGGAGTTGTGTGTAAAGGGTGGGGAGAGGGAGACACGGGGAGAAGGGAGAAGAGGGGAGGAGGGAGAGGAGGAGGAAAGAGGAAGAAAGGGGAAACGAGGAGAGAAGGGGGACAAGGAAGGCGGAGAAAAGGAACGGAGATGAAAAAGGAATAAGGCGAGGAGAGCAAAGGGGATGTGAGGGAAGAAGAATGAAGAGGAAAGTACCGAAGAGGAAAGGAGGAAGCAACAAGAGACAAGGAGAGAGAGAGAGAGAGAGAGAGAGAGAGAGAGAGAGAGAGAGAGAACTGGAGGAAAGGAGGGGAAGAGGAGATAGTGAGGAGTTATGAGGGGAGAGGAGGGGGATTCTCTGAGGGGAAGAGGGGAAATGGGTGCGTGCTTATGTGTACAATGCTTCCCCCCTCCCCTCACTCGAGCCCTGGTAATGTGCTTCATCTCTCTCTCTCTCTCTCTCTCTCTCTCAAACTTCTGAAATTTTTAACTACCGTAACTAAAGGGTAAGTGTTCCTACTAGTATTAAGACTAAACCACCTACAGAAATGAATCAAGTACGTATGGTCTGTTCTCTCTGGCATCCATCTTCTTTTATCTTTCTTCACTTCTCGATCTCCTTCTCCCGTCTCTTCATCATCTTCCTTCTCCTTCCCTCACTTCTAGATTCTTTAACAGTATCTTCCCCATTCTTACAATTCCATCGTCCATTTTTTTCTCCTTTCTTTTTCCTTCCTCCATCATTTACTCTCCAACTCTCTTGTGGTTCTCTCACCTTCTCTCAGTTTCCCCTTCCCTCCAACTCACCTTCATTTCCACCATGTCTACCTCTCTCTCTCTCTCTCTCTCCCACTTTCTCTGAAGTATAATTCATCTTCCTCCCCTTTCCCATCTCCTACCATCTTCAAAATCTCTTCCCTCTTTCCCATCTTCTCACACTGGTATACCCCACCCACCATCCCTCTACCATCTTCTCCCTTCCCATCATCTTCCCTTCTTCACAAACTCCTTTCCCAACCTTACTCTCACCATAATCATTTTCACCTTCTCTTCATCTTCCTCCACTTCTACCTTCCTCTGTCACTTCTATTTCCCTTCCCCCTCGCCCACCTTCTTTCTTGATCTTCCGCCTCTTACCACCTTTCGGTCTTCCACTATAATCCTTTCTTTTCCCATGCACTTCCCATCATCCCAATTTTCTTCCTTCTTTCCCAGCCTCCTTCGAAATCCCTCCCATTTGCCCCATCCTTTCCCTTTTCAAACACCTCTCCCATCTCTGTCTTTTCCCACCCCACCCAACTTCCCTCTCACTCCCTCCCCTCTCCCACTCTCCTCCCAATATCGTCCTCTCTCCCACCCGCTACTCATTTCCCTCCCATCTCTTCCATTTTCCCCTCTCAGGCACATCTCCGATCCCTATCTCATTTCCCACCCCACCCATCTTCCCTCTCACTCCCTCCCCTCTCCCATCCTCTTCCCATCTTCACGTCTCCCCTCGTCAAAAACCTGGTCCCCTCATATGCCAACCTTCCTCCTCCTCTCTCCCCTTAGCTTAATAAACCAGTACTAATGTGGTTATGCTCAGAGGGGAAAGAAGAGGGCTAAAACAGAGGGCATGATAAAGAAGGGAGAGGGGAACGGAGAGAAGAGGAAGATGGAGATATGGAGAGGGGTGGAGAAGAGAGAGAGGAAGGGAGAGATGAAGGAAAAACATGGAACAGAGAATAGTCAAAGAATACAGGGGGAAGGAAGATCAGAGGGAGAAATGGAGAAGGAAAATGAAGAAAGAAGGAAATGAAATAGCAAGGAAAATAGGAGAAGAGATCAACGAGAGAGGGACCAGGAGAGTGGGAAAAATGCAAGGGGAAGGAAGAGAAGAGGAGCAAGAAATAAAGCGGGGTGACGAGGAGAGGGGAAGGAAAGGGAAAAGAGGGGATCTAGAACAGTGGAGAGGAAGAGGAATGACAGAAGTGAAAGAAGAGACGACGGAAGGGAAACAGCATGGAAAAGAGAGAAAAAGGATTGGAAAATAAGGAAAAGAGGAGATGGCAATGCAACAGAGAGGGTGGAAGAAAAGGAAGCTTCAAGGAAAAGTGAGAGAGAAGAAAGAGAATAAAGAAAAGTAGGACAAAAGTGAAGGAAAATGAGGAGAGTTAGTTAATATGAATAGGACAGAACACGAGGAAATATAATACAAAAAGGTAAAAAAGAAGGAAGAAGAAAATAGTGAATAAAAAAAACATATGAGAGAAAAGGGATCAACATAAAAGGAAGAAAAGATACAGAAGAAAGAGGAATAAAAGAAAATGGATAAAGATAAATAAAGATAACTCTACCATAAGGGGTAAAGGAAGAGGAGGAGCAATAACTAAAGCGAACCCCCTTAGGACACATAAAGAAAGCCATAACTGATAACGAAATAATCTATGTTCATTATGGCTGCGGATAAGTGGGAGGGAGAGAGAGAGAGAGGGAGAGAGAGAGAGAGAGAGAGAGAGAGAATGGGGGAAAGTGAGTGACAGAAGGGTGAGAGAGTGAGGGGAGTGTGAGGGGAGATAATAAGGAATGGGTGGGTCGGGGGGAGGAGATCAGAAGTGTGGGAAGGAGAGGAGTGGAGGGTATGAGAAGGGAGAGAGGGAGGGAAGAAGGGGGGGAGGGGAAAGGGAGGCATGCCAGAGGAAAACTGAAAAGAGAAGAATTAAAAAAAAAAAGGGGAGAAAAGCAAGATAAAAAGGAACAAGGAAATGCGACGGGAAGAAGAGGAGGCAAAAGGAAGGAAGCATGAGAGACGTATGGGAGGGAAGGGAGGAACGAAGGAAGGGAGGAAAGGAGAAGGGAGGGAGGACGCATCATGGATAGAAGGAGGGGAGGGAGGGAGAGACGGACTGATGGAAGGAGTGTCACGAGGGAAGGAGTGGAAGAGGAGGGACGGAAGGAAGGAGGGAGTGTCACTGAAAGAAGGGAAGTAAGGGGAGGGGGTAGGAGAGAGGGAGGGAGGGGAGGGAAACGGGTATGAGAGAGGAAGGGAGGGAGGGAAGAAGTGTCACGAAGAAAGGGAGGGGAGAGGGGGAGGGCGCGAGAGAAGGAAGAGAGAGAGGGAAGGAGCAGGGGGAACTTGGGCGTGGGAGGGTGGAAGGGTTGGAAAGAGGAAAGGGTTAAATTACTCTTTTTATGTGCGCTGTTTTTTGTCTGGGCATCTGGGTGTCAAAAGCCGGACCGCCCATACCAAAAACCACCCCAATATTCACCCTTATCTCACCCCACCATAAGGATGATTTTCGGGGTCCAATTGGGGCATGGTGTTTAGGCCTCTTGAGCAGCCATACCCCATACCCCAATTGCCATCAGAAATTCGCATCTTAAATCCGTCAACATATCCTAAAAGCAGATGTTTCTACCATATTCTACCATTCCTCTACCATTCCCCTACCATTTTTATGCCATTCTTTCCATGTCCCTGCTTCTGTAATCTGAGAGGGGGTCTTTTGTTTTGATTAAGTTCACGTTCAGGTATTTTGGGGATGAAGATGTTGTGGTTATTTGGGAGGAGGAGGAGGAGGAGGAGGAGGAGGAGGAGGAGGAGGAGGAGGAGGAGGAGGAGGAGGAGGAGGAGGAGGAGGAGGAATATGAATAAGTAGAAGATGAATGATATAACGAGGACTCTTACTGAACGACCAGTTACGTATCTAATAACAGGGGTCATATTCCTGTGACATATAAGGCTCTGTAACGCTTTTTCCTTATCGACTTATTTTCCATATTACACCAGTCTCTCTTTTCTACGGTACTAAGGTAAACTATGCCCATTCTGCAAATATATAAATACCACGAAAAAATATCAAGGAGTAATAAATGAGATAAATCGATGGGAAAAGTTGCTACGAGGCTAACGAAGGTATAATTAAAAAAAGGTGAAAGATCCTATAATTTTTACTCCAGGATGATCTTAACACGAATCTTACCAGTGGTTTTACTACCTATCCGCATCAAATCAGCAACAATCTTACGGCGGAACCTACAAATACTTAGGACAGATCTTGGAAATACATAAGATCTTTCACATACATGTCATACATCCAACTATCCATCACCTTCCTGTAATTAGTATCATGACGAATATTACGAACGATGTGGCCAAACGTACAATCACGCATCGAAATACTGCTGTCATTATCCCAACTAATCTTACGAATGATCTTCAAGTCACATCTTAAGACGAATCTTTATACCCGTAAGACAGTGTTTGGGTGTAAGTAGTAAGGGTTGGGTTACACGGGATAAAATGGGACGTCACGCTGGGATGGGGTGTTATGATGGGCTCGGGAGGGGGTAGGAGGAGGGGGGAGAGAGAGAGGGAGAGGAGGAGGGGGATTAGAGGACAGGAGGGTGAGGAAGAGGGGGGGGGTTGAAGAGGGTTAGGCGGTATTGTATAAGGCATAATAAAGATGCCTAGATTGTGGGATGATGATATCACCAGTTATAATAATAATAATAATAATAATAATAATAATAATAATACCGTAATAATAATCATCATCATCATCATCATCATCATCATCATCATCATCAACATCATGAACAGCTTATTTATGAGAACAAAAAGAGAAATAGCAATACAAACTGATAATTCATATATAAAAATCATAATTACAAGGAAAACACATGCACTAAGAAAATATTTTTATATTTTCAAGTATTTTAACACATCCACTTAATCAACTAAACAAACGTACAAAGTAATGACCTAATTACAAGCTCTCCACCATAACGCTAAACTAACCAACACCCCTGATGAATCCTACAACCTATCTTGAAGGAAACTCTATATCTTACTTGAGTCCCCCACACCAGTAAGACGTATTCCCATGTTCTTTATAATATATGTTGTGAGGGTGCGTGAGAGGAGGTGGAAGGGTCAGCCTCTTAGCTCATTATTTATGCTGGGAACTGAGCTACCTAGATATACCCTTCCCAGCTCTTATTTCCCCTCTGTCTCGCTCTCCCCTCATTCATCCACTCTTCCCCTCCTTCCCCTACCACTTCCCATCCCTTTCCTTCACTGACTGTTTTCCTCTTGTCCTTCCCCCTCTTCTTCCTTCATCTTTTTCACATCTTATTTGCCGTTTCTTCCCTCCTCTCCTCCTCCTCTCCCTCCTTTTCCTTCCTCTTTGTTTTGCCAGTTTGACATTCTCATTCATTATTCATTTTTCTTCATCTCTCACACATTTCATTTCTTTTTACTCACAATTTCCTTCCCTCCTCATCCTCCCTTCATCTATCATCCTCTCTTTCATGTTCTTCTTCTAACCTTGCTCTCTCCCTGCATTTCGCCTCATTTCCCATTCTTATACTCTTTCATTATCTCCATTATCCATATCCGTATCATTTTCTCATCCCACACTTCTCTCTCTCTCTCTCTCTCTGAACTGGCAGGCAAATATATTTCCTAATCCAGACACCAGGCACGTTAACCCTTTCCCCTCACCCTCCCGTCCCCTCACCCTCTCTCTTCATGCCCCCTTTTTCCCCCCACCCTTCCTCTCCTACTCTGCCCTCATCTTCCCTCCTCCCCCACCTTCCTTCTCCCATCCCCTCCATCTCCCCTCACTCTCCATCTCTTTCCCCCCTCACTCTTCTCTTTTCCCCTCATTCTTCTCTTTTCCCCATTTCCCTTCTTTTTTCATTTTCCCCTATACCTCCCTCCCTCTCACCTCCTCCCCTACCTCTCCCCCCCATTATCTCAATTACTTTTCCTCCCTCACCCTTTCTTCCCCCTCACCCTACCCCTTCCCTCACCTCTGCTCCCCCACCCCTCTCCCCCCACATCTCTTTCCCCTTATTGTCTCTTCTCCACCCCCCTCCATGAACTTTCTTTTCCACGCTGTCTCTCCTACTTCTTCACTCTCACAATCCCCATTTTCATTTTTCGTATTCATCTACTCTCTCTCTCTCTCTCTCCCTTTTCTCCTTTTCCGCCCCCCTCCATGTCCTCTTCCTTCCCTCCCTCCCATGCCTTCCCTTCTCCTTCCTATATTACGCTTATCACTCCGCCTTTACCCTTACTCTCACTCACTCCTCCCACGCCCCCGTTGCCCCCCCCCTCTCTCTCTCTCACTCCTCTCCCCTCCTTCCTGCCCATTTCCCCTTTCCTTCGCCTTTTTATCGCCCATTTCTATTTCAAGTCTTGGCGAAATATCCAAACAGTTATGCAAATGTGGTTTTGTTTTCCTGTTGAAGTGGCTCCGTGGCGATGCTGAGACGGGAAGCGAGGAGGGGGAGGAAAGAGAATGGGGGAGAGATAGAAGAGAGAGGAGGAGGTATGGACGAGGAGGAGGAGAGATAAGGGGGAGAGGAAGGGAAGAGGGGGAGAGGAGAGGAGGGGAGGGATGAGAATGTGGGAGAGAAGAGGGGGAGCTGGGTGAAAGGAGAGAAAGAGAAGGGGGAGAAAGGAGGAGGGAAGATGGGGAAAAGGGTGAGAGAAGAGAATAAGAATAAAGAGATGAAGAGGCTAGTGAGTTAGGGCAGTGAAAGGAGAAAGGAGGCTATGAAAGAGAACATTGATGAGGGAAGAGAAAGAGACAGGGGAGCTAGGCTGTAAAGAGAGGAGTGAAAAGGCGAATTAATGAGGGGAGAGAGAGAGGGAAAGGGGAGGAAGGCAAGGGGAAAGAAAAGGGTTGATCCTCCCTAAGCAAAGACGATGATTCCAAACACACATACGCCGTGTTTGTTCATTTACGTATTAATGCTTTCTTTAATTCGGTCGGCAAATCTACACTGAGGGTTTGGGTTCCTGAAGCGAGAGAGAGAGAGAGAGAGAGAGAGAGAGAGAGAGAGAGAGAGAGAGAGAGAGTTACAAGGACAAGTAATAGCTCAAAAAGTCGTACGATCCACACCGAGAGGGTACCACGAATAAAGTAGCCAGGTACACGTTGCTACATAATGAGAGAAAGATAGAGCAAAGATGACGACTCCCTTCACCCACCTCTTCCACCCACAGATGGAAAAGGAAGTGCACCTAACCTGAGGGAAAATGTACGGGCTAGGAAATTTTAACAGGAAAGGGGGCTAGGAAATTTTACAGGAGAGGAGGAAACCAGTTATGCCTCATAAACCTCTGTTTAATCTAGTTCCAAACTGCCCTACGAAGGAAGTGTTAATTACCTGCGCTGGTGGTTGATTACAGGTGCTGCAGATATTAAATAGCAGGAAATTAGAAAAAAAAAATACTTATAGAAATGGATTAATATCTCGCTTCAGAAATTCGAAACCTCAGAACATGTAAAGGAATAATTACTGATAACGAAAATTAATTCCTAATCATAAAGCTGAGATAGTGACCATGGGAGAGAATTATCATGTGTCTGAGTGTACGGTATTCTTGTTTTGCCTTCCTTCCTTCCTTCATTCCTTCTCTCATTCTCTCCTTCCTTCCTTCCTTCCCTTCCTTCCTTCCTACATCTGCCAGGGGGTGTCAGAGGGGATGAGAAGCTCCCTAATGACAGTCACTCCCTTTCTTTACCCATAAACACCACGGCCACGGGATGCTTTGGGAGAGGGAGAGGGGAGAGAAAGGGTTGTCAGAGGAGTGATGGTGAGGGGTAAGGAGGGCAGGATTGGAAAAGGGAAGGGAGGAGGGTAGACTGAAGGAACGGGTAGGGAAGAGGACTAGATGCCTTTAGGGTGAGGAAGGAAAGGGGAGGGGAAGGTAAGCGGAAGGGGAAAAGGGAAGGAAAGGGAAAGGAGAGGGAGGAGGGGAGAAGGAGAGGTAGAAAGAGGTACTAGGTGCTTTCGTGGTGGTGAAGGAGGGAGGGGGCAAGGTAGGGGAAGGGAAGATGATGAGGAAGGGGAAATGGGTAAGACAGAAGGAAAATAGGGGGGAGGGGAGAGAAATACAGAATGTTTAAGGAGAATGAGGTGATGAGGAAAAGGGATGGGGAGAGTGGGGGAAAAAGTGGAATGTAAACAGAGATGAAGGGAAAGACAGGAAGGCACAAGGGGGTGAGGGGAAAGTCTCTCTATCTATCTATTGCCAGACGCCTTCATCCCGTAAGGGGTGGCCACAAACAAATCGTCTCCATGTCGCCCTGTCCCCCGCCATTTCACTGCCCTGCTGCCAACTTACATCCCCCTCTCTCATATACCTCTCCACTCCATCCCCCCATTAAAAGAAGAGAAGGAGAAGAAAGCAACAGAAGTTAGAAAAAGGGAAATGAACAATGGTGGTTATAAGAACTAACGAGATGGAAGAAAAATGAGGAAATATGGGGGAAAAAGGTGTGCAAACTGGAAAGAAGGGATGGGATATACGTAGATAAGATTAATATAAGAAAAATAATATTCAGAAGATATATAAAAATAGTAAAAAAAATAAAGAGAACTGAAAGGTGAGGAGTAAAGACTAAACAATGTGGAGGCGACAGACAAGTAAGCTGAGACTAATGAAAACTGAAGAAATATAACAAATGAGAGAGAGAGAGAGAGAGAGAGAGAGAGAGAGAGAGAGAGAGAGGGGGGGGGGGAGGGTGACTGGCAACACTGCTCACCAAGGGAGACACAGAAAACGGAGCAAGCTGGGAGGAGAGGGATGGAGGGTGGGAAGGGAGGAGGAGGTGGGAGAAGAGGAGGAAGAAGAGGAACAGAAAATAAATTAAGCCAAATAAAGAAATGGAAGTGGATAATAAAGAAAACCAAGTGTAAAGAATGATGAATATTGGAAGAACAGAACGAAATACAAAGAAAAGAAAAGAAATCCAAAGAATGAGAAGAGGTGAAAAGAAATGAACCAAGAAAAAGTGAAAGAATTTACTGAAAAACAAAATACTGAGGAGAAGCAGGAAGAAGACAAGAGAGAAGAACAGGTAACAATAAAGAGGATGAGAGGAGGTAGAGAGGAGACGGTAAGAGGACAAGAGGAACCAAAGCAAGAATAATGAAGGGAGGACAAAAAAAAAAAGACAGGAGGAAGAGGAGAAGGAAGAAGAGACAAAAGTAGAACCAGAGTATGAATAAAAGAAGATGGGAAGTGAAGAAAGGGTGACTGTTTCAAAAGACAAACACCCCTTAATCTCTATATAAATAACCGGCTAAGCAGTGACACCATAACTCAATTACAGCACCACTCCACACACACACAGACACACACACACACACACACACACACACACACACACACACTCCCTTTACACCTTCACCACGACGATTTATTCTACTCTTGCTGCCACCAGACGATTTTATTCAGCTTAAGACATACCTCTAGTAAATCCGGGCCGATGAAGAGCTACATCCAAGTCCCCCCGGTTCGAAAAGCCTCTCTCTGAAGCTGAGTAAAATCGACTGGTGGTAGTAACTATGGGATACAAAACATGCCATCGATGTGAAGTGGTTTACTCTTTCCGAACGAACGTAGGGTCAAATTTCACTTTTGTTATTGTCCATACTTTGTACTGTTTCGTCATAGCACCATAACCTTTCACTATATCAACATACGCTCTCTTTATAACATCATACCTTTCTCTCTCTCTCTCTCCACCATACCCTCTACCCAACATCATATTCCAACGCACACTATATCTTCCTCGTCTTAAATCTTCCCAAAACAACATCATAATTCTTCTTCCTGTTTTTCTTCCTCTTGATCTTCTCCTCTCTCTCTCTCTCTCTCTTTCTCCTCTTTGTCTCTTTCAAATCTGGTTTCTCTTACTCCATCCCTACCTACTTCTCTTCCCTGACCTTCTCTTTTGCCCTTCTTTCATTTATTCTTAATACGTCCTTCTTTTCTTCACATTCTCTCCTACTTGTTTGTTTCTCGCCTTCTTTCTTTGACTTCACCTCTGCCTACTCTGCTGTCTTTACCTTTCTTCTTCTTCTCTTTCTCCTCGTTTTCACTTTCTTAAAACAAATATGGCATCTAAATAGACGAAATAAGGTGATTTTTATTCCTTATCTCTCTTTTTAGGTCACTGCTCAATCCTTTCATCCATCCACCTCATTTTTCTTTATGCACATACGTTGATCCAATCGTCTTTGCATCATAACCCGTTCCACATGTCAATCCACTCTACTCCACCCTCCTATCAACCCTCCCCATTTTTCTACATCCATAGACCTATGAACTCTTCTTTGCTTTAACTTTATCCTCCCACTCTTCCCAGTCAACTCTACTCTCTCCTTTTACCCACCCTATCGTTTCTTTTCACCCACATCCAATTTTCTCTGCATCATAATCTGTTCCTCTTTTCATTCCACCCTACTGTACCCTCTTATCCACTCCCTCTTTTTTCCACACCCACCACATCCACCGCCATTGAAGCATCGTCTCCTTCCCCCAAACCCTGCCAAGGATGCTTTTTTCCCCTAACCCTGCGCCAAGAGCTGCATTTACAAGTGTCATGACGCGAAGGCATGAGGGAGGGTTGGGGGAAGTATCTGAAATTGTGAGTTGTTGAGACTGGGGACTGAATCAGACGACCAAATTATTAGTTTATTCTCTCTTCTTTCAGACGATTTTACTCAGCCTAGGAGAGAGATTTCGAGCGAGAAAGCTTCGATACAGCCTCCATAGACGCCCACAGCAAGACAGGACTTTCTTAAATTAATATGATTAGAAGGAGAAAAAATAAACCCGAAACATAAAGCCACCTGGTCGCTCTTAATCGGTATCACTTTCACCATCGCTTTCCTCCTCCACTACTTTCATCCTCACCATCACCACCACCACAACACCATTACCACTATCTCCATCATCACGTGTCCCTTACTCCCCTACCGCCACCATCACTCTCCCCACCACCATTTACACCACTATTACCACTCTCTCCATCATCATTTTTCTCTTACTCCCCTACCGCCACCATCACTCTCCCCACCACCATTTACACCACCATCACCACTATCCTCATCACATTTCTCTCTCCCCTACCGCCACCATGATACTCCTCACCACCATTTCACCAACATCACCACTCTCATCACATTTCTCTCTCCCCTATCCTCACCATCACACTCACTTCTCGCCACCACCATTATCATATCTCTCACCTTATCCTCACTATCGCACTTTCTCCACACTGTCGTCACCATCCCCATCATCACATCTTCTCCCCCTACCACTTTCACCCCTTCTTTCTACCACCACCACCACCACGCATGCTCAATCAACCCAAACTTAACAATATCCCTCCGAATCTTACTTCCTGTCTCCCTCTCACTTTTCTTCCCTCCCTCCTTCCCTCCTTCTCGTGTCTCCCTCTCCTCCGTCATTACAAGAGGAAACGCGTCATATCATCGAAGATTCCTGATAGCGGCTTGCGGTTAGGCGGTGGGTCTTAGTGCAGGGAAGGTGATTGCAGGAACAGAGTGGGATTGAAAGAAGTGGTGATTTACTTCCTCAATTACAGGGTGTTATTTATATTTTTTATTCTCGATGTTATCAGACGCTTTTGTTCAGATTAAGAGAAACCCAAGAAGTAGTGGAAGTAGTAGTAGTAATGGTGGTGGTGGTGGTGGTGGTGGTGGAGGTGGTGGTATATTTTTTGCAGTCCACCATCCACACTTCGGGGGACAGGGAAGGGACCGAGGGACGTTTGTTTAACCAGGCAGCTCCACCACCACGTTATATCGGTGCCACCACGTGAAGGCATCCCTCTCTGACACCAAGGAGTAATAGGGTTAATGAAAGTTAAACAGTATCTGATGACTCCAGTTAGAAAAGTCTCCCTTAAAATGAAAAAAAAAAGAAAAAAAAAAGAAAAAGATCCTGTGGTCGCAAGAATGGCAGACAAGTAAAGAAGTAAGAGATGCGGGAACTTCAGGGTCCGTCGGTTAATGGAGGGGAAAAGGTGGAGGCTAAAAGGGAAAGCGTGGATGGAAGGAGGGGGTTAGACTGAAAAGAAAAAAAAAAATAAAGGAAAACACTGGGAAGGAAAACGATACAGGGGAAGAGCGAGACAGGAAGGAGGGATGGAGAAAGAAAATGAGTGAAGAGAAACAATGAATGACCGAGGAGAAAAAAGATGAAAGGGGGGGAATGAAGAGAAGAAGAAATAAAACAGAGAGCAGCATGAGAAAGAAGAAACGGAAAAAAGGGGAAAGAAGGAAGGCAAGAGAATGAAACAGAAAGGCAAAAACGTAAAGACAGAAAACGAATGAAAGAAGGAATCAGGAAGGGAGGGGAAAGGAAGGAACAAGTAGAAAACCAACAACGTAGAAAATAGAGAGAAAAGAGAGGAAGCAAGAAAGCATGAAGAGAAAAGAGACGAGGAATGAGGAGAGGAAGGAGGGAAAAGGGAGAGGACACTGTGTAGCGGTATAAACAGAGTACAGAAGGCGTGAGAAGGAAAGGGAGAGGATAGTGAGGAAAGAGAGTTAAGGAAGGGGTAGAGTGAATGATATGAGGAAGAAAAGGAGGAAAGTCAGGAAACGGGGAATGAAGGACACAAACACAAAATAAAACAGGAAGGAGGGAAGAAAGGAGGTAGAAGGGAAAGAAGGAAGGAATAAAAGGATGGAAAGAAAGAAGGAATGAGGGAATGAATGAATGAAGGATGGAAGGAAGGAAGGAAGGAAGGAAGGAAGGAAAGAAGGAAGGAGAGTGAGGGAAGGGAACATTGTCTAGAGATATAAAAGGAGTACAGTTTTGGTTGTAAACTCTTCCGCCGCATTAGTGGGCTGGCGGGGAGGGAGGAAGGGAGGGAGGGAGGAAACACGGAGGGGAGGAAGGAGAGGGGAGGGAGGGAGGGAGGAAGGAAGCAAAGAGAAAAAGGGGAGGGAAAAAACTTTAAAGGGGGGAGAGAGATCGACGGGGGGAAAAAGAGAGAGGGAGGAAGAGAGGAAAGGCTGAGAAAGGGAGGGAAGGAGGAAGTTAGGAGAAATGAGGAAGGGAACAGACGATGGATGAATGGATGGACAGGCGGATGAACGAACAAATGGACGGAAGGATGAAGGGAGGGAGGGGAGGAGGAAGAGGAAAGAGTAAGATAAAAGAAGCGGGTGGAGAGGGGCATAAAAAGTAGCTTAAAGAAAAAAAAAAGAGGAATGACGAGGAAGGAAGGAAGGAAGGAAGCAGACTGAAAGAGATCAAGGTGAAAAAAGAAGATAAGGGAGGAATAACGGAAGAAAAGGGGGAGAGAGAAGAAAGGATGAAAGGAAGGAACGAGGTAGAAAGGGGACAAGGGGAATGGAGGGATATTGCGATGGAAGGAAAAAACAAAGGAAAGAAGGATGGAAGGAGGGAAGGAAGGAAGGAAGGATGGATGGAAGGAGGGAAGGAAGGAAGGAGACCCAGTTAAACATGAGAAGAGAGAATGTAAGAAAGAAAACATAAAGATAAAAGGAAGAGGAAATAAAGAAAGCAGAGAGAATAATAATAAAAATAAATGCGGGAACAGGAAGAGTGAACATAATCCCTGGTTTCCTGGGGGTAAAAACAAGGAGACACGAGTGAAACAATAAGAAAGAAACGAAAACAAACAGGAACGAAGCAAAAATTATCCAGGACCGAAAATATATGAAACCAAAGAGAAGATCGAGCGAAGAAAAAATTATCTGACCGAAGAAGAAGAGGAAAACGAAGAAAATGGAAATGTAAGAAAACCAAAAGTGTTTTTGAAAGGAAGGCGTAAAGAAAGAAAAAAAATAATAGTCGAAAGTATATGAGTTAAAATGGACTTTGCACCTGATGTGTGTGTGTGTGTGTGTGTGTGTGTGTGTGTGTGTGTGTGTGTGTGTGTGTGTGTGTGTGTGTGTGTGTGTGTTTGGAGTAGGACAGCTTGGAGTGGTATCATTCGACTGTAAATGAATTGCAATAGAGAATTATAAGAGTATCAATAACAATCACCTTAGATGAACTGTGGGACTGAGCTTCCTGCAACAGATGAACAAACAGACAGACAATTAGATACAGAAATAGACAGACAGGTAGAGACAGACAGACAGACAGAGACAGACGGACAGACAGATATAGACATTCAGATAAAAGCAGATGGATACAAATAAACAGTTAAGTAAATAGACCGAAGAACAGACAAAGCAAGTCAGAAGGAGGGATAAGTAGGCAGACAGACTGAATAATAGACCAACAGACAGGCATATGGACAGAGAGGCAGACAGACAAAATGAGAGAAATTAATATCCAACTCCAGATAATAAAATACCAAAAATAATATCAACCGTATATGCAGGGATGAAAAAGGCAGAATATTTAAAGGCAGATAAGAGGGAAAGAAAAGCCTCAATCTGCTCATAAAATGGGGTTATGTAATGGATCTTCCCTGTCAATGGGCCAGGCTAATAGATGGGGCGAGGAGGACGAATAATGGGGCTTAAGGGGGAGGAAGGGGGAGTGAATGGGACAACCCCTTCAGTACGGTGACCAATTAATTTTCTTCTGGCTAAGGGACTTTCTTCAACTTTATCTCTTGTATCTGGTGACGTATTATGCACTTATGTATGTATGTATGTATGTATGTATGTGTGTATGCATGTATGTAAGAGGACGTATGTATGTATGTATGTATGCATGTGCTAAGTGGAAAGAATGAGAAAAAGAGAGAAGAGAGAAGGATGGAGTGGAAAGGAAAGGGAGGACACAAGAGGAAGTGGCTGCTACACGTTAACAAACATAATAATAAACATAGCCAAAAACACGCAAGCACACTCATGTACAACAGTAAAGATGCATAAAACACACACACACACACACACACACACACACACACACACACACACACACACACACACACACACACACACACACACCTCCATAAAATACACACGAAAACACACAATTTTCCTCATGCATTTTTTTTTTACATGTCTTCGTGTGTGGGTGTTTTTTCTCGTTTTTTTTTTTTCCTGTACAGAGAGTAATGAGAGTCAGCAGAGGTCAGAGTGTATGACTGAATGGTTCTCGCTTCTTTGAAAACACACGAGAAGCCAGACCAAACAAACAGTGAAAAAATGTCTTGTTTTGGCTGTTTTTTGGTGTGTGTGTGTGTGTGTGTGTGTGTGTGTGTGTGTGTGTGTGTGTGTGTGTGTGTGTGTGTGTGTGTGTAATTCATGTTTGCGTGTGAAGAGTGTCTGATATTACGCGTATGTACTAGAGTTCATGACCTATGTGTGTGTGTGTGTGTGTGTGTGTGTGTGTAATATATGTTTGCGTGTGATGTGTATCTGATTTTATGTGTATGTTCGAGTTCATGAACTCTGTATGTGTGTGTGTGTGTGTGTACGCGGTTTTTTCCTCCCTCTGTCCTACATTCCTCCCATCCTTCTTCTCTTCCTGGTTTACTACTTAATTCTACTAAACATTATTAATTCTTTTCCATTTTTATCAACATTTCATTTTTGCATTTCAATTTGTATTCCTTATTCCTCCTCCTTACTTTCGTGTCGTTTCCTATGCCTATCTTCATTCCTAAGTACCCTGTTTATTTTCATGTGCATTTTATTTTTCCCTTCCATTTCCTTCTTACTGAGCATTTCTTTTCTTCCATATCCTCCCTGTTTTATCTTCTAGTCGTCTTCTCCACTCTGCTTCTTCTGTCTTTCTTCTCGTTTACTATCTTCCTACCCTGTGTCCTTCTCCCTTTCACTCATCTCCTCTTTCCCTTACTAACTTTTTTTTTTCCTCCCCCTTCTCCTCTCCCATGCATACTCCAAACCCTCCTACTTCTCCTCATCCTTATCTCCTTTCATCATAGTCTCCCTTATTCATTTTTCTCCCCTTCTACATTATTTCCTCATGTCTCCCATTTTCTTCCCTCACTATATTTTTTCCATTCCCACTCTTATACGCTTATTTCAAATCCTCCCAAATTCCCCCATCCTTATCTCCTTTCATCATTCTCCCCTTTATTCATTTTCTTCCCTTCTTCTTTCCTTTACTTCCCTTTTCTCCGATTTTTCCCCTCACTTTACTTCTTCCATTCCCACTCTCAAACCCTTATTTCAAACCCTCCTACTTTCTCCCCACCCTCTATCTCGTCTCATCATGCTCCCCACTTACTCATTTTTCTTCCCCTCTCCTTCCCCCTCCTTTATTTCCTCCCCTCTACGCCCCCTCTACGCTCGACAAGACAAACTTCGACGGAGCGTGATCGAAATTAATAGCTCAAGTGACAGCCTCCCCCTTGAGCATACGTTTGTGAATTCGGTAATGGTTTTGTGATGACGTGGTGGCTAGAATTGGAGGGAAAGAAGGAGAGAAAGAAAGAAGAGATAATGGAGGAAAAGGAGACACGGAAGAAAAAGAATTAAAACTGACAATGTCGATTATGATGATGATGATGATGTGATGATAATGGAGAGAGAGAGAGAGAGAGAGAGAGAGAGAGAGAGAGAGAGAGAGAGAGAGAGAGAGAGAGAGAGAGAGAGACGTGGGTGGGAGGATGGAAAGGGGTAGGAGAAAGGAGGAGGAGGAGGAGGAGCAAGGGAAAAAAAAAATGACACCCGTCGCGTTTGGGAATATATTGACGGAACGCGACAATCGTTTTCTTTCTTAGTCAATCTCCGTCGCTCTATTAATCGTCCGTGCTCCGTCACTCGCTCTATCACACTCGTTCTTCTCGCTCACTCGCGCAGCTGTTCACTTAATCGCTTGCTCCATCGGTCGCTCAATCACTCATTCACACTGCTGTTCATTCTCACTGTGGCGTACCAGCGAATATACTACTACTACTACTACTAATAATAATAATAATAATGATAATAATAATAATACTAGTGATGATGATGATGATGATGATGATGATGTGATGATGATAATAATAATAATAATAATAATAACAAATAATAAAAATAATAATAATAATCACAATACTCATTCACACCTCTTTTCACTCTCATTGCAACAGCAGCAGTATTTATGAAGGCAAATACAATCACAACATTAGCTGCAAATACTGTATCATCCACAATAAAAATAACACGAAACAGCAATGGGCATCGATGTAGTGAATGACCTAATGAGAACAAGAGGAGTAATTTCACATTTATATCAATCACAGCAATATAAATCACACCATTTGCAATACACATTATCAGCACTCTGAAAAACAACCACGTGCAGTATAAAGAAACGTCTAAAACCTCAATAACCACAGGAGGGAACGTGTGCAAGAACAATAACGTCACAAGCACAATCAAGAACAATAACAGCAATGACCACAACAACCTTCAACAATTACCTCTAACCAACAATTAAGAATATCCAACCACTCATGAACCTTGCAATTCTCCCTTTAGAAAAAAAGAAAAGGGGAGCAAAACTAAAAGAAAATAAGCTACCAGGAGACCAAGGAAGACGACTCGAAGAAGCGAAAAAACAGCTGAGCAATATTAACAGCCTCCCCTTTGCTCTCTGTCTGTCATCTCCAGGCTGTCTCCTGCTGTTTGCTTTCTCGTGTATCTTTCTTAAAACTTAGAGTGATAGATGAAGGAGGTGAGGGAGGAATGTGGAGGGAGGGGAGAGAAAAAGAGGGTAAAGAGGGAGGGGCGAGAGGGGAAGAGAGGGGGGGGGGTAGAGATGAAAGACTGAAGAGGAGAGAAAAGAGAGGAATGGAATAAATGGTAAAGGGAGGATGAGTGAAAGATGAAGGAAATGACGAAATTAAAGGTTGAAGAAAGGGATGTAAATGGAGGATAGATGAGTAGACAGTAAGGATAGAACTGATAGGGGTGGATAGGGACGAAGGGCAAAGGAATAAAGAATTGAACGGGAAATATATAGGGAAAGGAGTACTAAGGAGCAGGTACGAAGAAGTAAGGTAGGGAGAGAGACATAATTACAACAATGTGGGGGGGGGGGAAAGTGGGGGATGGTAAGTGTGGAGGGAAGAAAGGGGAGGAAAGAATGATAGAAGAAGAAGGAAAATGATGAAGAGTGAATAGACAGAATGAAAGGCGGGCAGAGTGGGAAAATTTATTACAAAGAAGGAATGGAATGGAAGAGAAGGATTGAAGAAGAAAGGGAAATGAGATTAGTCGAAAGGGAAAGGATGACAGGAAAAAAAGAGAAAATAAAAGGGAAAAAAAGGAGGGGGAAACAGGAGAAATAACTATAAGAAACAAATAAAACAGAAGACAAGAACGGATTACGAGGATGGAACGAAAACCCAAACAGAATGAAAGGAAAAAAAAAAAAAAAAAAAAGGCAGCCTATCACAAAATCCCACCAGGCATATATGTACAAAAGAAAAAGTTACCCGCTAAGGATAAAGAAAACGAGATTGGTCGAAAAAAATATTCAAAACAAAAAATATCTCAGTGCGAGCGATGCCAGTGTTTGATTATCATTACACTTCGATTGCGTTCCATTCCCTCTTTCATTCGTTTTTTTTTTTTTTGGGGGGGGGCGTCGTGTTTGATAAATTAGATTTCATTCTTTCTCATTATGTTGATCAGGTGGTTAGGAGGGAAGGAAAGAAGGAATGAGGGGAAGATGAAAAGGGGGAAGGAATGGGGGAAGGGAGATTAAGTGGTAAGAGGGGAAGGTAACGGGAGAAGGGGAGGGGAGGCTAGGGGAGAACGGGTGGGGAGGATAGGGGGAATGGGGTGGGGAGGCTAGGGGAGGGGGGCTGGGGAGGCTTGGGGAAAGAGGTAGGGAGGCTAGGGAAAGGTGAAGAGTTAAGGGGGAACTAAGGCGATTAGAGGGGAAAAAGGAAGCTAGATGGTGAGTGTGGATGGAAGGATTAGGGGGACGAGAGAGGAAGAAGGAGGGGCTAAGGGTAGGTAAGGGGAAGAATGGGTTGATGTGATAGGTGGGGATGTAGGGGCTATAGGAAGGAGAAAGCAGGTAGCGGAGAAAGTAAAGGTAAGATAGGTGAATGGATTGAAGTATAAGAGGAAGGGAAGAAAGGGTGAAGGGAAGATGAGGTAAAAGAATGAGAAAATTACACTAAGGTTAGGTGAAGTGATTGTGGGGAGGAAGAAGGGGAAGAGGGGACATGGGGAAGGGAAGGTAAAGGGAAGGGGGCGAGTGACACAGAGTAAGATGAAGAGATGGTGTGTGGAATTAAGTGACAGGAGAAAAAGAAAAAATGAGGTTAAAGGAAGGATAGGTGAAGAGATCAGAGGTTAGGCTGAACGACAGGGGGCGAGGGACTAGGGAAAAATGGAGAGGAGTCTGGGGTACGAGGAGGGGGGGAGGACCAAGAAGGGAGGGTGGGAAGGGGGTAAGGAGGGTGGGTGGGAGGAGAGGTAAGACAGGGTGGGTGGGTGAGTCTGTGGGTGGGGATGGAGTGATTCTTTCCCTGTCAGCCCACGACTCTTATTTTCCTTTTAATATGTTTGAACAGGTGTTTGTGAATAGCTTTTTCTGGGGGGCATCGTTAGCCAATCCACCACACCCCATAAAAAAAAATGAAACTCAAATGCTCTACTACTGTATTTTTTTTCTTCTTTTTTTAATGATGGTCTGGTTCAATAACGCCATAGGTAATTAATTCATCGTGTACATAGCGTGAATTTCTTATATGGCTCCGGGGTGGCTGGGGGGTTATGGGGGTGCCTGGTGGGTTTGGAAAAGAAAGGCGGTGGAGATACGCATTAATTGGTACGATTTTTTCTTGTGGTTTGGCAGGATTCGTTCATTTTGGGTCTTAGAAATGACTGACTTTTGCCTCTCGCTATCGGTGGTTACTGGTTTTATTATTATTATTATTATTATTATTATTATTATTATTACTATTATTACTACTACTACTACTACTACTACTACTACTATTATTACTACTACTATTATTATATCACCAATTCTTTTAAGATTATCATATCAATCATGACTGAGTATCAATAGCAGTAGTGGAAGCTGTGGCAGTAACAGCTCAGATCATATCATTACTCAGCAGCAATCATGTGTAAATATCATTACTATTATTAGCACTGCGTACGATATATAACTGCTATTGTTTTGGTCGCAATTTGTTATCTATAATACAGCATTGTTTGGACAGAGAAATTTTCGTGCCTTATTGCAGTGTAGCGTATAATTACTACAAGGTCAGACACAACACCTTCTACGTAATTCCGCCAACAAAAGAATAATTTAAGAATATACACCGTCATGCTGATAAATGTGTTGAGGGAAGACTGAGCAAGGTTAGGGGGATGTCGATGAACAGCGAGAAGATAATATATACCCCACAACATTGGAATTACCCGAAAATTTATCACCATCAATGAGTAAGATCACATGAGACGTATGTGGGAGGAAGACTGAGGACGATCTGGAGGACTGAGGAAAACTGGGAAAGAGTTGACATATATCTATAAAAAAAAAAAAAAAAAAAAAAAAGGAGGGGGGCGAAAACACTCGTATACACCACAAAAAAAGTATATGTTGTAGGTAAGAATATACTACGGTGAATTAATGCGGTATGAGATGTATGTAAGAGGAAGACTGGGGGAGATTTGGACGCTAATAAAGACTCGAGAAAGGGCAATAAATAATCCAACAAAGGAAAAATGCAAGAGTTACCAATATCACCCTCATGAAGCAATACCGCATGAGACGTACGTGTGAGAAAGATCGGGAAAGATTTGGAGGACTGAGGAGAAGCTGACAGATAATTCACAACAAGGGAAATTGTCAAGAAGATGCCACGGTCAATAAGTAATACCTTATGATACTATGTGCAAGAAATACTGAGGCAAGATTTGGAGAACTGTGGAAGAATGGGGAGGAGTCGACGTATGAGGGCAATAATATAAGACTAATCTTTATTATAGGTGTGTGGTGTGAGTGAGTGAGGGGGGAGTGAGAGGTGTGACTAGGTGAGGGTGAGGCAAGTTGGGGTAACGCGGTGGGCAGGTGAGAGAGGTAAGGAGTGAGGCAGAGGTGAGGTAACTGGGGGTAAGGTAGGTGAGTGTGAGGCAGACAGAGGTGAGTCAAGTGAGGGTGAGGCAGGTGAGAATGAAGTCGGAGGGAGTGAGGCAGGTGAGGGTTAAGTAGGTGGGAGTGAGGCAAGTGAGAGTGAAGTAGGTGGGAGTGAGGCAGGTAAAGGCAAGGCAGCTGGAGATTTGGAAAGCAGGGAGTGAGGCAGAGAAGGGTAAGCCAGGTGGGCAAAGGTAGTTGTTATTTGGCTACTGGTGAATGAGGTAGGTACTGTGAGGCAGAGGTGAATGTGGCATCCTGTATGTTGTGTGATACAGACAAGTTATGAGGCAGGCAAGTAGGGTGCGAGACAGGGGAGAGAAATGGCAGCTTTTTGGCAGGGGATGAATGAGGTTGGTGTGGTGAGGCAGGGGAAGGAAGAGGGAGAATGAGGCAGTCTAGGTGTTATGAGACAGGTGAAGGCAGGGTGCGTGGCAGATGGTGCATGATGTAGGTGATGAGAGTGACAGCGAACAAGGTGGGGGTTGTATGAGAAAGGGGAAGAACAAGGTAACTGTTGTTTGGCAGGGGGGGAGTGGAGAGGTTGTTTCTGTGGTGTTGTGAGGCAGGGAAAGGCAGGGCGTGAGGCAAGGAGAGTATGAGATGGGTATTATGAGACAGGATGAGGCAGGGAAAGAATAATGCTGGTGTTGTGAGGCAGGGGCAGGGAGGGAGGGAGAGGCAGGGTCAGGCAGAGGTAGGTGATGTGGTTTTGTTTTGCAGGGAAAGGCAGGGAGAGGCAGGGGGAGAATAAGGTAGCTGTTGTTTGGCAGGGGGGGGGGGGCAGAGGTAGGTGCTGTGGTGCAGGGAATGGCAGGGTGCGACTCAGGTATAAAGCGACATAACTCACTTTCTTTCCCCCGTCTTAATCTTATCTCATCAAGACTCAATTTATTCCCTTTTTACACCACCAGCCTCGCGGTCGACGAACTGAAAATTATCTCCCTTTTCTTGACAAACACGACACTCGGATTTATTGCAAGATCTTTGAATCGAAGGTTTATATGACACTAGCAATGGCTGGCGACAAGGGATGAGGAAGGGGAGGAAGGTAATTTTTTCGCTACGAAATACTACCGAAAGACGAGTGTAAGAAATGATAAAAAGAAGGAAGAGGAGGAAAAGGAAGTACTGGAGGGATTGTAGCAGCAGAGCAGGAAACGGATGGTGGAAGTAAAGGAGGAATAGTAGTGGAAGAGAATGATGGGGAAGTGGAGGAAGCAGAACAGGAACAGGAACAAAAGAATAGAAGCGGAGGAGGTGGTAGAAGAAGAACATAAGTAAAAAGGAAGGAAGATAGATAAAGAAGAGTAGGAGTTGAAGTGGAAAAAGAAGGCGAAAGGAGTAGAGGGAGGAACATGAACAAGAAAACTAAGAAAAGTCGGAACAGAGGAGAAATGGAGGAAGAACTGAGGAGAGCTTGGTAGTTTATGTCCAAGCAAGAGGGTTACGAGGATCACCAATGAAAACTACGATCACCTGAAGATTCCGTGACGACAGAGGTGAGAGTTTGTCATTTGAAGGGCTGGGAGTGACGGGGTGAAAGTGGGTGACGGCGGAGGTAATCTGATGGGCTCTGATGGGGAGAAGGGGGCCAAAAGGAGGAATATTATACCTGATCGTGAAGGAGGAGCACATAGGTGAAGTTAGAAGTCTGCGAGTGAAGGCGTATATTACCTAATCGTGGAGGTGGGAGCTTGTGGGTGAACTTGGGAGTTTGTGGGCGGGGTTGAGGGTAATTTGATGGGCTCTGAGGGTGATAAGAAGCTGAAGGGGAGAATATTACCTGACCGTAAAGGTGGAAGATTACAGGTGAAGTTAGAAGCTTGTGGGTGAAGTTAATCTGACAGGCTCTGAGGGCAATACGAGGAACTGAGGGGAGAATATTACCTGATCCTTAATGTGGGAGAATATTGGTGAAGTTAAAAGTTTGATGGAGGAGTGAGGAGGGGGAGGAGAGTGACACAGGGGAGATAGGTGCAGGAAAGGGGGAGAGGAGAACAAAAGGCATGGTTTATTTATCTCAGTGCAACCTACAGCTTTCACGTACACTCTGATGCTTATATTCCCTTTTCATCCCACTGACTCTTCTCATTATCCAAGCTCTTCTCTCTCCTTCCTACTAGACTAGTGATTATCTCAATGCTGAACTGCCCTAACTCCAACATACCTCCCTTCAGAAAGTGCCCACAGCTTGCCATACCTACAGAGGAGGCGGAACGGCGAGAACAGAGGCGAGAATTCAAAGGATGGTGTGTGTGTGTGTGTGTGTGTGTGTGTGTGTGTGTGTGTGTGTGTGTGTGTGTGTGTGTGTGTGTGTGTGTGTGTGTGTGTGTGTGTGTGCGTGCGTGCGTGCGTGCGTGTGTGTGTGCGTGTGTGTGTGTGTGTGTGTGTGTGTGTGTGTGTGTGTGTGTGTGTGTGTGTGTGTGTGTGTGTGTGTGTGTGTGTGTGTGTGTGTGTGTGTGTGTGTGTGTGTCTATGGTGTCTGAAGATGAGAAATGGTAAGGCTTGGAGCACCAGCATGGGCGGGGAAGTACAGGAGGGCCAATCTACGCGACTCATTTACTGTAAAAGATGATCGTAAGCGTCACTCGGCTTGGGTTGTAAATGTAAGGAGGGGCAGAGGGAGACGAGGGGAAGAGGGAGAGAAGGAGAGGGGGAGGGAGGGAAGAAAGGAGGGGGAGAAGGGAGAGATGGGTGGTCATGAAAGGTGTGAGTGGGAGGATGGGAAGGTTGATCGTGGAGGAACGGAGAAATAGGCGAGAGGAAAAAAGGATGCGGTGGTTTCATTTACCGTAAAAGATGGTCATAAACATCACTCGGTTTGGACTGTAAATGTATGGATAGTGAGAGGAGGGAGAGGGGAAGGGGAGAAGAGAGAGGGATAGGAAAGGAGGAAGAGAGATATGGAAGGAGGGAGAGGGAGAGGGCTGATGGTCATGGAGGGAGGGTGGAGAAGAAAGACCGTGGTAGGAAAGCAGGCAGGAATGGAGAGTTGCCCACCATGGATGAAAGGGTGTGGTGGAGGAAAGGAGGGCTGGTCAGGGAAGGAAGGTGGAAGGGAGAATTGGAAGAGGGAAGGAGGGAGAAATGGTCACGAAGGGAGGCTGGAATGAGGAGATGCAAGGAGGGAAAGATGGGGGGAAGGAATGGTGAAAGTAGAGAAGGAATTAAAAGGATTAAGGAAAGTGGGAGGACGAAGAGGAAAGTGGAAGTAAGAGGCGGAAGGGAATAGAGGTGTTCATGGAGGAAGAGAATAGGAAAGTGGACAGTCGGTGAAGCAATGGAGGGGAGGAAGGATGAAAGGACTGACCCATGAGTGAAAAAAGGGGTGATGGAGGGGAACAGATATGAGGGGAGAGGGGTTCACTATAGAGATCGGAGGTGGTAAACAAAGGGAAAAAGTGAGAGAAAAAGAGATGAGGAACTGAAAGAAAGAGAAACTGAGCAAAAAAAATGATGGATGGGGGGAGAAAGTAGGTCACGAAAATGGGAAGGGATAGTGGAGAAGCAAAAAAAAAATAATAATAATAATGGTGGAGGAAATAGGCAAGAAAAGGTAAGAAAAAGGAAAACCATGAAAATACGGAGGATCAATGGGGGGGGGGTCAGAGTTTCGAAAAAAAAAAAAAAAAAGGGGAAAAAGTGTGTAAATAAATGAGAGAGAGAGAGAGAGAGAGAGAGAGAGAGAGAGAGAGAGAGAGAGAGAGAGAGAGAGAGTTGGGAAAGAAGAGGGGGGAAGGGGGATCTGATGAAGATGGAGTAGGTGTGTGATGATGAATACCGATAAAAGACACAAGAAAGAGGGGGACTGAAGGAAATGAGGGACCGCGGGGGAAGAGGGATTGTGGGGAGGAAGAGGGAGTTGAGGGGGAGGAATGGTGGGGAAAGATGGGGAGTGAAGGACTGTGGAGGGGAGGGGAGGACGGACTGCTGAAGTAGGGGAAGGGGATGTAGAATTGGGGAGGAGGGGCGAGGATAGGGGAGGAGGGAGGGAGGGAGGGGAAACGAAGGCTCATGTCAGGGGAAGGGGGAGGAGGGATTGTCAGGGGAAGAGAAAGAAAAAAGGGATTGTTATGGATGGAATGGGGGATGGGAATGAGGAAATGAAAGATTATAAAGGAAGGGGAGGAAAAAAGAATGACACCAGGGTAAGGGGAATGAGGGATTGTGATGAGGGGAATGAGGGGATCCAAAGGGGAGGGAAGGAATGAGGGACTGATGTGGAGGGAAAGTTGGGGTGTGGATGGGATAGTGTGTGAAGGACAGTTCAGGAGATAGGGGGGATAAAGGATTGGGTTGGGCGTGGGGAGTGGGGAGAGGAATGAGGGATGGGGCAGAAGACGTCGATGGCTGCCAAAGTTGTACCCCATAAACAGGAGGTGATCAAAGGAGTCTCGAGGAAGTCCAAGCGAATATTCAAGACCATTAACAGGGAAAAAATGGGGCCTAACCTGTCGAGTCTATTAGAGCACCCATTAATATAAGGGGAAGGGGGAGGATCATGATAATTCCCCTCTTTAACCGAGCCGAACCAACAACTAAGTGTCTTTCTTTATTCTCTCTCTCTCTCCTACTGCTATGGACAACTGTAAACACATTGATTACTGAGTTTCATTATCAACATCAGCATCACTATTATCATCTCCGTCATCATCATCATCATCATCACCATCAGCCACTTCACACTAACAGCCTAACCCAATTTTTAAGCGAGAGGAAGACCCTTAAATTGGAAAACGATAAAGCAAACGAAAACAAGTATATATTTTAAGTGCGTACGCTTGATATTTATACACAAAAAATAGCACCATCAAATATCTGCATTTTTTCAAGATTAAATCCAGAATATGCAGCATAGAGTGTCTGCTTAGAAAATGCGTGTTAATTCTGATGTACCTCCCAGGTCCCAAATCTTGTAATAATATAAGAAAATAAAGACAGAGTAAGAAGAACATGAGAAAAAAACATAGGAACATATATGGGTGTCAGGTTCAGAATAGAGTTTTTAATTAGGTAAATGATGTCGTTCAATAATAATAATAATAATAATAAAAATAATAATAATAATAATAACAACAACAATAATCGTACTGGAAAGCTCCAAGGGCAAACAATACTAATTCTCTCTCTACTCTCTCTTGTACAACTTATCTCTAATCTTTAATCTCTCTCTAGCTCTCTTGGCTGGCCGATACACTTCTACACATTCTCTGTCACTATCGTATACTATCTCTCTGAAGTGGACTCTCTCTCTTTCTCTCTCTCTCTCTCACGTTTACCTCCTCTCGACTCTTTTTCTTTCACGTAGCTCTCTCTCTCTCTCTCTCTCTCTCTCTCTCTCTCTCTCTCTCCCCACCATCAACTCCCGAAATAAACGAAGAGCGCGTCTCGATACATCATGGCGAGGCGTTTCTTTTTGCAGTGGACACGAGGTAATTAATCCCCCTTGATGGCTGGGTCAATATAACATCGTAGATAACTAGACTTGAGACACCCAGATATATGGCACTGCTCTCTCTCTCTCTCTCTCTCTCTCTCTCTCTCTCTCTCTCTCTCTCCAATATAGCAGTACACCCTGTTTCTGATCACTTGCTTCTCTCCTTTTCGATAATACCTTTTCACTCTCACCTCTGTTTGTGTCTGTCTGTCTGTCTCTCTTTCTCTCTTACATACCCCATACTCACCTGCTTTTTCTCCCCCTTAACCTGCCTTTTTCACTGCCATTCCTTGCCCCTCCCCACCCTTCTCTCTCTCTCTTTGATGTTGATGGGCTGTATCCGCGTTACATTAAAGGCGTCCCACGATACCACATGGATTCTCTTAAACCCCTTCAGTGCGATGAATATTTACTTCCGTCTTTACCTGTCTTTACCTGTTGAGTTCCATCCTAATTAAACTTGGCTCCTGGTTCATCGCAATCCTTCTTTTTCTTTTTTCGTCCTCTCCTGTCCGGTAATTTCTGGCATTTTTTCACCTTTTCTCGACCCGTACTATATCATTCTGACCCGACCATTTTCGTCCCAACCGATCCCGACCTGTCCCGATTTGTTCTGGTCCATACGTTTCGTCCCGACCCGTCTCTGTCCATCCCGTTCCGTTCCGATCCATCAAGTTCTGAGTTAGCTTAACCCCAGCCATCCTGTTCGAACCCGACCCATCCCCAATCCATCCCTCTTCATCCCGACTCTTATCGATCTATCCTTTTCAGTCCCGATCCAACCTGTTCCATCCCACCCCATCCTGAATCTACTCCTTGCGTCTCAATCTATGCTTTTCTAACCCGGCCTATCCCAGTCTATCCCACCCCAGCCCAATTTACCCTGATCCATCCCCTTCCACTCAGATCCATCCCGTACCATTCCAAGCCATCTGTCCCACCTCGACCCTTCCCAGTCCATCCCAACCCGTCCCGTCTATCCCCATCCGTCCCAATCCGTCCTTTTCCATCCCCATCCGTCTCGGTCCGTCCCAACCCGTCCCATTGCATCCCCTTCCGTCCCGATCCGCCCCGTTCCATCCCCTTCCGTCCCGATCCGTCCCGTTCCATCCCCTTTCGTCTCGATCCGTCTCGTTCCATCCCTTTCCGTCTCGTTCCATCCCTTTCCGTCTCGATCCGTCTCGTTCCATCCCTTTCCGTCTCGATCCGTCTCGTTCCATTCCCTTCCGTCCCTATCCGCCCAGTTTCACCCCCTTCCGTCTCGATCTGTCCCGTTCCATCCCCTTCCGTCTCGATCCATCCCCTTCCGTCTCGATCCGTCCCGTTCCGTCTCGATCCGCCGTTGCTCATTACCGATAAAACCGCTCCATCCAAATGCGGGGCGCGTGATTTACGGGCGATGCTTCTTCTCTCCCTTCAAAAACTTGTTAAGGAAAACATTACAGCCTCGCGAGAATAACCATTAATAACAGAAACCCCATAAATCCTCAATGACACTTCCCATCGCTTAAATCCGGAATGTCTTTGGGGATTTTCACATATGTCTTGGTGTTCGTTGTGGGATTTTGAGGTTATTTTTTGTTATTTTTTTTCCTTTCGCCTCCTCTGCTCTTGTTTTCAGGTTCATTCTCTGCAGGAAGTTGGGTGACTGTGGTGTGTTTGGGTGATTGTGGTGTGTGTGTGTGTGTGTGTGTGTGTGTGTGTGTGTGTGTGTGTGTGTGTGTGTGTGTGTGTGTGTGTGTGTGTGTGTGTGTGTGTGTGTGTGTGTGTGTGTGTGTGTGTGTGTGTGGAATATGGGTGTTTGGATGTCATATTGGCTTCTGGGTAAAGGTCTGAATCATTACTACTACTACTATTACTACTACTACTACCACCACTACTACTACTGATACTACTACTGGCTGTAGTAGTAGTAGTAGTAGTAGTAGGAGTGGTAGTAGTGGTGGTGGTGGTGGTGGTGGCGGTGGTAGTAATAGTAGTAGTAGTAGTAGTAGCAGCAGTCGTAATTATTATTATTATTATTATTATTTTAATTTTATTATTATTATTGGTACTCTCCTCATTAGTCTACCATGCTTTTTATTACGGCTACCATTATCATCCCTATATCTGTTACAATTAATTCATTAGAGTCGAAGTTTTCAACAGTGCTTGCAACTATACATTCTTTATTAACCAAACTTTAACTTCCACTCTATCAAAAAAAAAATAATAATAATAATAATAAAAAAATAAAAATCTGCACAACCACAACCACAACTTTCCCATTAGACTTGTTACGACGTCAGGATGTCAGTGTGTCTCCCCCTGATGTCTTATTGGGAGCGGACATCAGGGGAGGAAAGGGAAAGGGAGGAGGGAGAGATGATGGGGGAAGAGAAGAGAGGGAAAGTCGAGGGGAAAAGATGGAGGGAAGAGAAGAGGGAGAAGGAGAGAAGGGAAAGTGTAATTATAAAGCACCTTCCGTTGATCGTGTTATTAGATTTACGGCAGTGCTTTTTCACACATAAAAACAACAACATCTTGCAATAATTAAACACACACACACACACACACACACACACACACACACACACACACACACACACACACACACACACACACACACACAACCACTCACTTTCACTGTTCAGCCTTGCGCAAAAGTTGTTAATCACCATCTCATGCTCAGATGGTAAATATAATGCTGCATACACGTTCTCTTCCCCCCCTCCCCTCAAAAAAAAAAAATAAAAGGTCTTCTCCATTATGCCTTCCTCATCTGTTCAAAAATTTCTCACCCCTTACCTATGAATCTGTTGCGAATATATTAGGAAATTTGCGTCATTAACTATAATTTAATGTCCTTTTAATATCCATCTCACCCATATATTTCAGTAACATTTTTCTTCATATTCTAACATTCCTACCCTTTCTACTTGTTTTCTGCCCACGTTTTTTCCTGTTTAACTCTTTTATCTTCTCTCTCTCTCTCTCTCTTTTACATTCCATCTACATCTCTCTCTCTCCCACCTCCCTCCCATCTGCCTCTCACTCAACCCCTTCCCTCACCTCACCCAAACAATTGGCCTCCTACACAAACAACCATTCTCTCCCTTTTACCACAGCTGTCCTTCCCTACTACCTTCTTTCCTCCTCTCTCCCTCCCTCCCTCCATCTACATATTTCTCTTTCCTTCCCCCTGTAATTCTCTCCTGCTTCTCCAGTCTCTCTCTTCTTACCTCCCAATCCCTCATCTATTTCCATCCTTTTCTCTGTCTTCTAAAGTCTTGTTAGCTCTCCGGCGCCTTCTCCTTAGATACTTCCATTCTCCTTGCTAAGTTTCTTTTCCAACACCTCTCACTTGCCTCACGAGCTGTCACCTCTCTCCTTCCCATGCTCTCCTATCCTCCCTCCGTCCCCTTCCACCCCTCTCCACCCTCTCTTATCCTTCAGTGCCTCCATCCTCCGTACCTTCCACTCCATCCTCTCTCTTCTCTCCTATCCTTCCTCCCTCCCTCTCCCTTCTCTCCTATCCTTCCTACCTCCCTCTCCCTCCTCTCCTACCGTCCCTCACCCTTCTCTCCTCTCCTCTCTACCTCCCTCTCCACCCACTTCTATTCCCATCAATCTCCCTCAACACCGAAGTCCTCTCGAACTATATGCGGGGTCAGACGTGTGGGGTATATTTTTACACGGGACAATTGCGCATCTGTGTGGACCCCATGGCAAGGACAAACTAAAGAAAGAAAGAAAGAAAGCTGGCCACGGATATTTATACCCTTACCCTGCACGAGACTGGGCGGGATGGTGGGGGCTCTAGGGTTTCACTGTGTATATGCTGGTAGTGGGAGTGGGAAGAGTGAGTGGTGGTGGTGGTGGTGGTGGTCGTTGTGGTTGGTTGTGGTTTGAGTGATTTGTGGTAGGAGTGGAGTGTGGGCTGTGCTTGTTGTTGTGGTACGGGTGAAGTGTGGTTGTTGTTGTGGTGGATGTGATTTGCGGTTGGCTGTGGTTTCAGTGACTTGTGGTAGGAGTGGAGTGTGGGCTGTGCTTGTTGTTGTGGTAGGAGTGAAGTGTGATTGTTGTTGTGGTGGATGTGGACTGCGGTTGATTGTGGTTTGAGTGATTTGTGGTAGGAGTGGAGTGTGGGCTGTGCTTATTGTGGTAGGAATTTGTGCTTACTGCGGTGGAGGTGAAAATATACAGTGCTTTTTGCGGTAGGAATAAAATATGGTTGTTGTGGTAGGCTGTGGTGGATTGATTTGAGGTAGGAATGAGCAGTGGCTTATGTTTCTCGTGGCAGGAATGAACTGTGGTTGATGTGGTTTGCTATGCTATTATAGTAAAGGACCTATGGAGTATTTCTGTATCCGTGGATGTGGCTGAGATAAACTGTGGTTGTGGTTGTGGTAGGAATGGGATTTGGATATTGTTGGTTGCAAAAGAGACCTGTTGCACTTGGAGAAGGAGGAGTGTGAATGAGGAGGAGTGTGGCTGGGTTAAGTTGCAGATGTGGTAGGGATGAGTGGTAGGTGTTGTGGTAGGTTGCAGAAGTGTATTTACTGGTATGGTTGGATTCAGGAAGAGCGAGAGGATCATGAAGTGTTCTTGATAGTAGTAGTAGTAGTAGTGGGAGTAGTAGTAGTAGTAGTGGCAAAAGTGGTAGAGTTGATGGTGATGAATGGATAACTGTTTAAGTGTCTTTTTTTCCACGACGTTGATAGTAACACATGACTATGCTAAAGTGAGATTTAAAAACGTACGAAGACAGAAGTAAACTCAGATAAATATACTGGCATGTAAATAAACAGAATGATACGTATGTCAATAACCAGTTGTGAAGACTTTTGAACGAAGTGGTGATAGTAATATACCGACACTGTTAACAGGTAAATATTGATGAAAAAGAGACGTGATATGAGGATACACGTACAACACACAAAAATGCACAGGGAATACATAAACAGATGGAAGGGATAGAAACTGTGACGTGTAGGAGACAGAACATGACAACCTCTCTCTCTCTCTCCCTCTCTCTCTCTCTCTCTCTCTCTCTCTCTCTCTCATACCCTCGCGTGAGAAGCCAGGGAGCCAAAGATCCAACGTTGTAAATATTATGAGAAACACCCTGATAAACCGAAGGGAAACCGAAGATAAATCACAATACAGGGTTTGGGTTAGAGTCCTGGCATAATGGCCACAATGGGAAACAGGATGACTTTAAATTTAGGATGCCACTTCCTCTTGACCCTAAAAATAGAGAGAATGGGAGAGAAAGGAAGCAAGCGAGTGGAGGGCGATGCATGAATGGAGGGATAGATATGGATACGTATGCATGTAAAAAAATTTTATATACATATATATGTGTGTGTGTGTGTGTGTGTGTGTGTGTGTGTGTGTGTGTGTGTGTGTGTGTGTGTGTGTGGTATGGAGAGAGAGAGAGAGAGAGAGAGAGAGAGAGAGAAGCGGCAGGGGGTAAGGGGAAGGAAAGTTTTAAAAACATTATCCTAAAGATAATTAATATCCAACGAAAGCAGAACAAACACGGCGATATAACCCAGGCAAAACAGGACCCCACAGGCAGCAAAGCAAACACAAACACGCAAACACAAAGGTCATCAAACTCGCTTATCGCCGGGCAAGCCAAATTATCACAAAGAAAGCAAAATAGTCCTAAGCCTCGATCTCTTTCTAAGAAGTCTTTGGTTATAACATTAAATTATTGCCAAGTCGAGGGTTCTGGGAATAAGTCAAGCGCTGTGTGTGTGTGTGTGTGTGTGTGTGTGTGTGTGTGTGTGTGTGTGTGTGTGTGTGTGTGTGTGTGTGTGTGTTGCATTTCTATAAGTATGTCTGTGTATGTGTGTGTGATTATGAGCACGAGTATGTGTGTGTATATGAGCTTACTTATTTGCGTGTGAATGCTTGTGTGTGTGTGTGTGTGTGTGTGTGTGTGTGTGTGTGTGTGTGTGTGTGTGTGTGTGTGTGTGTGTGTGTGTGTGTTTCATTTCTGTGAGTATGTATGTATGTATGTCTGTGTGATTATGAGTACGAGTGTGTGTGTGTAGACAAGCTTACGTATTTGTGTGTGTGTGTGTGTGTGTGTGTGTGTGTGTGTGTGTGTGTGTGTGTGTGTGTGTGTGTGTGTGTGTGTGTGTGTGTGTGTGTGTGTGTGTGTGTGTGTGTGTGTGTGTGTGTGTGTGTGTGCTTGATACAGAGGTCTGATTCGCAGGCACTTAATTATTGGGAGTGTTTCTGAGGCAAGCACTGTCCTTCTTTTTTTCATACCTTACTTTTTTCTTTCCATCTCTCAGACATTTTTCTCATTCTTCTCTCTGTCTTTCTCTTTGTTCATTTTTTACTAGTCTCTCTTCTCTGCACTTCTGACTCTCTCTTTATAGAAACAACTGTAACTGTCTCTCTCTCTCTCTCTCTCTCTCTCTCTCTCTCTCTCTCTCTCTCAGGATTGTAAGACGGGGCACTCTATTAATCAAAGCCTGTTGACCCGAATAAAAACAAGCCCTCTCTCTCTCTCTCTCTCTCTTTCACTTAAGCTGTTTATGAGAGAGAGAGAGAGAGAGAGAGAGAGAGAGAGGGGAAAAGAAAATCTGTGACAAAAATTCCTCAACCTACGTGACAAAGAATAAAAAAAAAAAACTAACCCCTTCTCCTGAAAAAGAAAACACAAAATCACAACCATCACAAACCCTAAAAAAAAAAGAAAAAAAAGAAAGAAAAAAAAAAAAAAAAAAAGAAAATCCAAAACGAAGACAGCCAAATGACAGAACAGGAGACAGGCAGAAGCCCCCCCCCCCCACGCAGGCACAAGACTCCCCCCCTCCCCCGCAGCAGGAGACTCACCCCCCCCCTCCTGCCGCCGCCACCCCCCATGAAACGCACCGCCCTCAAACAAATGAAAGTCGGGTTGCGCAAGAGTAAATATTGGACCTTGCTTTGCCCCTTCCTTCCTCCCTGCCTGCCCCTGCCCTGCCTTCCCTCCCTGCATTTATAGTCTCCCTGGGATATTTATTTATTTTTTTTTCAGCCATTTTTTTGCAATTTATATATATATATATTTTTTGAAGCTGTCTATGAAGTGGTTAGATCGGTTAGTTCATATACAGTAACATCTATGGAAGAGAGGGGGAGGTCATCTATCCAATTGCGATTTTTCTCCTTGCTATTTTTTTCTATTATTTACCTTTCTTTTTAAGTATATCAGTGAAATGGTGGGATTTACTATATCAACTGACTCTCTCTTGTTTTTATTTTTTCTTGGAGGGAACAATTTGCGGGCTTCTGGCACTTGGTTCCTTCTTCCTTGCTTAATAAGGTAATATTAATCTGCCTAACTTCACTGATAATCTTGCTATGTTTTCTCCAGGCTGTTTTCTTTAGTTATAATTTTCCTATGTGTAATGAGGAAAGCTTAAGATCCCCTAGTTCACCCATACTGATATTTATGAACTAGGCAGACAGGTTATTTTTCCATTATTATCATTATTATTATTTTTATTATTATTATTATTTGTTTATTTATTTCTGGGAACGTTGGTTACCTGAATAAAAGGTATAAAGGTATGAGTGTGGCCAGTGATGTCTGTCAAATTTTTCGTTTCCATGCCAACGACTGAAATAGGAACACATTAAATTCACATTAAAACAGAAAGATAAAAGACAGGGCTCACCGCACTCAAATAAAAGCCGCATTATAACAGATAACTCACTCTAATCTCAATTTCAACTCACTCTAATCTCACTATCTTCAAGGAAATATGAGGAAATATAGAGAACTCAAACACGCAAATCTCTGTGTTCAGGAAAGTGTGAGATGAACATAGGACAGTGAACACATGACACGAGATTGGTGCTCAGCGGGATGAACACGAGAGAGAGAGAGAGAGAGAGAGAGAGAGAGAGAGAGAGAGAGAGAGAGAGAGATACCACAGTGACACCTAAGGCCGGACCCCCATACACAACTCAATTACCACACTTGTCTTTATCTTCTACCTGTCACCTCACCCACTACCCCTCCCCAACCCCACAATCTATCCATTCTTCAAACTACAAGGCAGACGAGAGAGAGATAAAGCCTTCATTAATTCCTTTACAAACAGGAGGTATTCTTATAACTGGCAATAATCAAGGTAAGCAAAAACGAATCACAAACACACACACACACACACACACACATATATGCAGAGAGAGAGAGAGAGAGAGAGAGAGAGAGAGAGAGAGAGAGAGACTGCACACAGGTAGAGGGCTAAGAAATGGCAGGTTTTGGCTTTCGTTATGCTAATTAAAGGTGACGACAACAGCCACCTCACTAATTAGGGACCACCGAGAGAGGTAAGGAGAACATGGGCATCTTGAAGACGTTTTCGGTAAGGAGGGGGGGGGGACTAGAACATATATCTGGTGAGCTTATGAACAGAGGTAACATAGGAAGCTCATTATAATTATCACTTTCTTATAGACGCATATGTCGCTAAAATTTGATATATAAGGTGCGGTTCTTCAGTCAAGTAGATTGCATTTTATCTACATCTATATCCATCTATCTATCTGTCTAACTATCTGTCTATGTATGTATGTATGTATGAATGTATGTATGTATGTTTGTATCTTTCTATCCATCTACCTATCTACGTATCTATCTAATACCTTGTATATATTTCATTGAAGCACGTTGTATTATATCTGAATTTATATCAATCTATCTATCTGTCTATTAATCGATCTATCTATCTTGCTTCTTCTAAGAACTAATTATCTTATTACACACACACACACACACACACACACACACACACACACACACACACACACACACACGCTAAACATTTGCATATTATGTTTCACTACACTTATACAAGCATCGATAAGTGATGCCAAATACACACAAATTTAAGCCAATAATGACCACACTCACCATGTATATCCACAGTAAACAAACACACATGCGTACACGAACTGTAAATTACACACACTTACACAATCTAAATGTGCTGCCAATGCATACACAGACTCCTCCCCGCTTCTCTCTCTCTCTCTCTCTCTCTCTAATTCTTACAAATTATTTTTTTAAGACATTAATAAATCATACACACATACTCCATCATTCCTTCCCATCCTTCTTTTTACATGTGGGCTCTTTCAGTCCCCCCTCCTCTCTCTCTCTCTCTCTCTCTCTACTGAACGGTGAAATCCACCAGTGCGTTCCAATAACAAATGTTCACCGATAAAGTTCACCCCCGTCGAACACCCGGTAAAACATGACTCTCCCCAGCCCAAAAGTTCCACACCACCTCTATTATCCGAAAGTTTTATTTTTAGGGTGGGCCAGCCGGATGTGGAGTCGCTGGGAGCCGCACTTCGGACAGGTGGACTGGCGGTGGGCGAAAAAGGGAGTAACTTTGAGGTGGCTACTAAACTACTGGCTTATAGGGTGAAAATATAGGGAGAATTTTATAGGCGTGAGGGATATATATTGTGTGTCTGAGAAGCTGATTAGGACTGGAGAGTAAAGTACAGGTATTATTAAAACAACAACAACAACAACAACAATAATAATAATAATAATAATAATAATAATAACAATTTTCATTATTACTCGCTTAAAGGCTGCCTTCGGCGGCCTCCACTCGATGTCAAGTCACTTCCTATCTTCATTCAGAAATAAGTCATTACTCGGGAACCGGTGGCCCGACTGGACTGGAAATGGTTTTTTTCTTCAAGTTAGAGCATTTTAACTGTACCTTGCTCAAAAAAAAACTGCTCTACATGCCGGTTTTTGCTGTATTGTGGTAAAAAACAAACATACAGAAATCGAATCATTACAATATGGATTATCAATTTTAAAACTGCAATATTTCAAAGGTTATTTGGCCTAGAGCCTTCAAATTTGTCAAACTGGTCGGACAGATGTCCGCTTCTTTCGGACAAGTATGGAGGCAGCCTATTAACCGGATCTCCGGATATTATCTTGAACACAGAAAAATGAGTCTGCCATGCTATCTCAACAAGAGTTTCAGCAAGGCAGCTGAAACTTTACTACAACATAGCCTTAAGGCAGACGCAGTGCGGAAAGTAGTGTATGGTTCGAATCGGCTGATTATTCTCTGAGAGCCTGGGGTCAAAAACTGGGACTTTTCTCTTTATTCTGGATGTCACCCAATTTTCCATGAAAGATTAAAACTAGAACCATCAAACTTAGTGGACTTATAGACTGTGATGACCTACGGTGAATGCTGGCTCTTGCCAAACCATATGTTCAGCATAAGGTAACCTCTGGTAGGTAAAGGAGTAATCACACTCACCGATACAGAGCCAAGACGAGCCTCCGCAGAAACACACACACACTCACCTGAAAAGAAAAGAACAAAATATCATAAGTTTTCAATACTCCAGTTAAGAAATATGGTACATAAATTGTAATAAACTGTGTCTGTCAGCTGGCAAATGATTTATATTACTGTTAACACCGGCAAATTTTCCCAGATTGCTGTTTGAGACGAATCACAGAAACCATCTCGTCTTAAAGCACACCTCCCGTCTTGTCTTTGTGCGTGACCTTAATGATATGTCAGAACTTAATTTATGCATCCTTAGCTGCTCCCCTCATTCCTAATCCAGCCTCCCCTTCACTCTTACGAAACATCTTTGTATGAAGCCAATATGAGTCAGACAATAATCAGTAAGTTCATCAGAGTGTCGTTAATGATCAACCAGTTACTTCTGTTTGTTCAGTATATTTCTTTACACGCTCTCACCCCTCATTCCCACTGCAAACGCCCCCTTCCCATCTCTCTCTCTTTCTCTCTCTCTCTCTCTCTCTCCCGACAGGAGTATCAATTCATGGACATAAAATCCTAAATGCAACTTCTTCATTCATCAAGTTCAATTTAACTCGCCTCATTTCCTCTGCCATCAAGCCTTCCTCATCCCTCCCCCCCTCCAAAAAAAACAGAAGAAAAAAGAAAGAAAGAATGAAAGATGGGAAGAAATACACTAGGAAACTGAGACCGAAAGAAATTCAAAATTCTGGAGGAAGTGGCGGGAAAATATGTGAATCTTCAGTTTCGACAGGTATTTTTGTCCTAACCAATACTCAGCTTATGCTCACATTTCACTCATTTCCACTGCCAACAACTGAAACCCAGAAAATGATTTTAGAGGATGTGTCTATGATCTATCTAATTCTTCAGTTCTGCTCTGTATTTTTGTCTCAAGCGCTTAACTATATCTATTGTCAGACGCCTTAATCCCGTAAGGGGTGGCCACAAACAAATCGCCTCCATGTCGCCCTGTCCCCTGCCATTTCGTTGCCGCTTAACTATAATTACTTATTTTATACTCGAATCTGCAGACTTTTGGAGTTGATGGGGAAATATACAACCTTAATTAACCCCATCAGTGAGAGAGGCCATTCTTAAACTGAGTGGCATCGTCTGGAATACGCTTGAATAAATCTGTGCCACCTGATTCTTAAAAAAAAAAAAAAAAAAAAAAAAAAAAAAAAGGTATTCGAAACTAAGACTCAGAGACTTTCCTGGTTCTAGAGGAAGTGCCTAAGTATCTAGTTCTACCCAGCACATTTATTTTAGCGAATACTCTAAGTCCACTCACACTTCCCTCACTTCCACCTCTCCATCCCCTTCCACACCCCCTCATTTCCACTCCCAACATGCCCTTCTACATCCCCCCATTTGCACTCCGAACATCCCCTTCCACACCTCTCATTTCCACTCCCATCCCCTTCCACACTTCTCATTTCCACTCCCATCCGCTTCCACGCCCCCTCATTTCCACTCCCAACATTCCCTTCCACACCCCCTCGTCTAGAAAAATACACCTGGTAGTCGAGACCGAGCGAGGGGGACGGCTCTCAGAGATTTAGAAACTTAGAAGCAGCCAGAGGCGTGTGATTTAACTTCCAATTAATCTGCTGCCAAGACCAGGCGAAGGAAGGCAGCCGGGGTGAAGCTACACACATCGACAGCTGAGGGAGAACGCAAATGTAATTAATCCCATCACTGCGATCGGGGATTTTTTTTTTTCTATTCTTTTTTTTCTCCTTGCTGTTACCAGATTGTTTTATTCAGCTTGGAGGAGACATTTCGAACTGGGGAGGTTAAACTTTTCACGCTGATGACGTCCACCTTTGGTTTATTTCATGTACTGAGTTTTATTTTGCTGCTGCCTGACATTTTTCAGTTTAGGGAAGGAAGCACTTGTACTGCAAGGAGTTAATGAAGAGAATCGTTTCATGAATAATATCAGTGAATGGACATCTGAGTGAAATAGTTAATTCACTGTCTACGATAAAGCCTACTTTTTTCTTTTCTGTTCTTCCTTGCTGCTGTCAGTCTACTGCACTTAGCTGAGGGGAGAGGGGAGAAGCCTTTTGCAGTGAAAGGATGAAAGGGTTACATCTAACCACTTCGGCCCAGATAGTCTGTAAGTCGATACCTGTGTGAGTCAAATAATCGTCACAGGACAGCAAGGACAAAACATACGGAATCCTCGGGCTGAAGGAGTTACTCCGATAAATAAAACCGTGACGTCTCGGCCCCCTTCGTCCCTCAGCGCCCCCTCCCCCCCTAGAAAACTATCTGGAAGACTAATTGGCAATTAGAGAGAAGGAAGAAAATAGGGTGATGAATTGCCAATTAATGGAAGGAAGAAAATACGGGATTTATGGGAACAATCGTGTGGTGCAGATTAGCTGTTGACCGTGGTTCCCTGGGGACTTGGCGGAGGGGTTAACGCACTGCCGCCCTCTGATTGGGGTTAGCTGGGGTCACCGGAACGATTAATGGGGTTATATAGACTAGGTTTTAACTGTGAGAGGTTGACTGGGGCCGAGGAGGAAGGAGGAGGAGGTTGACTGGAGTTAACAGGAATACAGGAGGTGGACTAAAGTTGAGGAGAACAGAGGAAGTTGAGTGAAGGCTGACGAAGAAGGAAGAGGTTGAAAAAAATTATGCGGGGTTAAAGAGGTTACTAGTACGACAAATGGGTTTATACAGACAGGACTTAACTGTGAGAGGTTGACTGGGGCCGAGGAAGGTTGAAGGGGTTGACTGGGGCTAAGAAAGAAGGAAGGTTAAAGTTGACTGGAGTTGTGGAAAAAGAGGCTGACTGAAGCTCTGATTGGCGTCAGAAAGGGTCACCAGGACGAATAACGCACCAGGATTCAACTGTTGGTATTTGATGAGGTTGAGGTGGAAGGGGGTTGACAGTGGTCGGGGAAGGATGAGGAGGTTGAATGAGGATGGTGAGGAGAAGGCTGAATAAAACTGTGAGGAGCTGACGGGGTCACGATAACGATTAATGGGATTATACAGACTCGGATTTAAACGCTGGAGATTGACTGGGATTTAGGGACTGAGGATGACAATGATAGATGAGACATGCTTGAGGCCGAGAAGGAAAGATGGAGGTTGACTGAGGTTGAGGAGGTAGAGGCAGAGGAAAACTGACAGAGGGTGAGAAAGAGAGAAGACTTGACTGAGGCTGAGATGAAAAGAAGAAAATGTCTGGAACTGTGGGATACGGCGTTGACTGAAATACTTACTGTGGATAGGTTAGATGCTGAAATTCTATACTGAGCTGTACTGAATCGTCTGAAAACAGCACAAATAAAATAGAACAAAGTAAACAAAATAAAAATAAGGCTACAGTCAAAAGGATTATGATAAGTTACTGAAATCATTATAGAAAGATAAAAATAATATAACAAAATCTCTCTCTCATCCTCCTCAGTTTCATCAGTATTAGTCTTCTCTCTCTCTCTCTCTCTCTCTCTCTCTCTCTCTCTCTCTCTCTCTCTCTCTCTCCCTCATTTACACACACATTCCATCTCACTCACTCTCAATAACTCACTGTCTTCTCTCTTTCTAGTCCATTTACTCCCACTCACTCACTTTCTTACCAACTCTCTCTCTCTCTCTCTCTCTCTCTCTCTCTCTCTATCTATCTTTCTCTCTCTCTCTCTAACGGAAACTGGTAAGACTCCTTCTCCAGACCCAACAATTATTTTCTATTAGCCTCCTTTCTGTCGTTCCTGGTCAAGGTTAAAAAGAGGAGGAAGAAGAGGAAGAAGAAGAGAAAGGAGGTGGAGGAAGAAGAAGAGAAAGGAGGTGGAGGAAGAAGAGGAGGTGAAGGATGATTAAGAAAGAGGATGGGAGAAGAGGAAAATGAGGAAGATGTGGAGGAGGTGGAGAAGATGGAGAATATGATGGTGAAAGAGGAAGAGATGGAGAGAGTAAAGGATGAAGGGAAAGAAAATGCCCAGGAAAGGTGAGCATGAGAGAGAGAGAGAGAGAGAGAGAGAGAGAGAGAGAGAGAGAGAGAGAGAGAGAAGCAGATAAGAAGTTATTTTGTAAAGACAGAACGGAGAAGAAAAACAGAAAGAGTAAAGAGACAGCAAACATTAACCCCTTCCTTACAATGACGCATGCTCCATTTTCTTTTGCTATCTCCATACGATTTTCTTTAGCTAAGGGAGGACTTGACTACTTGCAGAGATTAAATGTAACCTTCATCAAACTCCTTTACTATGCGGTCTTCCCTGCAATAAATAAAATGCCTGGTGGTAGTAAGAAAAAAATAAAACTCTTACGTCATGGTATTGAAAGGGTTAGGAGAGAAAAAAATTGTAGTGGAGATGAAACAGAATGAAGGATAATGAGATGGAGGGGGAGAAGGGGATGGGAGGGGAAGTGGAAAGGGTGGAGGAGAAGAGGGAGGTGGGGAAAGGGAAGGGGATAGGGAAGGAGGAGGAAGGAAGAAGAGGGGGAACTCCCTTGTTTTATATGACAGTGAGAAGAGAGAGACAGGGAGGGAGGGAGGTAAAGGGTGGGAGGGGAGAGGGAGGGAGAGGGAACACACCGGAAGTCAGAGTCATTTGTCCTCGTCACATAGTGTGTGTGTGTGTGTGTGTGTGTGTGTGTGTGTGTGTGTGTGTGTGTGTGTGTGTGAGGGCTACGTGTGTACTTACAATGTTTATGTGGGTGGGTGTGTTTATGACATCTGGATCTATGTGCCTTTCACTGTTGTGTTTGCAATCACCTGGAGTGCCTGTGTGCGTGAATACGGCACACGATGTTCTGTGTGTGTGTGTGTGTGTGTGTGTGTGTGTGTGTGTGTGTGTGTGTGAGAGAGAGAGAGAGAGAGAGAGAGAGAGAGAGAGAGAGAGAGAGAGAGAGAGAGAGAGAGAGTCGTCTGTGTATGGGTGTAAAGATACCTCGACATGACTACCTTCTAAGCGTAAGGGTCCGAGGCTAATCTACCACAGTCCAGTAGATTAAAGAGTAGATGACCAGCCTACTCCTCTTGGTGGCTTTACAGGATCAAACCCCCTCTAGTCACCTCTTGGGGGATCGAACCCGTGGGCGTGGCAAGACCGTCACTCCGATTGGCGCATTCTGACCACTACACCACCCGCATTCGCTGTCAGTATCAGGATCTTATATTTTATTCCTGTATGCAACGAGGCTATTTATTTTTATATTATTTATCTATTTATTTTTTAGCGCATGATGGCCCTGTCTGGTGGGAAAATTAAGAAAATCGTCTAATGAATTAAATCCTCTTTTTTTTTTTTTTTTCAGACATTATTATTTTTTTAACTGAGATTATATTATGCATCTCGTGGTGAAAAAGGTAATTCAGAGTTATTTTTATGACTGTAATTATTTCTTATACTGAGGAGACAGAATACAGTCTATTTATTTTAGGTGAGAAGTAAGATAATAGTCACACTTCCCCATAACTCTCTCTCTCTCTCTCTCTCTCTCTCTCTCTCTCTGTACGGTCCTCGTTCACTCATCCCTAAAATTTTTCAATTCCCACCTATACATCACCCATCCTCACTCACGCAACCTCTCTCTCCCTCTCTCTCTCTGTCTCTCTCTCAACTTGAATCCCCATCGCCTTTTTAAAAACACTCCTCCCCATTCTCCCTCTCTCCTTCTGACAACCTCCCCAGTCTTCTTCCCTATGGTGTTCCCTCTCATCCCACTCATCCCTTCCCTTCCTCCCCACCCATCACATCTAACCCTCCTCCCCAACATCACATCCTTCACACCCCACCCCTCTCCCCATCCGAAAACTCTTTCCTTCGTGATCTCCCTCCACACTCAACACCCACCCCTCACCCCTCTCCTTCCTCAGGTCTCGCCCCTTCCCACTGTCTCCCATCCTCACACCCCTCACCATTTCCAGTAGATGTCACCCTCCCAACCCCACACCACTCACTCTTCCCTTTAAATATCACCCCACCCATCCTCCCCATCCCCCTAACCTACATGACATTTCTCTCACCCTTCCACCCCATTCTCTCCTCACATCCCTCAAACCATATCCCCCACCCTATTTCCTCTTCACTTCTCTCATTCCACACACCCCTCTCCTCACTCCACATCCCTCCCCATTCATTCCTTACTTAAACATCCCATACTCCTCACTCCACACCTTCCTCATTCACTCCTCACTCATGCATCCCATACTCTTCACCACATACATACATCCCTATTCACTTCTCGCTCCACATCCCTCCCCATTCACTCCTCGCTCCACATCACTCCCCATTCACTCCTCACTCCTCCCTTTCCCTACACCCCACACACCCTTCACCCCATCGGGAGAGTCGCAGCAACTGTAATTATTGGTTAATTCTTGGCAGGAGGACTGAGACTGATGGGTAGTCCAGGGCGGGCTGACAGCTCCCACGGGGCTGGCGGGCATGGTGGGGGATGGGGAGGGATAGGAAGGAGTGAGGTGGGCTAGGATATGGCTTAGGGATAGTGGTAAACAGCTGAAAAGACTAGGAAACAGCTAGGAGTGGAGTGAGCTAGGGAGGGATGGTGTGAAAAAGAAGACTAAGAAATCTTGATCAAAAGTGCCTGGAGAGCATAAAGACACCGCGCTCGAACTTTGACCTTTACCCATGGCCTTGACCTTTGATGGATATGCACTACAATCGAATCAGTTCTTCTCATCTTCCCTCTCAATGTATGTGCCAAATTTAATCCGAATCGAACCAGGCATTCATGAGATACTTTGTCAACATTCATCATACGTATATAAATACATACAAACACAGATACATACATACACACATACATACATTTACACATACATACATACATGCATTATATACAGACAGACATGAATGGATAGATATTTATGTACAAATGGACTCGAATACGACACCTGTCTTCAAAGTCGCTAACAGGTACTGGGGATTAAGGATGTTTTGATGAGTGAATTAGAGTTGGCAAGAAATGGGGTAGGAGAGAGTTGAGTGGGCTAGGAATATTAGGGAATGGCTAGGAAACAACAGTGAGCACTAGGAAGGGGTTAGGAAGGGGAGGGAAATGCTATGAAATATCCGAGGACACTAGAATGGGCTATAAAGGGGTGGAAAAGGCAAGGAAAAATTAAGAAAGGGCTTGGACATTATAAAGGGTACTGGGAAAGATGAAAGGGTTAGAAGTGGGTGGATGGAAAAAAGGTGGAAAGGGCTAGAAACGATTAGGGGATACGTGAACAGGGGTTAGGAAGAGCTGAAAGGGGCTAAGTAAAGAGAAAGGGTACTAGAAGAGGGGTGGGCAAGGATAGAATGAGGTAGAAGAGGGTGATAGGTACTGAAGTGATAGGCGGTAGTATGAACGAGGAGAGAAGGGCAGGGGAACGGGTAACAAGTTGAAAATGCAGAATTATCATCGAGAAATGCTAAAGGAGAAAAGGCCTAAAAACTGCTTAAAAGGATGGAAAGGGTATGTCATAGGAGCAAAGCAAGGTGAAGAAGAAAGGACCAATAATACTGCATAATTTTCAGCACTTGAGTTTTGTAAAAAAATAAAATAAATAAATAAATAAAATAAAAACGTCACCGGTGGGAAAAACTAAAGATGAAGGAGAAGATAAGAGAGAAAATGTGACAGAGAAAAGAGAATATCGAAGGCGAGGAAAACGAAAAATGTCAGTGAACAGAAAATGGTACGACAGATGAAGGAAAAGAATGAGGAAAAAAGATTGTTCAAATTGCAGTAATGGACAGACTAAGATTAATGACGAGAGGAAGTGAGAACTAGGAAAAAAAAGTCCCAAATTATATAAAAAAAAAAAATAATGAAGGTGGAAGTGAAGGCAATGAAGAAGAGAAAAAAGAAAAAGAAAAAGAAAAAAGAGGTGATAAAGAAAAGGAGAAATCGAGGGTCAAAAAAAGGCAGAGAAAAACGTATTAACTTTTCAGCAAAAAAAAAAAGATAAAAGGGGAACGACAGAGAGAGAAATTAAAGACGAAGAAGAAAGGTTAGAATACGAGAGAGAGAGAGAGAGAGAGAGAGAGAGAGGGGGGGGGGCCTGAACCTGTCGTCGGAAAGGGCATGGCATATACAGCGAGTGCAAGAGGGTGTGTCTGGGGGGTGAGGGGAAGGGGAGGGGGTGTTGTGAGGGGAGAGGTCGGGCCAGTTAAGGGGAAAAAGGGTTGTCGTAAGTGAGGGGAAAGGGGAGAGCATGCAAGGGCGTGGCGAAGTGTGTGTGTGTGTGTGTGTGTGTGTGTGTGTGTGTGTGTGTGTGTGTGTGTGTGTGTGTGTGTGTGTGTGTGAGAGAGAGAGAGAGAGAGAGAGAGAGAGAGAGAGAGAGAGAGAGAGAGAGGATAATAAGAAGGGCAAGGGAGAAGGAGAAATATGGAAGAAGCCAGGAAAGGAACAGGAAGATAATGAACAAGAGATGGAGAAGGTAATAAGAACTAGAGAAGATGGACGAGAAACAAGGGAATGAGAAGGAAGGAAGAAAGGAAGGGGGAGGAGGAAGGGAAGAAGGAAGAGCAAGAAAAAGAAAAACGAAAAGGAAGGAGAGAAAAAAGCGAATAGCGAAGAAAGAAAGGGGAAAAAGAGAAAAAGGATGGAAGACAGGCCGGAACGGAAAGAAAGAGGGAAGGAAGGAGAAAAAAGATAATGGGAAGGAAGGATTGAAGGAACGAAGGGAGGCAGGGTGCGGAGGAAATGAAGAAGGGAAAATGAAGACAGGGAATAAAAGAAATGTAAAGGAAGACAGGAAGAAAAGGAAATGAAAAGGAAAGCGAGAGGAAAATATTGAAATATGGTAGAATTTAATGTACTTCGAAAACAAAGACAGTAAGAGAAGAATGAAGGAAAGAACAAAAGAAGCAAGGTATGACAAATGGTTCGAGTTGTAGAAAGGAAGGAAGGAAGGAAGGAAGGAAGGATGGATGGATGGATGGCGGGAGGGAAAGAAGGATGGAACGAAGAAGGAAGGGAGGCAGGAAGGAAGAAAAGAAGGTAGTGAGGGAAGAAGAAATGGGAGAGGCGTGAGGTAAGTAGGAGGATTGCGTGACACTCTTGAGAGGTGCGTGAGAGGGGGAGGGAGGAGGTAGAGAAGGGGGGAGGAAGGAAGAGAGGGAGTTGTGAGGTGCGTAGGTGGGATGGAAGAAGGATGGAAGGGGAAGAGGAAGAGAGGGTTGTGGGGTGTGTGTGAGGGATGGGAGATGGAAGAAAGGGGATATAAGGGGAAGAGGGCCAGTGGAGGAGTGAGAGAGGGGGTCAAGTGGTTTGTGGATGAGATGGGAGAGGGATGGAGAGGAGAAGGAATGGAAGATGTTATGAGAAGCTGGGATGAGGAAGGATGGGGAAGATGAGTCAAAGGGGAGAGAGAAGTGTTTGGGAGGAAAAGGGAGGAGAGATGGGTGTAAGGGAGGAGAGGGGTGTGAGGGAAGGAAGGGGAAGGGAGAGGGATGCGTGTAGGGAACGGGGATGAGAGGGGGACTGCGAGGTGCGTGTGGGCTAAGAGGAGGAGAGGGAATCAGAAGTGACCAAACCTAGGATGAAACCCAATATTTACGCCAAGGTCCATCAAACCTCTAATAAGACCCAAATTCCGCGCTTCATTCCCTAACACGATAATAATAATAATAATAATAATAATAATAATAATAATACAAGAGCAGCTGACACCTTACAAATCTTTTAATGTGAACTCAAAATCTATATTTAATGTTCTTCACTGCCAAGAATAAAATACATAATCTACCATGACTTTAAAATACTCCCCAGTATACCCCAAATCTTACAGGAGTTCCCCAAATCCTTCGAATAAGACAGGGAACGTCAGAAACAGTCAAACACCAAACAGGGTCGGAAAATATCACACGTGCTAAGTAAAAGCCGAAAAAAAGCTTCGCCAGACATTATCCCTCATGTAAGAGGAGTATCCAACCTCATAATCAGGAATTAAGGGATACCACCCTACATCAAAGAGGATCTACTCGTAACCACATGATCCCACGTTGATGATGATCCAAACATGTAAGTCCATATTAAGGAGGATTTAATCACACAGATCATATCCACTGAGAAAACACAACCCCCTTAGACTCCCATAACGCATGATCCAAACCCAGTCAAAGAAGATCCAACATTATAATCCCACATCAAAGAGGTTCCAAGCCCAGAACCCCACATCAACGAGGATCCAAGTCAAGAACCCCACATCAAAGAGGATCCAACCCCTCTGGAGTGGCGGAGCAGAACCGTACGTACAGACACACAGACACACACACAAACAGCCACCACTCTCTTGGCAGACAAATGGAAGGCAATCTCACCCGGGCAGTAGGAATTACACCTTGGCACGGCTAACTGGGGCAGACAGGGGCCCCGAGTACACGCCATAAACCACCCTGCACTCGCTCACATCTCGCAAAATTTACCTACGGGAGATGAAGACGGGGCGAGCCTTTGTTTATCAGGGAGGGGGAAGCTGGCTATCTCTCGCCATTTTGCTTCCACCTTCGGGTCTTGTCTTAACTGGACTGAGCCAATGAAGGAAACAGCTCTATCTAACATCCTAGCTTAATCTAACAATCTAGCTTAATACTTTCTAAGCTTTATCGAACACCCTAATTTAATACTTTCTATCTGCCTGGAATCTTTGGCCATGTTTTTTCTTGGGATGAGTCTGGTTTGAGATGTGGCTTAACCAGAATCAATTGGATAAGTTGGGCCTCAAGCATTAAGATTAGTTAGAATTAGTTTCCTAAGTGTATTGTGCCAAAGGGGAAATGAACCTGATCAAACAACCTATCATACCCTAATATATCCTAATCTAAGCTAATCTTATTTAATTCTGTTTGGTACCAAGATCACTTAGGCATCTATCAAAGCCTAGATTGTGCCATCAAGAGAACCAGCCTTATTTAAACAAATGTAATCTAATATAACCATAATTAACAAGGAAAGAGTACAAGGAAATATGTGAATTAAGAAGGAAAGGTCCATGATTCTCTCTCTCTCTCTCTCTCTCTCTCTCTCTCTCTCTCTCTCTCTCCATGATTTACGGGGTCTAGATTTTTGCTTGAGCCTGGAGTATCTAATTAAGGGTAATGACATGATCAGAGGCGCCCCCACCACACACACACACACACACACACACACACACACACACACACACACACACACACACACACACACACACACACAACAAGACCCGGCCACGGAGAGTTAAGCTTCACACTCTCCTGATGAGCTTGGGAGTTACGATAGCGGCCTGGATCGTAAGTGGGCCGCGAGTTACGATTACCTGGCTTGGGGTTTACGAGAGTTCGGAGTTACGACAGCAGCCTCAGTTGCAAGTGGATCGGGAGATACGATAGCTTGGCCAAAAGTTACGATAAGAGGGAGGATCGCAGGGGACTTGGGATAAGATCAGAGAGGGATCGGGAGTTACAATAATTCGCCATAAGGTTAATAATATTTTTGACAGTGACCTGAGGAGGGATTTTTGGACATATTTACGATCAAGTCCTTGCCATAAAATTCAGATTTCTCTTTGAAGGAAGTACTAGAGAGACAAGAAGGCTATGCACTCTCCTTCCCTTGTTATTCCTGCAGTATAAAGACATGGCCTAACTAAGATTTTATTTCTAGGATGAACAAAGAGATGGCAAGACTCTGCACTCCCCTTGCCTACTCCTTCCTGCAAGAATGAATCATAGTTACAACGGGTTATTGATCCTATGTATTTTCGAGACTTCCACCTTTGGACTATAACAGGCCATATTTACAAGCCAAGCCTGAATCGCAGTGAGGACGGAAGATGCAATATAGAAAACACAGTGGCATATCACCTCACCCGTACAACCCAATAACCCAGACGATAAGAGACAGTTACGGTCCTTCTAGTACACGATAAACCCTCTAGTAACTCAACCACACACACCAGCAACTCAACCATACAATTCTGCAGCTCTATGACCCTCTCAGACTTAACATCCTTCAACTAAACAAAGTAATTTAGTCATGCAATTTAGCAGTCATAAGATCTCTCAACCATACAATTCTTCATCCATATTTACAATAATTCTGCGTAAGATTTTGCGGCCTTGCAAGCCATTAGCTCTACTGCTTAAAAGACAAGTGATCTCTAAACTATGCTAATTTGCAACCATGTTATACTGGATGTGATTTTGCAGCCACACATTCCCATCCATACGACCTTACAAACACACAGTTAACCATACACACCCTCAGACAATCGCCTTTGCAGCCTTACACTTTTCAGCCATACCATCTCTTACAGACCACAACAAACCATGCAAGATTTGAGACATTCATAACCTTACAATTTTCAACCATGCTATTTTACAACCACCCAGTCTCTCAACCATACGAGCCTTCAACCATACCTTCTGTCAAGCCTCAATCCCAGTGTGATCCCTGAGCAGCTGATGGGCTGTCTTTTTTCGGCCCTTTTTTTTTTCCCTCACGTCCTTCTCACCGGTCCCTGTCATTCACGCTTCCTGGAGGAGTAACACACGCACACACACACACGCAACACACGCACGCAACACCCGAACGCACGGAGGTACACTCGCACACAACTCAAAACTCCACTCAACGGGAGACGGTGTTCAAGGGTGTGCGATTTGTATTACTAAAGTGTGAGGGACATGAGTGTGCCTTCTTGCTGTTCCTCCAAGTCATCATATCTATTTTTAACTCCTTCCCTAACATCTTTCTCTGCACTGAGTTTTCTTCTTGTTTTACTCATTTTTCCTCTATCTCAATGTTTCTTCTGCCTTCTTGCTCTATCTCTTATCTCTGTGTCTCTTCCCCGATTTTTTTTTCTTATTACTTCACACCCTTACTCTATTTGTCTGCTTTCTGCGTTTTTTCTTTGACTCCAGTTTCTCTTTTAGTTTTTATCTGTTTGTCTTTTAGTGCTTTTTCCAACTTGTCTGTCTACTTGCCTACTGCTCCACCTTAATAATATTTCCTACTACCTTTTTCTGTATTAACTTCTACCTTTGTTTTTGTTTTTTGTTTTTTTACCACTATTATTCTTTTGGTTCATCTCTCTCCTCGCATATCTGTGATCCCACTTCTTTTCTACCTTCCTTCTCATACATTTGGCTTTCTCTTTACTCTTTCTCACTTCCTTGCTTAATATCTCACTCCTTTACTCCTTCCTTTCCCTTTTCTTTTTATTACCTCTAAACATCTGTCTCTCTGTTTTCTCTCCTAACGCAATACTTCCTTGCATTCAAATCACGTATACCTCACTCCTTCTGCCTCTCATTCCCTTACTTCCTTACTTCTTTCTGTTTAATCCGGTCTTTTGATTCCCCAGACTCTCCTCTCTGTTCCCCACTGTTTCAAAGGTCCACATCAGATTCTCTTATTCCCACCGTAAGTACCCATATATTTTACGGAATCCCTTATCTTCCTTTGCCTCTCAGGTCTCCTTCTCTCATTCTCCTCAGTCCATCATTTCTTCCTGACCTTTACACCCTCTATATTTCATTCCACTTCCTCCGCTCTTTTTTCTCTCTCACCTGACCCCCTCACTATTTCTGTCTTCACCTCTCTCTCTCTCTCTCTCTCTCTCTCTCTCCCCTACGAGCCTGTGTCCCCCCATCCACGTCCCTCGACTTCATAGATGGGTGAGTGTGTGAGTGACGCGGGTGGCGATTATGCATCAGTCACGTGGAATGAAAGCTGTCTGTGTGGGTGATAATATTATATGTATACCACCGGGAGTCAAGCCTTGTCCATGTTACGTGCACCCCCGCGACTGGAGGCATGGAGAGAGGTGGTTGGGGGGAGAGGGCTGATTGGAGGGAACTGGGGGGTGATTGGAGAGAGGGAGAGTGGGGTGGCTGAAAGGATAGAGGGGTCATTGGAGGGTAGGGGGGTTACTGGAGGGAGGGAGAGATGGGTGATTGGAGGGAGGGTAAGAGGGATGATCAGAGGGATTGGGGGTGATTGGAGGGAGAGGGGTAATTGGAGGGAGAGAGGGGTGATTGAAGTGAGAGAGGGTGATATGGGGTTACTGGAGGGAGGGATAGATGAGCGATTGGTGGGAGAGTAAGAGGGATGACTAGAGGGACTTGTGATGGGTGGAGAGAGCAGGGTGATTGGAGGGAGAGAGGGGTGATTGGAGGAAGGGAGATAAAGGTAACTGAGAACAAAGAAAGAGGTGATTGGATTGTGCATTGGTTGGAAAGATAAATGAAAAGAATAAGTAAAGAGAGTGACTAAGGAAGGTGATATATGGACAAAGTAGTAACAGGAGAATAGATGGTGACTGGAAAGGAAAGAAGGCTTGGAGGGATTAGAGATTGGAGGAGTAAAGGTCTGGATGAATGGAAGGGGTCATGGTCGGAGACGGTGGTAATGGTGAAGGTGATGGTGATGACAGTGACTAGTAATACTGGTGATGGTGAATAACATGCCCCGGTTAATATGACAATAAAGACAGTGACAGTGAAGACGATAAGATGATGGTGGTGACTGGTGATGGTGGTGATGGTGAAGGTAATGACAGGTTGATATGCTGACGGATCAAGATGGTAATGAAGGTAATGATTTTGGTGATGGCTGATGATGGTGGTGATGGAGGTTGAAGAGGATGATGATGGTGAAGACAGTGATTCGTGAAGACTGTAACTACTGAAGATGGTACTCGTGGAAGGCAGATGAAGAGGGGTGAGGAGAGGGTTGGATGGAGCACATGATTGGAAGTAGTTACGGTATGAGAGGCTAGTGATTGGAGAAGGAGGGGTGGGTGGCTTGAGAAGGAAATTATCTGATTGGTAGTCTGAAGGAGGTGATTGTAGAGGAAACTGACAGGAGGGGGATTAGATGGGAGGGGTGAAGGAGACACATTAGGAAGTGAGGAGTGAACGAACGAACTGTAGAAAATCGGATGGGAGGAAGAAAGGAAGGATTGAAGGCAGAATACTCAGATGGCTAAGGGATGGATGGAGGAAGGAAGAACTGAAGGCAGAATACTCAAAACGCTATGGGACGGATGGAAGATGGAAGAAAGAAAACAAACAAAGAAGGGAAGGAAGGAAACAAATGAAGGAGAGAAGAATGGAAGCGACGAACGAGTGAAGGAAAAAAAAAAAGGATCTAGGGGGGCAAGAGGTGGAAGAGATGGCGGAAGAAAGAAGGGGTGGAAAAATAATGAAGGAAGGAAGGAAGGAGGGAAGGAAGGAAGGGACAGGTGGGAAGATCCGTTGACTGGAGAAAGGAGAATGTGCAGGAGCTGAGGAGAATGGAAGAAAGAAACTAAGGAATAAAAGACACATTAAGGAAAAAAAATAAAGAGAAGGAAAAAAACTAGAGATCAAGAATGTAAAAGAGTAAGAGCAATAACAGGAAAATGAAAGGACGAGAGGAATATCAGGAGAACAAGAGGGCAAAGGACAAAACAAGAGAACAAGAGAACAGACGGACAGGAAAACAGGATAGGTGAGAGAACACAGAGAACAAGAAAGGATATTTTAACACTACACGAGCAAGAACAGGAGGAAAAGGGAGGACGAAACAAAAGAGGAATGAACAAGAAAAAAGAACCGGTGAACAGAACAAGGATGAGAGCAGAGAACACAGGGCGAGAGAAAACGAGACGAAGAGGACAGAAACAGTGAACAGGACGAGACAGCAAGAGACAAGGAGAACTAGAAACGGACTGAAGGCGAGAGCACGCAAAGAGAGGACGAATGAACAAGACGAAGAGGATAGAAGCAGCGAACATAGACGATACAGCTAAAGACAGAGACTCTGAACTAACAACACCCATCTCAAAGCAGGAGTAACACCGAAGTTGGAGAAGGAGAAGGAGGCCGAGAAGGAGTGGCACATACAGCTAGTGTGTTGCATCAAAGGAGCACAGGATCCTAAGTCGTGTGTGAAGGAAGATCTGTGAGCCTGAGATCCGAGACTCAAGACTAAGGGGTGCCGGGAGTGCATTTCGGATGGCTGAAGGTGAAGCGGGTCCGGGAATATACTTGGGGTGAACGTGAGGGAATGTGAGGAGGAAGAGGGGAATGTGAGGTAGAGTGGGGGATTGTGAAAGGTGAGGGAAAATGAGGGTATATGAGGAGGAGGGAGAGAATGTGAGGTGGAGTGGGGGATTGTGTGAGGCGAAGGAAAGTGAGGGTATGTGAAGGAGAATGAAGGAGAGTAAAGGAATGTGAAGAAGAGTGAGGGAATGTACGGAAGAAGAATGAAGGAATGTGTGGAGAGAATGTGAGGATATGGAGGAGATGGAGAAAATAAATATATTAAAGAATATGAGGGAAAGTGAGAAGATAGAGAGAATGGGAGGAGGAAGACGAGGAGGAGGAGGAGGAGGAGGAACATGAGGAGGAGGAGGAGGAGGAGGAGGAGGGAATGCTATGAAGCTGAGAGGCGGGAGGGAATATGAGGAAAGTAAGGGAGTGATGGACTGTGAGGGAGAATGTGAGAGAGGACGAGAATGGGGAGAGTAAGGGGATTTAAAGGGGAGAGAGAGAGAGAGAGAGAGAGAGAGAGAGAGAGAGGGAGAGAAGGTGGGCGAATCCTGGAATCTACCTTGCGGGAATGTGAGGGAAAGTGAGAAGAGGAAGAGAACATGAAGGCAGGGAGAGATAGTGAGAAAGTGAGAGAATATAACGAAATGAACGATAAAGTTATTGAAGTGAATGTGAGGAGAGAAGAACATGAAGAAAGGGAGAGAGTGTGAGAGAAAGTGACAGAATAGGAGGGGACGAAGGATAAGTGACTGAATGTAAGCAGAGTGAGGGAATGTGAGAAGTGAAGACATTTCTAAAACACTTAACTTTTCTTAGATTTCCTTCTCCCTAAGATCAACAGTATCGTGCTCAACCTTTTCTTGGCATTTCATAACCCTGCTGCTTCTATGAACTATAAGATTACGGCACATAACTACTCGACGCCATGAATTTCCTAGTGTGTCCTTCCTAGAATAACCTTAAGTGGCTCTCTATTCACGTCTCTTGCCTATACTGATTCATTTCCTTTCGTCCATTCTCAATTTGCTCTTCCCTTCCTCTACTCTTCTCCAATTCCTTTTCTGATCACCTCTTCTCCCGTTTTGCCTTCGTTATCATTCTGTTCTTTATTCACAATTTCAGTGACTTAATTCATTCGCCCTCCCCATTCCTTTCCTACGTTTCTCTTTCCCTTCCTTTATCTTTCTCCCATTCATTTGCAGCTTTCTTTTTTATCTTTCTTCCTTACGACCTTCTTGTCTCCTCTCTTAACCCTTCTTCTCTCATTGCCTTCCTTATTCTTCCTTATTATCTTCCCTATCCTTTCCTTTCTTTATTCTTCTTCCACACTTCCTTCCCTTTTCTGCTTACTCTTTTTCCCTTCTTTATCATCCTCTTCTGTACTTTCATGACTTCTTTTCTCCTATTCCTTCGTCCCTCCCTTCTTCATTTAATCTTCCCTTCCCTTCGTTTTCTCTTCTCCCATCCACCCATTCATCTTTTTTCGTGTTTCCCTCCTCTCTCCCATCGTTTTTCATTCTCCTCCCTTGCTCTTCTTCTTCCTCTGTCTTGTTTTCTTTCAATGTCTGCGTACGAGGACTGACTCAAGTAATTTTAAGGGCAGTCCATTTCTCTAGGATCGCGGAATTTGTATTATCCATGTATTTTCTTATCTAGAGGAGCTGTTCTCTCTGTTTATCTGTCTTCTCCTCCCTCCTCGATTTCCCCCTCTCCCAATCCCTTCTCTCTTTCCTTCATTTTTTTCCATCTTTATGTCGTTCATTCTTTCTTTCTTCCTTCCTCCATCTATATTCTCTCTTTCTTCCTCATTCTCTACATCCATGCATCATTCTCAGTCTCTCTCCTTTCCTTCTTTTTTCCTTCACCAACTTTCTTCCTCCCTTCCACACTTTCAGCCTCTTTCCCTCCATCCATCTCGCAGTATCTCCCTTCCCTCCCTCCCTCCCTCCCTCTCATGAGTTTTCCTCCTCTACCTCTCTATCTCTTCTTCTTCTTACTCACTCCCACTCTTTCAGTATCCCTCCCTCCCTCCTCTTCCCCCGCCTCCCTCCTCCCACCTTCTCCCCTTCTTCCCCATCACCCTCATCAAGACTGACACTCATCATCAACAGCAGCAGCAGCAGCGAGAACGAAACAATGGTATTAGCTACAGGAAACCGCAGAGGCATTGTATTTCATCATGCATTCTAACTACCAAGAGAAATAATAGGGCGTAGGGGATTCTTGTCTTTCATTTCCCCCCCCTCTCCCCGGCCGAATCTATTATCTTACTTCCTTATCACTATCTGATGGACGAGGGAGGTAGCGCCAGTGCTGTGTGGGGTGATTGGTATTGTAGTGCATACGTGTATGGCGTTGTAAACAATGAGCGTATTGTATATCTTGTTTATTGTGTGTCGCAAATCTATGTGTGATCGTAGTGACAGAGAGAGAGAGAGAGAGAGAGAGAGAGAGAGAGAGAGAGAGAGAGAGAGAGAGACAGAGACAGAGAGAGAGGAATGGGCTGGAGGGAAGAGGAAGGGAAGAGAGGGAAGAATAGGGAGAAATGGGGGAGCTGGGATGGATGGAGGGTTGAGAAAGGAGGCGGAAGAAAGCGAAGGAAAAGGGAGAGGAGTGAAATAAGAGGAAGGGAAGTGGCGATGGAGAGAGAGATGAGAAAGGGAGAGCAGGAAAGAGAAGGAAAAGGGAAGGGAGTGAAATGAGGGGATGGGAAGTGGGAATGAAGGCAGGGGAAGTGGAAACGGAGATAGAATGAGGTAGGAAGCGACGGAAGGTAGAGACAGACGGAAGAAAGGGGGAAAGGATTAAAAGGTAAAGGGAAGTCAAGCTCAATATGAAAAAAAAAGAGAGAGATGAAGGAAGCGAGAGCAAGGATACGAGATAGGGGAGAAGAAATGAAGGAATATGGAAATGGATAAAAGAAGGGCTGGAATGAAGAGAAAAATGGGGAGGAGTTTGGAACACAGCACTGGAAATGAGGAAGATGTGAAAAAGAGATGAAGAAAAAAGAAAAAAAATGATAATGGAAGATGAGAAACACTTGGACGTGGAAAAAAAAATACAGAGCTTAGGAACAGAATGGAAAATGGAGGAGGATTAGAAAAAAAGGGAAAGAGAAAGGGAAGGAAAGGGATGGGCACGGGAAGGAGATGGAGATAAGGATGAGATGGAAGGTGTGGATAGAAAAAGAAAAGGCTGAGGGATAAAGAAGGTGGAAAAGAGAATAAGAGAAGAGGCGAAAGCATGGGAGAAAGGGAAATGGAAAGGATAATGAGAGAAAGGGCACTAAATAAAAAAAAAAAGTATAAGAAAATAAGAAATCCAGAGAGAGAGAGAGAGAGAGAGAGAGAGAGAGAGAGTGTAAACGCGAAAGACATACTAACCAAACCCTGATAAAAATAGGGGGAAGAGGAAGAGGGGAAAAGAGGGTGCGAAACGGGAAGAGGGTGCGAAGGATTAACACAGAGAGAGTGAGAGAGGGAGAGATAATGGGGAGGAAGGTGTGCATAGTAAAGTTGTGATAATGAGAGAGAGAGAAAGAGAAAGAGAGAGAGAGAGAGAGAGAGAGAAAGAGAGAATATTTACTTCGTGTGTGTGTGTGTGTGTGTGTGTGTGTGTGTGTGTGTGTGTGTGTGTAACTCATGTATGTATAGAAACCGAAAGATCTCCCTACTTTATGTGTATATCATGCATTAAAGGTATGTGCGTGTGTGTACATTAAAGCAAACAATATGTACACACAAGTATACCTTTGTTCCTAAACGTACATAACTGGAATGAACCCTATGCGTGTGAGTGTATTAGCATATGTGTGTGCAGAAGGGTGTGTCGAGCTGATGTGTGCGTGTGTGTAATGCGAGGTGATTATGAGCTCATACTTACACACACACACACACACACACACACACACACACACACACACACACACACACACACACACACATTCATATTGGCCTTCATTTTTTTTAAATCAGTAGCGTAAGGACCCTGGGCTAGTCAAATTAGTCCCGACATACAAGACAAGGGTAACTAGTTCATCTCTGAGGGGTATTACGTGAGCAGTTAACCAAGATATCTCTCGACTTAAACCCACAACCGGTTTTTGCGCCGTAACCCACTAGACCACTATGCTCTGAGGATAGTATTCAGTATATCTGCATTAATCCTGTGAGTTCCATGATCTTCAAAAAAAAAAAAAAAAAAAACGTGCAACGTTGAACAAAGCACCCAAATAAATTAACAGCTGCAAAAGAATGAAAGCGACTTAAGTTTTAGCCCGATGGCAGGTAAGGTTCTTCTCTCAACAACAAAACTGTCTACTTGTACAGAAAAAACACCCAACGCAGAACAGGTGTTCCTCGATACAGACGGTCACTGTCAACGCTGAATTCACAATAATTAACTCTGTCTGTTGCTAGCTAACGACGGAAGTTTTCAGCCTTTGATTGCTCAGTGATGGAGTGAAGAAAATACAGTATATAATGCACGTGTCTTCACAGTGAAGAGGTTAAAAAGTAAGTAATCAATGTTCTTAGGCAAACAGAAAAAAAAAATCAAACAGAAAGACTGATAAATACACAAGCGATAAAGTTAGACACAGATCGACAGGGAGATCAGTTGGAATATAATGACGCATAGATTAAAAGGTAGAGATTGATATATGCGGTTAGATGTCGGGGAGAGATAGGGGTAGAATATTTCACGTCCGAAAATGTATTACTTTGCAGAAAGAGAGGGTAAAAAATGAGAATAGGAGATGACAATAATGATGGAGGGTGAAGATAGTGGTCATTGTTAACATATAGAGACACACCCACCCTCTCACGGCATCCGGTGTGGAGGGAGGGAGGAAGGGAGGGGAGAGAAGGGAGGGAGGGAAGGGTGGAGGAAGGGCAGGGAAGAGAAAATGGAAGGAAGGGAGGGAACAGAGAAAGGCAGGATGGAACGGAAGGAGGAAGGGCAAGGAATGGGGGAAATGGAAAAAGGGGAAAGGGAGTCAGTGAGGAAGGGAAAGAGGGAGGGAATGGGAGGAAAGGGGAAAGGAAAAGCAAAGAATATGGATATTGGGGAAAAGCACAGGAAGGGAAAGAGGGAGGGAAATGGGAAGAGTGTGGGATGAAAGGGTAAAGGAGGAGCAAGGAAGAGGGAAAATGAGAAGAAGGGAGGAAGGGAAAAAGGAAAGGAAAGGAGGAAGTAGGAGAGAATGGAGAGGGAAAATGAGAAAAAAGGGGAGGGAGGGAGGGAGGGAGGATCAGTGGGTGGGAAACGAGAGGGAGTGGGTAGAAAGAGAAAGTGTGGCGGAAAAGCGAAGAAGCACGGAAACAGGAAGAGGGAAGTAGGGACATAAAAAAAATAAATAAATACAAAAAATAAGGGTGAAGAGGTGAATGGGGAAAGGGATAAAATGGAGGAGGGGAAGGGTAGATGGAGACGAAACAAGTGTGGAATGAGAGAGAGAGAGAGAGAGAGAGAGAGAGAGAGAGAGAGAGAGAGAGAGAGAGAGAGAGAGAGAGAGAGAGAGAGAGACGAGCAGCTAGTTGAATAATAAACAACAATGGATAGATGAGTGAAAACTAAAATATTTGTGTGTGGAAGAAAACATAAGAAAAACGAACGAAAATGAACAGAGATTAAAGAAGGGATGAAAGAACGTGGAAAATGTTCAGTGATCACACAATAAACGACGAGAAAAAGACAGCAAAAAAAAAAAAAAAAACGCACCTAAAACAGGAACGATTTTTTTTTTGAGAGCAGGAAGCGAATGCAAAAAAAAAAAAAACATAAAATCAATGAGACGAGAGAAAAAATAAATAAAATGCAGTGACTCCCTCAAAAAAAAAGAAAGAAAGAAAGAAAAAAAAGCGAGATTATTTTTGCCAAGCCCACTTAATATGAACCCTCTCTCTCTCTCTCTCTTTCTCTCTCTCTCCCTGTTATTACTTATTCAGACTTATGTAACTGTGTGTGTGTGTGTGTGTGTGTGTTGGCTAGCATGAAAAATATTCCAAACACATTAGAAAAAGTTAAGAAGCAGCTGGCAAACTTTTTGTTACATGACAGCAAGGAAAAAAACTTCAGAGAAAAGTTCCACAATACACTATCTATCTATCTATCTATCTCTTTATCTACCATACTCATCTATCAACACCCATTTCTCAGTTTAACCATCCCCTCTCTTTCTACCTACCTATCTATCTATCTATCTATTTCTCAGTCATTAATTTTCCAAACACAAACACCGACCTAATAATGTTTTTTTTTTTTTTATTCAAGTGCTGATATCAGAAAAAAAAAAAAAAAAAGCCACTAAAAAGACCGTAAGCGGTGGTGGGGATTTTTTTTTTTTTTTTTTTTTTTTTGTGAATGAGGTGTTTGGACTCATTTCCATAGTGGTGGGGGTTGCCAGATGCCGCCTACCCCATAAACCGGCGTCTACAGTCTCTCTCTCTCTCTCTCTCTCTCTCTCTCTCTCTCCGACTCGTTCATCCTTTGCCCCCTGATTATCTTTTTCTTCTCTCAGCAAATTATTCTTCATCTTTCTCTCGTACTCTCCTCATCTCCCCTCATTTTTCTTTTAACCTTGTCTTCCCAGATTTAATTCTTACTTTTCTTTTTCCTAGTCTCTCTTTCCTTCTCTTCTTTTTTTTAATTTTTACGCTTTTTCAGTCCATCTATCCTGAAATTCATTTTTCCCTCTCCCATTCTGTTCCTTCCTTCCTTCCTTCTTTCCATACGTCCATTTCTCCACACTTCTTTCTCCTCTCATTCCCCTTTCCTTCCCTCTTCCTTTCTTTCTCCTCGTCTCTTTCTCCTTCCTTCCTTCTTCCTTCAGTTCCTCCTCCCAGTCGTTCATTCTTTACTTCCGTCTTTCATCCGTAATCCTGTTCAATCCTCTTCCTCCTTCCTTCCCCAGCCTCTCTCTCTCCTCCTTTCCTTCTCTCTCCTTTATCTCCATCCATTCATTCTTGTCCTCCCTTCTTCTTCACCAGTCTTCTCGCTTCTTCTCTCCTTCATCCAATCAAATTCTTTCTTTCCCCTCTTCATTCTTTTTTCTCAAACCCCTCCTTACTTCATTCTCATTTCAACTTCGTCTCTTTTCCATCGCCCTATTCCTTCTTCTGTGCAACAATTTTCTTTTTAATTATCCTTTCCAAGAGTCTTCCTTTTCCTCTCCCTCCTTTTCTTTATTTCTAGTCCCCCTTCCCACTCTTCCTTACTTCCTTTACACTCCTCAAACACTTCTTTTCCTCTCTCTATTCCTTGCTTCATTTTTCTCCTTGTACTCTTCCCATACAACTCTTCATTCCTATGCCTTACTTTTCCTCTCTGGTATACCTTCCATCTCTTTGCAACTCGTCTCTCCTTCCCCTTCTCCCTTCCATCTCTCCTTTCTTAACCCTTCTCTTCTCTCCTCCATCTCTTTCCCTCTCTACAACCCTTTTCTCCCTCTCTCCACCTCTCTACACCCCTTCCCTTTTTCCCATCCCCGCCCCCTTCCACTCCCCCTTTTCTTCCTTCCATCTATCCATCACCCCTTCTTCCCTTCATCCCGGTTCCTCCATCTCTTTGCAGCCCCTCCCTCTTACTCCTCTTTCCTTCTCCAAGACCCTTCTCTAACTCTCCTTCCCTCCCTCTCTCCCCGCCTTCTCTCCCTCCTTCCCTCCATCCCCGGGTTCATACCGTGCTGTCAGCTGTGTCTGTCTGTGTCTGATCACCCAGGGCCCTCACAGACGCCATTCCTCAACGTGGAAATAGGGGACGATCTCTCACTGTCTCTTTTGCGTCGTCTCTCCAGTCCTACCCGCCTCTTGGAGAGATGGGGAGGGGGGAGGGAGGAAAATATACTTGATGTTGAAGTCTCTATATTTTCTGTCTCTGTCTGTCTTGAGTATCTGTCTGTTTCTCTTTGTCTTTCTGACTCTCTCTCTCTCTCTCAGAGATAGGCGAGGATAAGCTTCTTGTTTCTCTCTTTTTATTTTAGTGTCTCTTTCAATTTGTCTCTCTCTTCTGCCTCCGCATCTATCTCCCTCCTTCTGTCTGTCTCTTTGAGGGACAGTGAGGTATACATTTCATGCAGAAGTCTTGACTTTTCTTTCTCAGTCTCTGTCTATCTTTGTCTGCCTGTGTCTTTCTCTTGGGGGAAATATTCTCGGTGATGGAACTCAATTTTATCTCTGCCTGTCTGTCTGTTCGTCTCTGTCTGTATATCTATGTATCAGTGTTTGAGATTATACAAGCAACGTAGTAGTTCTGATTTACTGTTGTCTTCACTATGCTTTTGCTATGTGACAACGAAATTAAAACAGGCCTACGATAAATTCTCTCTCTCTCTCTCTCTCTCTCTCTCTCTCTCTCTCTCTCTCTCTCTGGTAGAGATATTAAAGGCAACAGATTCTCTCCAAGTGTCTCTCTGTGCCCGTCGAGTTTTCTATATATACTGCTGTGGTCGTTTTCTGTGCCTGTCTATTTTGATGGTATCAGGTCTATATCAGAGCAGATAAAAATTTCGTGTCTTTTCTCTTACCTTTCTCAATGACTTCTCTCTCTCTCTCTCTCCAATCTTGGCGATTTCTTGCTTTCTATCTAAAGCTTTCCCATCAACCCCTCCCTCTCTCTCTCGTGCCCTATCGTTTCTCTCCCTCAAGTATCTCCCCTCTCACCTATTTTTCTCCCCCTCCCTCCCTCTCCCCATCCCAGGTGAACAATATTTCAGTGAAGTGACGTGTTTCTGGAGCGACGACCTCCCCCCTCCCACCCCACACCCACACCCACACCGCCCCCTCCCCCTCCACTCCCTGCACCCCCCACGTCAAAAGTCACCCTAAATCTCCATCCTATGCGACTTGGACATGCAAATATGCCACACCCACTTCCCACACTTCGACCAATCCCGAACGCCGTCTCAAACCCCCGGGCCAGCCAATGGGGAGTCGCCTTACATCTCACCCGGGCTGCCAAATTCAAACCTGCTGATTCAGGATGTAAGAGAGGGAGGGAGGCAGGCAGGGAGGGAGGGAATTAGAGACAGAGATAGAGAGACTGGGAGAGAGTGGAGGGGGAGGGCACAGACTGGGAGAGGGAGAGAGTGAGGCAGATAAAGAAAGGAAGAGGGAGAGACAGGGCGCCTGCAGCCAATCAAAAGAGTTGTAACTATTCTTATCTTCCAATGAGAGGCCGTCTTCCTTCGAGGCTTGGTGAACCAGTGGACGTAGAGGAGGGGGAAAGAGCGAGGGGGAGGGGGCTGGAGGGAAGTAGGGGAGGGACAGAAGGGCTGGAGTGGAGTAGGGGTAGGGGGGTGGGTGCTGAGGGGAGCAGTAGGAGGGAAGAGGGGCTGGAAGGAGTATGGGAGGGGAGGCTGGATGAGAGGGGGCCAAAGAGGGAAGGGGGGACTAAGGGTTTCTGGCGACTACCACTCGTGAATGTAAAGTGACGCCTAAGCCCTTTGTTCCCCGTGGCGTCTGCAGTCATAGCCGAAGACGGGACGAAGGGAAGGGAGGCAGGAGGTGGAGGAGGAGGAGGAGGAGGAGGAGCGAGGTAGATTATCATAATTCTCAAGTTAAAATGCTTCGGGGGAGGTATGGAAATCAATAGGTGGCGTCAAAGGTGATTTCGTGTTACGCTGCCCGGCCAAATTGGGGTGCTTAACGAGCCTATCGGGGTGTGGGTGAAACGGGGGATTGTTGGGGTTGCTTCAGGAAGGAGGAGAAAAAGGAAAGACAGGAGAAGGAAAAAGAGGATAAGGAGGGGGAATAGGGTTGAAACTGGGAATGGTGTGGGGATGCTTGGGTGACTGAAGGAGAGAGAAGTATTGGCAGTGGGTAAATAAATCAAGGAAATGGGGTGAAATTATTATTATTATTATTTTTTTTTAAGGGTTGCTGGGGTGGAGTAAGAAATGGGAAAAAGGGAGAAGCTAAGTTGAGGAACCTCGGGAGTGGGGTGAAATTGGGTCCTGGGGAGGTTGCTGAAGGAAGGAAAAATAGGAGAAAATGAGAAAAATATGGACGAGAATGGAAAAAGAAAAAAAGACAATAAATAGGGGAATGAGAGTAATTTTGGGGTGTTGGGGATAGTGAAAAGGGGGAAAAGAGGAATTAAGGGAAAAATCGGAGATCAAATGAAACTTGGGTACTGGGATGAGTGAAAAAGGAGAGAGGGGAAAATGGGAGCAAGGAAAAGGTGATAAAGATGGCGAAAGGGGTGAAATCAGTGAATAAATAGGGTTGAAACTGGGGATGAAGGAGTAGTTGCCGTGGCTGTGAAAGAATGGGGAATAAGGGAAGTAAATGAATACGAGAGAGAGAGAGAGAGAGAGAGAGAGAGAGAGAGAGAGAGAGAGAGAGAGAGAGAGAGAGAGAGAGAGAGAGAGAGGAGGGAAAACGGAGATAAAACGGGGGGGGGGAGGGTAGATAATGAATACAGGAGTGGTAGTTGAGACTGGGTGAAGGAATAATAGGTGAAGAAAATGGGAGATTATGGACGCAAAGGAAGAAAGAGGGGGAGAGAAATGAAGGCGGAAGACAGATGGAAAGGGGAGAAGGGAGGGAGAAAAAGCAGAGGGAGGAAGGAAGATAATGAGGTAAATAGGAAAGACGATGAAGAACAGAACGAAAAAAGGATGGGATGATTAAAACAGAGGGAGGAAATGGAGGAGAAAAGGAAGGAGGAGGGAGAACAGATGGAGGAAGAAGGAAGAGATAACAAGGAGGAGGTAATGGAGAAGAGGGTGAAGGAGGAAGGATGAAAGGACAGAGAGATAACGTCGAGAGAGATAACAGAGGATGAAATGGAGGAGAAAGAAAGGTGCAAGGAGAAAGGAAGGGGAGAGATAAAGCAAAGGGAGGTAATGGAGGGAGGAAAGACAGGAGAGAAGATAGGGAGATGAAGGAAGGAAGGAAAGAGTGAGACTAGGAGAGACAGGTACTGCAGAGAGAGAGAGAGAGAGAGAGAGAGAGAGAGAGAGAGAGAATGGACACAGTTCGATGAAGAAAAAAAAAACAAGAAGCACGAAATTACAGGCACATGGGAAGCACTGCAAAGGAAAAAAGAAAACAATGGAGAAAAAAAATAAGAACGAAGGAAAAACCAAAAAAAAAGTAGCAAAAAAAAAAAAAAAAGGAGGGAAAGAAGAGGAAAGTAAAAATACACAGAAAACAAGAAACTGGAAAATCGAAAAAAAGCCAAGTCGAGGAAAAAGGGGAAAAAAATGAAACGTAAAAAGAAACCAACAAATCCTCCAAGAAAATCGAAAATGAAAAGAAAATAATAAAATGAATTCGATTAAATAAGCATAAGAGGAAAATAAAGGAGGACAAATTAAGAAAGCCAAAGAAAAAGGCAAGAAACAAGGAAGAAACCCTTATAAAATCACGATATAAAATTACAATAACAAGAAAATGAGAGACATGAAGAGTTGGAGGAAGGGAAAAAAAAAATAGAGTAAAAAAAAAAGAAAGAAAGAAGAATCTAATCAAAGACTAATAAGCCAAAGTAAGAAAAAAGGAAGGAAAAGAAAAACACAAAAAGCAAATAAATAAATAAAGAAAGAAAGAAAGTCCACAAATAAAGTTCAAATCAAGGCCAGCTGAAACCTCACATGACTGACTCCCAACATGGAAAAAAAAAAAACGAAAAAAATCCCGAAAAGAAAAAAAAAATGAAAAGGTAATTAGGAAAAAAAAGAGAACAAACATTAAAAAAAAAAATGATGAAGTCACAAAACCACATCACACACACACACACACACACACACACACACACACACACACACACACACACACAAGAATAGTTCCAGAAATACAGTCCATAAAACACCAAAATCAGCAGAAAAAATAAATCAAACAGAAAGAAAATGAACGAATATCAATACACAAGGACACAATAAAAAGACAAAAGAGAAGTCAGGAAATCCAAGGTACACACACACACACACACACACACACACACACACACACACACACCAATAAAAACTACAAAATATAGTCTAAAAGAAATTTTATCCGGACACATCAAAACATAAAAAAAAGTCCAAAAATAAGAATCCCAAACACCGAAGGCAGCCGAAGATTCACAAGATCGGGTCCCAACATGGCCGACGCTGGGAAAAGACCAGGAGGAATAAAACATGGAGGGACGGAGGAAAAGGAGGGAAGAAGGAGGGGGGAGGAGGGGAAAGATGGAGGTACGGACCAAGGGAAGGGAAGGGGAGAGATGGAGGCGTATTTTTCCTCACTCCCCTATCCCCAATCCCTCCCCTCCTCCTCCTCCCCCCCAGCGCGGAAATTCTTGCAAATCAATCAGGAATCCCCCAAAAGCGTCTGGACCAATAGGGAGCCGCGTTCCATACCGACTAGCCAATGGGATCCGCCTCTCGCCCTGGCTGGCTCCTCCCACTCGGCCTTCGGGACACGCCCCTTGTAAATTCCTTGAAACTTGATCAACTTTGGCAGCGCGCGGGTTGATTCCCTCAGCTCTTTCACAAACTTGAAGAGGCTATAAATTGCTCTCCCTCTCTCTCCTTGGCTTCGGGGGATGTATTGTGCTGCTGCTGCTTTCTCTCTCTCTCTCTCTCTCTCTTTCTCTCTCTCTCTCTCTTGCTAGGTTTTATTTCCATCATTCTCAGCTTCTCTCTCTTGCGACCCCTCCTCTCTCTCCCATGTTTTATGGCTGTTCCTGTCAGTTATTGTGTTCTCTTTTTTTTCTCCCACTTCTCTCTCTCTCTGTTTTTTTTCTCTATTTCTCTCTCTCTCTCTCTCTCTCTATAACTCACAGATATTGCTTGCTATTTAACATTATGTTTCCTTCAACCTCCCCTTTCCATAGCTCTGTCACGGTTATTATTGTTTATTATTCTCTCTCTCTCTCTCTCTCTCTCTCTCTCTTTCTCTCATTTCCTGAACATTATTGTAACATTTACATTCTTGTTTAATTGCAAAAGATAAGAGAGAGAGAGAGAGAGAGAGAGAGAGAGAGAGAGAGAGAGAGAGAGAGAGAGTAGGCTGCTCTCTTTGTGTCGATCTGCTTGCCTCCCTCCCTCCCTCTCCTCCTTCATTCTCTCTTTCTCTCCTCTTACGAACTCTCTCTCTCTCTCTCTACGCATGCTAACATCTCTATATAAACTCTCTTAAGATAATAACAATTTTCTTTATTAAATTCTTCATCAACCAAGTAATTTTTAGCTCAAAGATTCCTCTAAAATCAAAACAATATATGCCATGAATACAAGGGCCTGAAGAGTAGTCACCATTCACACCTGTTTGCCTTAAAGTATATAATCAAGAAACAATGCAGAATCAAATGCAATCCTCTGTCAACATGCTTAACCCCATCAGCAGGAGGATATTCATATTTACATTTCACATACATTTACGTTTCACTTATATTCTTCTTCTTGCTAATACCTGTCAGTTCTATCAAGCTTAGGGGAGTGTTTTGGATCTGCCGGGATGAAATAAAAGCGACATTAATCCCTTTACTACACGAGGGTCAAAGTAAGGTGAATATAATCGTCCGGAGGTAGAAAAAGCCAGGCATCCTCTGAACAAATACCATCTCGAATCTAGACTTCTGACTCATTCTCAAAACAAACTACCACGACCCTCAACCACGACCCCCAACCAACTATGTACCATTCATCCATCACCATCTGTTCATCATTAATCTGCAACCAATCAACCAATCATCATTTAAACAACCACAATCTTTCAACATCAGTCAGACACCACCTCTTTAAAAACTACCCATCCAAGCGTAACACCCACAAAATTATCACCACACAAACTATTAACAACCTAATCACCTACGATCCAAACCATCCATTATCCCTAATTTTGTTCTGCTACGAAAAATCAACCACTATTCAGCTACCACCTTCTAAACAACCACTATTCTCAATCAACTATTCCCAAAACTATTACCATCCAAACAACCACTATTTAATCAAGCACGATGCCCAATAATCAACCAACAACCACGATCCACACCCAACCACCATTCAGTCAGCAGTTCTTAAACAACTACCACTCCCAAACAACCATCACCCCACCCAGCAACAGCAATCCAACCAATCACACAATCCAACCAACCACCCAATCTAACACTTATCAGCATCCAACCGGCTACCATTCAGTCAGCAGGTCCTAATCAACCAACATTCCGAAGCAACCACCACTATCCAAACAATCACCCCAACCAACCAACCAACCACCACTCAGTCAGCAGCTCCAAATCAACCACCACAATCCAAACAATCACCCCAACCAACCAACCAACCACCACTCAGTCAGCAGCTCCAAATCAACTACCACAATCCAAACAATCACCCCAACCAACCAACCAACCACCATTCAGTCGGCAGCTCCCAAACAACCACCATCGCCATACAAACACCATCGGCGCGTGAGTAGGGTACAAACACACTACCAGCCTCCAACGCTCTTATCACATCCCTTGTCCTATTGCCATTTGCTTAGCACTGTTTGTTATTGCTGTCTGCCTTATCTCTTCCTTTATTGGCTGTTGACGTATATGTGTTGAGGACAGGAGAGGGGAAGAGGGAGGGGGGAAGTGTATGGATGGATGGATGGATGGATGGTGTGTGTGTGTGTGTATGTGTGTGTGTGTGTGTGTGTGTGTGTGTGTGTGTGTGTGTGTGTGTGTGTGTGTGTGTGTGTGTGTGTGTGTGTGTGTGTGTGTGTGTGTGTGAATGAGTGCTTTGGTAGATGTGGCAGACAAACCTATGTAGGTAGGAAAGTAGACTGACAAAATCGTAAAGAAATTGAGAGAGAGAGAGAGAGAGAGAGAGAGAGAGAGAGAGAGAGAGAGAGAGAATCAACATCCAGAAAAAGACTCCATCCCTTCTAACCTTCATCCACTTCCCATTTTCTCTCACTCGTGTTCCCCTGCCTGCCCTCCACCCCACCACACCCATCCCTACCCCCCAAAAAAAGACCCAAAGCACCCTGAATTAACATCTAAATGCCTACTTAATGACCCCATGGCGCTTAATTGACACGGCCGGCTGATATGAAAACAAGGCCATTCGGTTGTTTGATTTAATGAGGCTAGTTCGCCCTTGTTCCACCAGGGCCTTCCCGACTCAGAAAGGGCGTGTGATGAAAGGGGTAAGTTCTTGTTCATCTTGTTCTCCCTTTCGCTGTAATCAAGGAACCGCCCTGAATACAATTTGTTCGGCTTAGGTTCTTTCTAGACTCGTCCCTCTTTCTCTGCTAATCAAATATACACCTACGTAACCACGATTTATAAGTCAAAACCACAAGTATCTAGGCTAAAACAATAATCACCATCAGTCACTGAAAATTCACTCACTGCAGCTCAACATTATTATTGCAAACACCACTGTCAGCATTGCAATCATCACTACTCCACTATCAACCGCCACCACCACTAGCAACCATGGCTACACAGATCTCAACAACCACAGCCATAACCAAAACAGCAACAATTACAACTTCTACCACAATCATAAAAAAAAACTACCACAAATAGTAACTACCACTACCACCACTACCAATATTACAGTCAACACTAGTATCACATTACAACAACCAACATCCTCCCAAATTGCAAACAATCACCACCCAAACCAAAATTGCACCTACCACCAAAGCTACCAAAATCAACCACCACCAGATCACTACTCCCACTGTAACCATCAAATTTACAACAACTATCACCACTACTACCAATACCACATCCACCACTAGAACTACTACTAAAATCACCCACCACCATCAACAACAACAAAATCACAACTACCACCACAACCACCCCCCCCTGTCTGTCTGTCTGTCTTTGTCTCTGTCTGTCTGTCTGTCTGTCTGTGTCTCTGTCTGTCTGTCTGTCTGTCTGTCTCTCTCTTACGGGATGATGAAGTTTAGGAAGCCCCACTAGTGAGACTAATTCCACGTTTCTCAGGCGTTACAGCGATACAAAAACATGAATACAAAAGGAATACAAAGCCTATATACAGAGGCTGACAGGCGTGGCGGACCCAAATACATACAGATACATAGAACGATTTTTTCTGTGGGGAAAGAATGAGGATGTTGTGAGGGTAGGATGAGGGGTCTGAGTATAAGGGACTTGGTATAAGTGATCAGATTGCATTTAGTGGGTTTCAGGCTGTCGGATTGTATCGGGATGGGGGAGAGTTGGGGAAAGTGATAGCTGGTGTGTGTGTGTGTGTGAGAGAGAGAGAGAGAGAGAGAGAGAGAGAGAGAGAGAGAGAGAGACCTAATCAACCAACCAATCACCAATTTTTCATTTTTCTTAGCGATCTTCCTTTCCAGTATAATTTTTTCCCCTTTTTCGCACTTTCATCACAAATTCTGTGTCCACTAATGCTCTCTAGCTGTTTTCTGCCGTCATCCTTCTCTTTACCCTCCATCCAGTCATCCATTCCTCTTGCTCTGCTCTTCTCTGTCTCCTGTATCTTTATCGTCTAACTTCATTTTCATTTCTCTTTGCCACTAAAGTCCAGTCTTGCTCCCCTTACAGCTGTGCTCCTCTCCCCATCCGCCATGAAAGCTCTCTCACCTCTCTTCTTCCTCCCCACAAACTCTTCTTTCTTTTCTTCCTACTTCGCCACTAGTCTCTCTGTTCTCTTTCTACCCCACTCCATTTACCTCTCTTTTTATAATACAAAAAGAAAGAACCCAAGGCTGAGTGTATTATCAATCCCTTCCAAAGAGTCTATACAAAAAGAAAACCATATGCATGATCTGTTCATTTTGAGATGCCTTGACACATTGCGTTTAAAATCTTGGAGGTCAGAATCATGGGGAAAGAGAGACTAAGGAAGACAGTTGTGGAGGTGACCATATGCACACACCCCTTTGTCCTGTCTCTCCACTCATCATATATCCTTTCCTTTCTTTCCCTTATTCGTTTCCTTATTTCTCCTACTTTTCTTCACTTCTTTTTCTCCCCTTTCGTCTTTTTCTCTTCCTCCAATTCCTCTCTGTTTTCCTGTTCCTCTCACCACCAACCATACTGCCTTTCATCTCTACTCCTCTCTTCCTCCGTCACTGACCAGTTCTTCCTCCTCTTCTCGTTATGCATTTCCATCCCCATCTTTCTTTCTCTGCCTTACTCCTTTCGCCACCAACCGCACTTTCTTCCCCGCCTCTCTCCCCTACTCCTTTCGCTTCCTCTCTCTTTACTAGTCACACTCTCTTTCCCATCGCTTCTCTCATTTCTCTCTCTCTCTCTCTCTCTCTCTTTTTGCACTTTCCCTACCTTCGTCCCTCTTTCTTTCCTGTCTTATTCTACTATTTCCCTCTACTTCTCTTTGTTATTCTTTCCCCTCCTGTTTCCCTCTCTTTTTTTCTTTTCCTTCTTCCTCACACCTCTCTTTACGCTCTCCTTCTCCTCCCAGCCTCATACCCTCTCCCCCCCCCTTTCCACTCTCCTCCCTTTCCATTTTCCCTTCTCCTCCTCCTCCGCTGCCCCCTTCTCCCCTCTCTTTCTACCTATTTTTTTCTTCTCATTTCCCTTACCTCTCTTGAAACTCTCCTCTTCCATTCTCCCTTCTCCTCCCTGTCGCTTGACCTTCTTCCTTCGTTCCACACCCTCCCCTTCCTTCCACTCCCTTCTCCTTCTCCCCCTCCCCTTTCCTCCTCGTTTGTCCCCCTTCTTCCCTCTCTTTCCACACTCCCCCTTTCTTCCCTCCCCTTCCCTTCCTCTCCCCCGCTCCCCCTTTCTCCCCTTCTTCTCCCCCGCTCCCCCTCCGCCCGTACCCAGAATCCCATTGGAAAAACTAATTCCATTTGGCACAGGCTTGGCCCGCGACCCCCAGACTTATCAATGGCGACCAGGGAACCAGTGTATTACTCTCCATTTTCTCCGCAAAACTAGAGGAAGGGGGGACTGAAGGAGCACAGTTTTCTTTTGGGCTCATTTTCTTTATCCCCTTTTTCAGTCTGACTTATGGGTGGAATATTTTTGGCCTTCGTTTATGTTATGAATTATCGCCATTGTGTAGGGTTATGGATTTTAAGATATGGCATTTTTACGTAACTAAGATAACAATAGTACGGTGATGACGCCTTTTTACCGATGGAGAATGAAAGAACAAGTGTTATTATCAGTTATGCAAAATTGAAAGTAATATATATCTTCACAGTTTCAAAATATTGCCCTTTAGGTTTCCGTAGAATGAAAATTGACGCCTTTCTAAATATTTAAAACTGTGTGAATATACGGTCTGAAAATCCGGTTCGCCGTGAAACAAAAATATAATGATGCGTTGTGTTTCCCAACTTGCTCTTTCTGTTTAACATTAATTCTTGAGGTAAAGAGGAACTAGGTGTATCGAAATTTTAGAATATCATGAGAATACGTGTTTCATGAGCTGTTTCATTTCCTCCTCAAATACAGATGTTAAATTCTCTCTTGTAAGAATTATTCATTAACTTTCCCACGCAGTCCAGTTGTCCTTCATTCTCTTCCTTCCACGCACAGACACATATATACATACATGCACGCACACGCACGCACTTTCACACTACACGCACGCGCGCGCACACACACACACACACACACACACACACACACACACACACACACACACACATACTCAGCCACACATCAGTTTCTCTCTCTCTCTCTGCCACACAAACACATTCCCTCTCACAAATACACATTTACAACCACACCCATGCGCCCCATCTCTCTCTCTCTCTCTCTCTCTCTCTCTCTCTCTCTCTCTCTCTCTCTCTCCGTACAGCATGCTTCCTTCGCACCCCGTTCTCTCCTTCACCACATGTTTCCTTCTGTCACTCATTTTCCTCCACTTTCACACTACTGTGTTTCCTACTCTCTCTCTCTCTCTCTCTCTCTCTCTCTCTCTCTCTCTCTCTCTCTCTCTCCTCGCTGACATGTCCCTCTCACTCCCCCTGATAACTCGCTCCTCCAGCATTAGCTAATGTTACCGGCAGGGTGTGTGACTGGGGGTCGTTTGCCCTGTGCTGTGGAGGAGAGGCTGGGGAGGGCTGGGCAGGGCTGGTGAGGGCTGACTGAGGATTGGGGAGGTCTGGGTACGGCTTGAGAGGGCTGAGTGCGGCTAGAGAGGGCTGATTGAGGGCTAATTTAGGGTTTGTTAGTGCTGACTGAGGGCAGGTTAAGGGTTTGTTAGGGCTGGGGACGGCTGGTGAGGGCAAATGAGGGCTAAGTAGGACTGCGTAGGGCTTGGGAGGGCTGACAGGTACTGGAGAAGTTGGGGAGGGTTAGAGAGTGCTTGGGAAGGCTAGGGAGGGCTCACTGAGAGTTGGAAAGGGAGAGAAAGGGCTGGTAAGAGCTGCGGCCAGCTGAAGAGACTGACAGAGGGCTGGGAAAAGAATGTTGGGGTCTAGAGAGGGCGAGAAAGGTGTAGAGGAAGGGCTGGGAAGGGAAGAGTTTGTAATGTTTACCCACTGATGCGCAAGAGAGGTTGGAGAGATCTAGAAACGGCTAGAAAGGGGCTAGAAATGGCTAGAAAGGGGCTAGAAAAGGCTGGAAAGGGTTCATAAGCGCTGGGGAGAATTGTGAATGGGAATGGCTGAGGGCTTATGAAGGCCATAGAGGGTTTTGATGAAAGTTAATATATGGGGCAAGATAAAGGCCAAGATAAGGACGAAATGAGGATTAAAGTAAGGTTTGGAAAGAGTGCTGCGGTGAGAGCTACAGGAAATGATGTTTAAGATAGGAGCTAGGGTAAGGGCTGGGGTTAGGGCTTAGGTAAGTGCTGGGAAGGGAACTAGGCGAAGGTATAGGTTAGGGCTTGGGTGAGGGCTGGAAAAGGTTAAGATAAGGGAGAAAACAAAGGCTAAGATAAGAGCAAAGATATGGACTAAGGTGAGGATTGTGTTGAAGGCACTATAGGAGCTGGGATAAAGGGTTGCTGAGTGACATGAGGATTAACAAAACGGATAGGGAGTGAGCACTGGGATGATGAGTTTGATGAGGATTAATATCAGGGGTAGAAGTAAGGGCTAGGATTAGGTGTAAAGGCAGTATAAGGGGTGATGAGGACTAGATGAGGGTTTATATAAGGGGAAGAGAGAAGGGCTGCGACGAGGAACACAATGGAGACAAAATAAGGCGCTAAGGACTAGATGAGGGTTGTTATAAAGGGAGGGGATAAGGGCTGGGATAAGGGATGGCGTGAAGACAGTACAAGGGTTAGTGTAAGGGGTGGTGAGGGCTAGATGAGGGTTAATATAAGGGGTTGGGGTGAGGGAAGGGCAGAACACAGGTGGGTCTGGGTGGTTTATAGCCCATTGGCGATTGATGACTCACTTTACCGCCTTCAGAAATGTGTGGATCGCGGGGAGGCACTCATAATTGTCGCTGTGTGTGTGTGTGTGTGTGTGTGTGTGTGTGTGTGTGTGTGTGTGTGTGTGTGTGTGTGTGTTTGCGCAATAAGAACAGCTGCAGACTTAGGTAACATATGGGATGCAATTATCAAACACCTTTATACACCGTTATGTGGCTGTGCGTATTGATATGTTCAGGTGTAAATATACCTGTACCAGTAACTCAGGTAGGCTGCTGTAAGAGAAATAAATACCGTCCTGTTTTTGTCTAAGAGATTATTTTACATGGCGAAACATTACCAAACTCTTATCTTAATCTCTATTGGATGGCTCGAATTTTCCGCGAATGACTGACCACCAGGATACTAATTTCTCTAAGCGTACGACCATATTATGAAAAAAAAAAAAAAATGTATTGATTGGAGAAGGTTCCTTGTCACCAAATTCCATGTCAACTACTGCAGACTCAAAGGTGAAAACTAAAGTGATTACTAACCTTACTTGGAAATTAGCAAAAAGAAAAAAAAAACTATGAATAAAGAAGGCTGACTTTGAGGAACACTGTTATAAAGGAACACACACACACACACACACACACACACACACACACACACACACACACACACACACACACACACGCACACACGCACACACAAGAAGTTTCTGTTTTACATTTAAATACTTGGAACAAATGATACAGACGATATCGCTAACGAGACAAAATCACATGACAAGAGTGCCTAACCAATGGCCTCTAAAGAGTACGGAACCAATAAATAAATAAATAAATACATAAATACAGTAAATAAATTGCTAATCAGTTCATCATAGCAGAAGCGACTTGCAAATTATACTCAGTTTCAATTTGATTATGTTTCTCTGTTGTCATACACGGCATCCTGTAAGAGGTAGGCTAATACGGACAAGAAAATATGGCAATTCTATCTCAGCTCAGTAATGATCTCTCCTACTACTGCAGAGTACCCCATGAGAGAGAGAGAGAGAGAGAGAGAGAGAGAGAGTCGCTCATCTTTCCAGGACCAGCCTACCCATCTGCTCTAGACTCGCTCCCCTGTCACACACGATTTACTTTGACGAGACCTCACATCGCTAACTTGGGGGCGTCTCGGTCATTATCTAAGAGAGAGAGAGAGAGACAGACAGACAGACAGAGAGACAGAGAGAAAGAGAGAGAGGTTAAGTACTCGACATATAAAAAGGTAATACCACTATCGAAACAAACTAGGCACACACACACACACACACACACACACTGTAATTTAGCTGATAAGGCATGAGCAAAACAGTGAATTAGATTACCGCAAAGAGTTCAATACAATTTACCTCCAAAGGCCAAAATAAACACCTGCTTAAGGCATCACCTGAAGCAGCTTTTAATCAGAACAATACGAGCTGGACGTCAATATAAAAATTCACCTCTGGACAAAAGCGTGCTGAACAGAGCGGCAAAAAAAAACACGGCCAAACTTAATATCGATATAACAAAACACCACGGACAGCGGAGCACGAACAAAGCACAACAACAAAGCGGGGAGAGGGATACCAAACAAGCACAAACACCGCAAACAGGAGGAGAAAGGCAGCGGTTTACAAGCAGACTCCTCGGCAAACAGCGGAAGTGTAGCCAAAGGAAACACAAGACAAGAGAGTGTAAGCCAACGCGCCCAAACAAACCAATGCACTGGCAAGCACTTCTATTTTTTACCCTTTTTTTTTCTTATGATTCCATTCAGATGACCCGGGAAAACGAGGTGAATGCAAGTCCACAGCTGGTCGATATTACATCTGGTCTTGTTTTTAGCTTCTGCTTTTTTAATGACGGCGTGCAAGTCCATACTTGGTCGAGATCCATTTTGTGTGTGTGTGTGTGTGTGTGTGTGTGTGTGTGTGTGTGTGTGTGTGTGTGTGTGTGTGTGTGTTTGGGGGAAGGGTATTTTTCAATCACTGAAAGTTTGAAGATCCATAATAACGTGGAGAATGCAGGTCCAAAACTGGTCGAAAACACCTTCTTGTGCACCTAGCTTCCTTACCCCTGAATAGAACTACAAAAGAATGTTTAATTGCCGAGTCTGGGGGCAAAACTTCCGTGGGTGATTATTAAAGCTCATGCATACTGCTTGGATTGTTGAAGCGAGCCACTCCCAAACCCAGAAAGTTGGGCAAATATCAAGGGGAGAGGTGGGAGGGAGAAGAAGGAGAGGAAGGACGAAGATAAGGTGGGAGGAGGAGGAGAAGGAGAGGAAGAGTGAGGATGAGGTGGGAGGAGGAGAGGGATACGAAGAACGAGGACGAAGTGCAAGGAGGAGAAGAAAGAGGACGAACGAGGACGAGGTGGGACGAGGAAGGGAAGAGGAAGAACGAGGATGAGGTGGACGGAAGAAGGAGAGGAAGAACGAGGGCGAGGTGTGGAGGGGGAAGAGAAAGAGAAGAAGAACAAGGAAGAGGTGGGAGGGGAAGACGGAGAGGATGAACGAGAACGAGATGGAGATATAAGATGAGATTGGTTGTAAAGGCGGGTACTGTGACTTTGAAAGAGGGGTCGTTAATGAGTAGGGACTTAAATGCCTAGATGTCATTTTGTATAAGGCCCCTCTCACAGAACGGGGAGTCAGGAAAGATAGATAGATGGACAGACAGACAGACTGATAGATAGACAGATAGATAGAACTCACTCGCGAAACAATGCAATTATAAAACAAAACACCATTTAGGCCTCTCATGGTCGCTCTTCAAGTATTATATGCCTGTTAAACCCAGATGATAATATTCAGTTAGCAAAGGCAAAAGGAGTCTGAGAGTGTCAATACCACCACCACAGGGTCAAACAGCACCATTATTTTAACCCTGCTAACGAAAAACGATTACATATAACTGAGAATGAGTCACAAGAGAACAAGACTCAAACACACTATCGCGGATCCGGAGGTAGGAGGTTGACTTAGTATAGCTTGTGCAATTAGATGACACGATGCAATGTAGAAGTTGCAGAATATATTGAAGGATCCATTTCCTTGCAACTTATTTTGTGCAATTAGATGACTGTGTGCATTCAGAAGCAAAGCAAATCAGTAAAATATCGACCCTTTAATGTAAGTGTGGCATTGTAAAGTCAACGAAATCACCAAGCTATCGATCCCTTCACTGTACGAGTCTGTTCGCGATGTGCAATTATACGACAGGATGCGCAGTAAAACCCACGAAATTACGCACGAGAGAGAGAGAGAGAGAGAGAGTCGATACAAACTGACAACTCGACCTTCCTCTTCCCCCACCTGGCGATACTAGATAGCTACAAAATTCATCATAATACCTGTCTGCTGTGTTACCTGTGTGAGCGGCAGGTAATCAATAATTAAACCAACGAGAGAGAGAGAGAGAGAGAGAGAGCTCGACCTAATACTCAACAGCGGTTTAAACATACTCATTATAACGCCTCGCTGTCACCTGTGTATAATTAAACAAACATAAGGGGAGAGAGAGAGAGAGAGAGAGAGAGAGAGAGAGAGAGAGAGAGAACGGGGGGATTGGGGGGGGGGGTCGAAGGCAATACCCACTAGCGATTGAGGTATTGAGAAGGGACATGCGATTCGAAGCTCCACATCGCCCGAAGCTGTAAATCCCACGCCAGATAATGCTTATGATTCCACACCCATAAATCACACTAATATCTCTCCACCCACGTGATACTTTTTCCCCCTCTCCTCTCCTCTCCCTACACCTATTACACCCTATTACACCTCATCACTGGTCTCTTCCTTCACGCTGCCTTCGACATTATTAATGCGGGTTCTTTTGTATCTTCCCTCGCGTGGTATTGATGTATTTGCGCTGCTCTGATATACGTAATGGCATCGATCCGCCAACAGAAGCCGCTGAGTGAGGACGGACACGAGCCAATAAAAATGAATAACTTGTGATTTTTCATTTATTAACCTGACTGGGAGAGGGGGGAGGGGAAGTCTAATAAACCTGAATTATCTCGTTGTCAATCGATACCCGGCACGCTTAATACCCCCACAGTCGACTCTTCTCTTCGACTTTTCCCCTTCTCCCCCCACCCCCCCCCGCCCTTCGGCACCCCTCAGTATTCCCCTCTTCTCCGACTTCCGTACCATACTTTTTCACTCCTCTACACCGTCCACTTTCCCTATCTCTCCAACTCCCCTCCCCCTCCCAACTTCATATCCCCCCACTCCCCAACGCCTCCCCTTCCCCCTTCGATTTCCCTATTGTACAGTATCTTTCCCCTCCCCGACGCCTTCCACTTTCACACCTTCCTACTCCCTATGACTATCTCCCATCCGCTACTCATGACTCCTACATTTCTTCCACTGTCTTCATACTTCATTGGCTTTCTTATCTCATTTATAACTCCCTTTCCTCGTTTTCTTTCTATCAACCCTTTAGAGGCCAAATTTAGGTATAATAATCCAGCTCGCATCGGACGAGTTTACTCAGCTGAGGAAAAAACACTGCTCTAGATGTTTTAAGTGTTCATCTTAAATTCACCTCTTGCCTACTTCCTTAACTTTATATTGATAACTTTACCTGCCTGCCTCCGTTACTCTTACATCCTTACATCTCTTATTCCAATTACAATCTCTGTGTCTCCCCCAATTCTGCTGTAAATCCTGAAGCGTTCTACAGTACGGCAGATTCTTTCAATTTTCCTCAAGCTCAATTAAATCCATTAAACTTTCCTACCGTCCCACTTGTATAACTTCCCCATCATTCAAGGCCATCCACACTCTTCTTGCCTTCGTGGATCTGCTATAAATTCTAAGGCGTTTTACAGCACATTCCCTCAAAGCCTTGGCCAATCCATCAAATCTATGAACATTCTCCCAATTTCGGTAACTTCCCCATCATTCAAGTCCAACCACACACTCCTTGCCTCCCCAGTACAGCTGTAAATCCCCTCACATCTGTATTCTCCACCACAATTTCCCTGCCACCAACACTCTCTCAAATCAAAGTTGAGTAATAGCTATTTCTTTCAAATTCACCCACACTCTTCCAACTTCCGCAACTCTCCCATCAGTCAAGTACTCCCCTCCCCTTCCCACTTCTGCTATGAATCTCCCCAGTTCTATATTCTCCCCTCACCCTTTCCACCTCCCTCAAGTCCCAAAGCCAAACAATAGCTACCGCTCTCAAAGTCATCAACATTCTTCCCCCTTCTCTAACTTCCCCATCATTCAGAATCATCTACACTCTCTTCTCCTCCCCAATGCTGCTATAAATCCCCCCGCATTGAGTATTCTCCCCCTCCCCCCAATCCCCCACTCCAACTCCCTCAAGCCTCGAAGCTGAATAATCGCCATCTCCCCCGCTGGGACGACCGTCGGTAAAATGATTCCTCGGTCGTAATTCCGGAAGGTCGTAAATTCCGCGTGACGGTCGCCATGCATACGACAAGGGGTTGTATCCTATCTGATTTGGGAGACTCCGTAACACTTCCTCTTCAGCGACTTGTTTTGTAAATTCAACATTAATATCCTCTTGTCTGTTGCTGATGCGGAATACAGTATGTCCGTATAACCCCTTCAGCCTGATAACGTTCTTTTAATTTTTTCCTCACTAATAACGTTTTGTTCAACTTCCATGCACCCCACAGTAGTTACTGGTGTACTGAAGCCTACATGTACCACCTCCAGTTCGAGATGCCCTTCTTGAGCTTAAAAATTAACACTTTGACGACAGCGAGAAAAATCAGAAAAAGATGTCTTCAGACAGAATAAATAAATAAATAAATATACATATATGTTTTGAGTTTTGACTGTTCTCGTAATAATGTTTACCATTATTTGTTATAAATGCGGCTCTACTGCTACGAAATCCCACATGTCAACCGATGAGCCTCCCTCTCCCCATCACGGTGCCTCACTATAGCTATGTTTTTGTCACAGGTTGCAATCAAACTGTCAAATCAACATCAGGCCACTTGCATCACGGTATTTTGCACTGCGTCACGGTATTTTACATTGAGATCTAAGTATGCGGCCGGGAGATTGTCAGTTCCGGTTAATAAATACTGATTGTACAATGAATGGCGGTGGTGTAATGATAGCAGATTCGGCCCACATACTCAGACGATCTGGACTCATAGCTAAATTAAACAAAAGCATTCCGGGGCCGAATACTAATCGCCCGCCAAAATATGTTATTGGCTAAGGTACATGCTACCTGCAAACCAAATGTTAAGAAAATTAGCACAACTCTACGGAATTCAACCATCGCGTTTCACAAGAAGCCAATCCATATTAAGAAACATAAGGTGGCTGGCATTCGGTCGTCTTTGATCAAATCCTCACCAAAAGTAATACGTTTCTGCATATCCACATAGTTGTTATTTCCTGAGGGTTTAGTGAAAATTCGTCCAGAGCATTTCGATATATCTTGGCAACAGATACACACACAAAATTCGTCCACAGAATTTCGATATATTTTGGCAACAGATACACACACACACACACACACACACACACACAAAACTATATCGCCTTGCTAAAGGGGGACGAAAATAACTGTATGGGGGATTTAGAAGTGCGGATTTATTTTGGAACAGTGACATATAAGATCATATGAAGGTGTGATATGCAAAATAAATCATTAGAGAGGAGGAGGTGGAGGTGTAAGGAGACAAAATCCAAACAATAAAGATTAGGCTACATTAGATAAGAAAAACAAATCAAAAGAAAACTTCAACTCAAACCCAAACATATCGCATGAGAAAATAAACTGAGCATAAAGCAAACAAATCAACAAACAAGAATGGCGACCCAAGCGAAAAACGAGAGAAAAAATGGAAGAGACATACAACATCGAACAAAAAAAACAAAAAAAAAACAAAAACGGAAAACACGAGGCTTATTATCAAAACAAATATTAGGACAAGACCAGAGCGAAAAAGAAAGACGAGAGAAAAGATGAATGAGACAAAAATATATATATGTATATAAACCGAAAAAAGGGAAACCAAATCCAAGGAATACCAACGAAACAAGGAACCGAAAAAAAATAAATCGAAAAAAAAAAATCAGTACAGAAAGAAATATGAAATCGTATATATAAAAACGTTTAAAAACATAAAAAAAAAAGGGCAAAAAAATCGAGGAAAATGAATTCGAAACAAAGAAAATCACAAGAAAAAATGAGCTATACAAAGTGGGATGAACACGAAAATTAAGGAAAAACAGATCGAACCTAATATTAAATCGAACTAAAAACAAAATCATGAAGGACTAGAAGGAGTTAGAGAGTTGGGGGAGATGAAGAGGAGGGGGAAGTGGTGGAGAGAAAGAGGGGGTGGGGGATGATGAAGAGGAAGGGAATTGGTGGGGAGAGTAAGCGTGAAAGGGGAGAGAGGGGTTGGGGAATGATGAAGAGGAAGGGAAGTGGTGGGGAGAGTAAGGATGAAGGGGGAGAGAGGGGTTGAGGGATGGTGAAGGGGAGGGGGAAGTGGGGTGGTGAGTAAGGGTGAAGGGGGAGACAGGGGGTGTTCGCTATCTGGTGACCGGGACTGGGGGGATGATTGGCAGTGTGTGTATTTGCCAATGAAGGTGTGTTTGGCCTTTTGAAACTGCTGGTGGGGGGGCAATTAGACCGTCAGGGAACCAATTTCATTAGTCCACTTCAGGAAAAGACAAAGGACGCGGAGACTAAGAGGTTGGAAAAAAGGCTAGCAAGGCATCACGCAGCCTGAGGGGAGCTGATTGGGAGGGAGATGGGGAGGAGGATTGTAGGGGTGTGGGGAAGGGAGAACGGGAAGGGAGTAAGGGAGAATGTGGGGTAAGATAAGAGTAGGTGTTTTGGGACTGCAGGGGACGGAAAGGGAATGGAGAGGAAGTAAGGGAGATTGTGAAGTAAGAGAAGTGTGACTGTGGGGGGAGGGATGTGGAGAAAGGGGAGGCAGTGGACGGATACGTGGGTCTGTGGGGAAGGTAGGGAATGGACTGTGGGGAATGTGGAGGAATCAGGGAGTGGGGGAGGGGGAAGGAGTAAAGGAGATTATGGGGTAAGATAAGGGTGAGTGTAAGGGGGTGTGGAGAAAGGGAGACGAGAGAGGGAGCTGTGGATTTGTGGGGGAGGGGGAAGGTAAGAGAGAGAATGTGGGGAAAGTGGTGGGCTCAGGGGTGAGGAGGTGAGGGTGAACTTAATATCTGGTTCACCTTTGTCATCCATTTTCTTAAGAAATTAAAAGAAAGGCATAATGGGGAGGGGAGGAGAAACTGTGAGGTGAGGATATGGGTGAGGGAGAGTGAGGGGGGAGGTGAGGGGGACTGTAGGGAGGAAGAAAAGGACGGGCGGATGGGGGGAAGGGTAAAGGGATAAATGGGATGAAGGTGGAGGAAGATGAGTGCAGGAGGATGGGGTGGATAAAGTGTGGATGGGAAAAGGTGAGGAATGGGAAGGGGGATGCAAGGGGAGATGGAGGAAGGTGAATGGGGAGAAGATGGGCAATACTGAGGACGGGAGAACAGAAATGGGACGGGAGAGAAGTAGGGGAAAAGAGAGGGAGAGAAGAGAGGTAGTCGCTGCATCTGACCAACCACCTCCCACCACCGTGATTGCTTGCATAAGAAATCAAAGAAAGCTCAGAATGAGAGACTAAGGGTTTTTTTGCAAGCACATGACAGCCCCGGAGCAACACACAGGATAATTACATCGCCACCATTGCACCATCTGACTCCCTGCAAAAGAAAGATTGGGGGGGAGACAGACTTTGTAATTTGCATATTGTGTTTCGTGTATGTGTTGGTGGTTTATCGGATGTTACAAGAGGGGGAGAAGGCTTTGGTTTTGAATACAATGGCCGGGAGATTTTGTATTTTGTAAACACACCAACTTTCCTTCTTGTCTTCTTTAATGTTATTCTTGCTCCTTCTAATACTGTACGCATACTGTATATTTATTTGATCTCTCTCCCTCTCTCTCTCTCTCTCTCTCCTTTTCTCCGGCAACAATTGATATGTACCTCTTCAATCCTTCCTCAGATTTTAATTATCTCATCTCATTTTATTTCTCCATTATGTTTCATTATACTCAATCTCCTCCTTACGTTTCTCCATTCCTGATTCTCTTTCCTTTCCTCTCCTTTCCACTCATATCTCTTACTCATTCGATTTCATCAATATTATCCTTCTCTTTGCTTCTCTCCCTCTTTGCTCTCCTTTCTCTACTCCCCACCTTCATCATCCTCATTCTCCACCATTACTATCCTCCTCTCCATCGCCTGTTTCTCTGTCACCGCCATCTTTTTCTTTCTTCTTTCTCTCTTCCACCATTCTCATACCTTCCTTTTCTTCTTAACAAATCCCCCTCCTTCCCTCCCTCACTCTCTTCCATCACCACCATCGTCATCTCTCTCTTTCCTCCCTCCCTCCCTCCCTCCCTCTGTCCTACCTCCCACGCCATCACAATCACCATCATCACCCTCTTTATTCTCCCTCCCTCCTACCCTTCCCCACCATCACCACCCCATCACAATCACCTCCCCCTTCCTCCTTCCCCCCTATTTTCCCCTCTACCACCACCACCACCATCATCAACATCATCATCTTTCTCCTCTTTCCTCTTACACCATCACCATCACAACCATCATCATCACCCTGCCTATCCTCCCTCCCTCCTACCCTTCCCCATCATCACCATCACAATCACCATCATCACCCTCTTTATTCTCCCTCCCTCCTACCCTTCCCAACCATCACCAACCCCATCACCATTATCACCCTCATTCTCCATCACTCTTTCACCGCCGCCTTTCCAATTAAGATTATTTCGCCATCAGGATTATTAGGCAAATTACAGTGATGGCGTATCGTGTAATTAATGACTTGCGAAAAGGGAAGAAAGCACGACAAAACAAACGAACATAAAACACACACACACACACACACACACACACACACACACACACACACACACACACACACACACGCATAAATCCATCCTGCTGAGGGGGTGGGGTGGGGGAGTAAAAGCGCGCATGAGTGAAAGAGAACGTAAGACCTTCACAAAAATGGCATTATTTTTACACAGTCTTGCTACTTTCATGTGACCTTATTCAAGAAACTGACGGGGACTGTGGCTTATATTCTACGTGACTTCGGAAATTCGTTACACCTCTCCCATGGCGATTTATTTTGCACATTACACCTCAATATCCTTTTGTACGTTATTGGTGTACACGATGTCGATATTAAACAGAAGTAAATAACATAAAAGAGTCCCTTAAGGTAGAATATGGTAAATGAATCGCTTAGGAAAAGGTGTCACTCATAAAAGCGCTTCTGTTTCTACCTCTCGTTTGTACCTCCTTCAACACGAGGGGTTTCCTTAGCTTAATGAAGGTATTTAGATGTTAAAATGAATTACTAAAGAGAAGTATTTGCGGAACCTAAGCTAACTGAGACCAGGAGCCACGATGACGAGGAGGAGACGTTTAAAATAAGCCGCTGGAGAAGAGTATTCACGAAATCCGCCACGCCAACGGAGACGGGGACCCAAAAGTCACGAAGAAGAGGAGAAGATGTTTAGTCAGAATAAGTAGTTGACAAAGAGTAGCTGCGAAATCTAAGCTAACAGCGAACAGGACCCAAAACAACGAAAAGGAAGAGAAGGGAGAGATGCATAGCCAAAATAAGTCGCTGAAGAAAAGCCGTCACGTAATTCGGCACGGTACCGGAGAACAGGACCCAAAGCCACGAAGAAGAAAAGGTGAAACTATCTAGAAAAAAATAAGCAGGTGAAGAAGAGTAGTTACGAAATCTAAGCCAACGAAAGAGAGAACCAAAAGTCACGAAGAAGAGGAAGGGAGTGAGACGCTTCGAGAAAATAAGTCGCTACGAAATCTGTCAACGAGAACACGACAGAAAAGCCAACGAAGAAGAGGAGGAGGAGGAGGAGAAGGAGGATCGACGGACCGCAAAATGGAATTAGATCCCCTCCCTGAGACCGGTGCTATCAGGCCTAATACCTTTTATTCGGGCGATTATCAGTGTTAATGCTTCTTAGTCCATCTTGTCTTTATCTCCGCCCCGTCCCCACAGCCTTTGAGAAACCCCCTAATGGTGGTTGGTGATAGGGGATTGAGGGAGGGGTGAGGGGGAGGGAGAGAAAAGGGCTTAGGGAGGAAAGGGAGGGATGGAGGGAAGAGGAAAGGAAATGAGCGAGAGATATAATGGGAGAAAGGAGGGTTTATAAAGGAAAGACAGACAGAGAGAAAGGGAAGGGAAGTGAACGAGGAAAATAAAAGGGTATGAGCTTAGGGAGGGAAATGTGGGATGGAGGGAAGAGGAAAGGAAATGAGTGAGAGATATAAAGGGAGAAAGAAAGATTTATAGAGGAAAGAGAGAGAGACGAGGAAAGGAGTAAGAAATATTGAAGCAAGAAAGATTTATAGAGGAAAGAGACAGAGACGGGGGAAGAGGGAAAGAAATGAAATGGACAGGGAACATATACTGAGAGAGAAGAGGGAAGGAAATGGGCGAAAAATATACAGGGAGAAATAAGGGTATACTGAGGAAAGAGAGGGACGGAGGGAGGAGGAAAGGGAGAGAGTAGGACTTTGAGAGGAAAGGGAAAACTGGACACGAAAAGAAAGGGCGAGGAAAGGACTGTAAGATGAAAAACAGTGGCAAGGAAGGAGAGGAAACAGACTGTATGAAGAAAGTAAATGGAGAAAAGAGGACACTGAGAAGAGAGACAGGCAAGAGGAAAAATGGAAAAGGGGAGGACTACACAGGTACAGATAAAAAAAAAAAAAAATGCTTTGGAGGGAAAAAATGGCATGAGAGAGAGAGAGAGAGAGAGAGAGAAAATGTAACTTAGAGATGGTTATAAAAAGAAATATGTTACTTGAGACATTTTTTGCATCTCGAAATAATAACACACAATTATATATGTAACTCATCCGAGGACTTTTGGTTATATATTAAGTGGCTTTTGAGATTTCGTTACATCCAAGCGGAATAAATCTAACATAAAAGATAAGGGTAATGTATAATATGCAAAATAAATCGCCAAGGATAAGGTGTTAGGGACCCTCATATGCCATCCAGAACAAGGTCCTTACTAACACCAAACTGCCTGACCTTACGACCAAAACCCATCCCCGTGCTTGGTTGGTCATCGTCATAGCAACCAAAAAAAAGGCGACCGACCATAATTACCACCACCACCACCAGACCAGAAAATGAAAGAAAGAAAAAAAAAAAAGATAATGCGACAGCCACTTTGTTATTGACACTTGAAATTACGACTTAAGTGCGCCCCCTTTGATTGAAACTTCCGATTACTGGGACGGCGTAAGGTATGGGCGCCCCGCTGTGATCCAGATGAGGGCTGTGGCGGCGCTGTGTCATGTGGCCGCCTCCGGGTCTTGGCGGTGCATTCTGGGAGGGACGGGACACTGGACCGCGTAAAAACAATGAGGGGGGTGGGTTTGTACCGGTGGGGGTAGATATTTCACGGTGGGGGTTGGTATTTCACGGTGGGGGTTGATATTTCACGGTGGGGTTGATATTTCACGGAGATGTTTATATTTCACGGAAGGAGTAGGAGTTAATATTTTACGGATGGGTTGATTTTTCACGGCGGGGTTGATATTTCACGGAAGGGTTGGTATATCACAGTAGGCACAGATATTCCATGGTGTAAATCTCATAAATAATTCGCGATGGAGGTAGACAAATTCCTGGATGGTAGATGTTATACAGAGGAGTAGAAATTCATTGAGGGTAGATTAAAAAAAAAATGTAGATATATGATAATAAGGTGGTTATTTCACGGCTTGTTGAGCATATAGGAGTGAGTTTAATAATCAAGATCTGCATGAGTATAAAATGACGAGGTTATTATTGCACTGTCTGATATCTCGTTATTAACTGTTATGATCTTATGCAGGGATAATCAGACAGGAGAAGAATTTATGCTGAAAAACGAAAATAAACAGAATCGTAAAGAAAGGACTGGTTACAACATAAAAAAATTGAGGGTTCATACATTTTTTAATTAACAGTGCATTCAGTGAGAGAGAGAGAGAGAGAGAGAGAGAGAGAGAGAGAGAGAGAGAGAGGGGGTCACTAGCTTAACATGTCTTTAGAAGAGGGGGAGGGGGTAAAAATGTCACGGGTCTCGAACCGGGGAAGGAAAAAGCCAAAATACCGGGAACCAGGACCACTTATGACCGTCTAGACCGGCTACGGACGGCTGCTAATGGAGGTATGGGAGGGGGGAGGGGTGGGGGCGAGAGGGGAAAGAGAGGGGGGGAATAGATGTGAGGGGGGGGTCGCTTCGTCACGGGTTAGTGCTGATGAGGCGGGGGTAGGGGGGGTAGGATCTTCACAGGCTGGACTTCTTTTAAGGGGGTACATTTGTCACAGATCTGGAGCTGAAGAGGGGGTGTGGGTGATGATTCGTGAGGAAGAGGTTGGGGGAGGGGGGGGGTCGTTAATGAGTAGGGAGGTGGGGGTGTTAATGACCAAGGAGGCGACTACTGTAGGCAGTATAGGGAGGGGAAATGGGGGAAGAGAGGAGAAATGAGGAGGGGGGAGAAAGAAGGGCGAGGGTAAGTGCTATTTCTAAAGTTAGGTTTTGGAAGGGGCTATTAGGACGAATGTGAATAAAAAGTGGAAACGAGAGAGAGAGAGAGAGAGAGAGAGAGAGAGAGAGAGAGAGAGAGAGAGACTTACACAGATACACAAATCACACAAGCTTCGCGGTCCTTACTAGGTGGTCCAGCCTCAATACAGACAAAAAGATTTATTTGCTAATTATAGTAGGCTGAGAGAGAGAGAGAGAGAGAGAAAGGAGGAGACCACTTCCTCTATCAACCAAGCAACAGAAAACAGAGCAAACGAAAAAGAAAGAAAAAAAGAAAAATCATACAGAAATCGCGAGACCAGACCGAAACACAACGGTACTCAGTCACCCTCAACAATTTCGATATTTCATTCCTCAGGCCCGCAGCGACCAACTCCAGTGGGTGTAATTTCGCAGCAAAATCGGGGACTGTCTTGAGGCAGTCTGGAGGCGAGGTTTGGGTAGGTTAATATATATGGGGTTAATTTGTTTGGGTACGGGGTGAACTGGGGGATTGGTAAATGTATATGGTGGTAATCTATTTGGGTACGGGGAGGATTGGGAGATTGGGTGAATGGTTTGGTGGGTGGGTAGGTAGTGATGTGATCTTTATTCTCTCTCTCTCTCTCTCTCTCTCTCTCTTTCATTTTCTATACATTCTCAGCATCACGTAACTTATGCTCTCTCTTCCGTACTATCATTTCCTTATGCTGTATTTCATTTTTATCAGCATTTCCATTAGTATCAAAGCCAAACCACCTCGTTGGGCCCGTAAAGTCTGTATCGTCTGTATGTCTTCGCAACCATGCAACCCTCCTAGTGTCTCTCCACCGTTACTCCACTATTACATTAACTTCACATCCCGTCCCTCGATTTCAACACTGAATACAATATCTGGATTATATATATATATATATTTTTTTTTCCTTTACCTTGATAGTGATCTAGGTTATCTGATTTTAACCACATTCTATGCTTTTCAATTCTTCGGTTATTTTTGTATTTCTTTCCACGATTTCACTCCAGAGTTTCTTCTAAATCCACGTCTTAACACCTCCAGTATGTAGTTCTTTTTTTAGTTCTTGCTTTGCTATCCTCTCCAGCTCATACATTTTGATTTAATTTATTCCTCATGCTACTAGACGACGGTATTCAGCTTAAATGAGGATCCTGTTCATGATGGGAATAATGAAGGCTATATGCAGCCCCATCGGAACATTTCTTCTGAGCTGAATGAAAATCGTATGACAGAAGCAAGGTAAAAAAAAAAAAAAAATACAAATAAAGTTCTCAGGCTGAAGGGGTTACACTACTGATCTCATTCGTACCTGAAAGAGAATTTTTAAACAATTTTCCAAGTCAATATTACTTTTTTTATTTTTCACTGTTCTTTGCAGCAGCATTCACGATTTTCCTTTTTTTTCTGAATACTGATAGCACTCGCAGGCTCCTATGACCCACTCAGCTGGATAAAATCGTCTGTGCTTAACTGGCATTAAAAAAAAAAAAAAAGCGAGTATGAGAGGGTTGTTGGTCCTCCCATGAAAGACCGCACTATTGTAGAAATCTTTTAGTCTGCTTTCAGGGTATCTTCACGCAGATTCCTCTCCGTCAAATGACACACACACACACACACACACACACACACACACTAGAAAAGGTAAAGTTGATGGTGGAATTATGTACAGAGTTCATTAACCCGTTCAATGCAAGGACACTCCACTCAGCTGAACTGTTTGGAAATATCAAGAGTAAAATTCTGTCTCCCGCACTGACAACGTTCATGGAAGCAATCGGTATATTAAACTCCATCACTTAAAAAAAAAAAAAAAAAAATCCAAACTTAATATATCAGATGTGAGAATGCAAGGAAAAAATAGTATTCGTATTGAAAGTGTTACCTCGCCTCCTCGCTATAAATCTCTCTCTTATCTATACTTTGGTCTCTGGGTCTCCTTTCCCGTGTCGCAACTGACCTTACATCCATCCCACTTTTCCAACTAATATCGATCTTTTCATATTCCTTCATATTTTACCTGTTCTTTTACCTTGTGGTTTTAGGGTAAGTATACATTAACTTATTTGTCTCTGTCTTAACTCGTGGTGTCGTATTCTAAGTACTGGAGAACTCGTAACACCTTGGCGATTTTAGCTTAAGAGAATCGTAAGAAAATATGACGTATAGAAGAAAAAGTCACTGAACTGAAGGTGTTATGATCCAATAAGAATCCAGCCCCACTTTCCCACATCGGTCAAGTTTCTACCAATCACGTATTTTTTCCAGGTTGGATATTGGTGTGTGTGTTTTGAAATGGAACCTCGAGTGCGGTCATCCATTCTGGTGTTTCATATACATTCTTTTTTTATATTCTGCCAGTCATACAGTTCATTACACGTTCGACAACCTGAGTGTCTGATTATTTACATTCTTGCTCTCTCACACACACCGTCATCCTCCCTCGCACACCTGACCTCCCTCTCACTCCATATTTCACACTTATTGACAGTATTTGGAGCCGAACGGGAAGGGAAGTTTTATCTACCTGGATTTTTCTCCCTCGTCATGCGTTCAGGTGTACTGTTTCTCGTGTTTCTATTTATCTTGGGACCTTGTGTTTTTTTTTTTTTTTCGAATTTCGTTACGTCGGTTTCATGTTAATTTTCGTTTTTATTACGGATTTCCTTATGTTCGTTTTTATAATTAAAGTCTCCCTCTCTCTCTCTCTCTCTCTCTCTCTCTCTCTCTCTCTCAATATTTTCCTATCTATCTGGTTTTCTTTCGACTCCTGTTATATTTGTTTTTTTTCTTCCATTCTTTTCATCATATTTCTTCCCTTATCGATTTTATTACGTAAATTTTCCGACCCATTTGACCTCTTTCCACTTTTTTTTTTTTTTTTTTTACTGTGATTTATGTGTTTATTACGCTTGTTTCCCTATTATCGTTTTTATTAGGGCTGTTTACTGTCTCTGCTGATCATGATTCTAAGTCCTGCTATCTAAAGTGTCTCTTACCTTATATATTACTAGTCTACTTTTTCTCTCGTATCAATTTGGTTTTCTCCATTCAATTTTGCTATAACTGTACAATTTCTTCCGGTGATGATGACCTGTGATCTTTTCAAGTGCCAATGTCGACTGTTTCTTATTTACAGCTTGGTCCTCTCTCTCTCTCTCTCTCTCTCTCTCTCTCTCACACACACACACACACACACACACACACACACCACTCCCCTTTTTCTGCTTCACATACACACACACACCCACTGCCCCTCCAGCTCTTTTTCCCTTCCCTCATACATCCTTCTCCAGGTCGCCGTCTTGTGTGTTTCCGTCCACATTTTATACCCAAACCACCGTCTTCCTCTCTGTCGCAACTGCCCTCTCCCTCAATCCATATTTTAGCCTTATCCTCCATCTTCTGAACCCTGACTACACACCAGTTCCAAACGAGAAATCTTACATATTTGGTTTTTACTCGTCTCTGTCGCTCGTGTTTCCCTTTGTTTCGAGAGCTTTTAGTATTTGTTGGTGTTCGTATATACCTCCTTCACTACGAGCAGGTCATTTTTTTTATTATATTATTTTACGAGCAAGTCATATTTATTTAATTTATTAGATTACGAGCAGGTCTTTATTTTTATTTTATTATTTTACGAGAAGGTCTTTATTTTTATTTTATTATTTTACGAGTAGGTCTATTTTTATTTTTTTATTTTACGAGTAGGTCTATTTTTATTTTATTATTTTACAAGTAGGTCTATTTTTATTTTATTATTTTACGAGCAGGTCATTTTTCATTATTTTACGAGTTTTTTTTTTTATTATTATTATTTTACGAGCAGGTAATTTTTTCATTTTATTATCCTAGGCGCGGGTCACTTCTTATTTAACGAGCAGGTCATTTTTTTAGTTTATTATTTTACAAGCAAACCACTATTTTATTATTGCAAGCGTACTATAATCTAGTCCGCTTCAGTACGAGGGGCCATTCCTCAGATGAATAAAATCGATTGGGAGCAGCAGAAGAAGAAGAAGAAAAAGAAAGAAAGAAAGAAGAGAAAAAAGAAAAAAGAAAGATAAAAAAAAAGGTTAGAAGGAACAGATTGATGAGGGACCAAGATTTCGTTAAAGTGAAAATCCTCAGAGGTACAGTGAAGCATCATATGGGGCTTCTGTAGTGATGCACCTTGAGTGGAAAAATCCTTAGGGAGTGACTAACTGACCGGGCCGCTCCTCAAGATACTCCCGCCTTTTAAGGTAAGTCCTCGTACTGAACTCACGATTCCGCCACACGTTCCACCAGCTGTGCCTACCACGGACTAGTGTTTTTGCATTTCCCAATTATATTAACTACAGCTTAGAGTATCTGATTTTCCACTCCTGTTTTTCCACCTTATACTTGTCTTCCAATTCTTAGTTCAAGGTACTCCAATAATCCATTCCCTTACACCACCTTATAACTATTTTCCCAGTATTAGTAGCCTCAGCATGTCTTCACAATATTCTGAGCCATCTGAGAAAATTTCCTTCCTCAGCTTTATCATATATCTAACTAGCTCTTTCCCTCTTTCATACCAGAACACTAATAAACTTGTGTCTTGTTTCTCACTCCACAACCCTACGCCTCTGTCTTAAAAATTAAATTCCCTTACATCAATCGCCTCTTTTCTCCATTGCACCCAAACCTTCTCTCTATATGCCTTTACGCTGCGTCCGTTCGTCGATTTTCTTATCTTTTCTTCTGTTTGTCTGCCTGTCTGTCTTTGTCCCTCTCTGTCTCTGCCTCTTTATCTCTGTCTGTCTGTCTCACACACACACACACACACACACACACACACACACACACACACACACACACACACACACACACACACACGCACACACCCTAGCCCTGTCGTGTCGCCCAGTTCCACCCATAAATCAGCCGGCCTGGGAGTGTTGTCATTAGGCCAATCGTTGCATCAGATACTACAAGAATTATTGATCAACCTTCGGGCATATCGAGAGGGGGAGGAGGAGGTGGAAGAAGGGCAGGGCTAAAGGTCCGTGGACAGAAAGAACTGTTCGTGATTTCTGGGTGGGGATTTCCGTCGGTCTGTTAGTGTCTTGGGTTTTTCTTTTTTCCCTCTCTATTTGGTGTAGTTGCTAAGTTCTGATCATATAAGAACAAGAAAACGTGGAGAGGAGAGGCTAGTGGTTCGTGAATAGAAGTGCTCGTGATTCGTGGTGTTCGAGATTTCTATCAGTCGCTTCGTGTATCTTTTGGCTTTGTTTGCGTTGCTAAGCTGCTAAATGTGTTCCTGCTCCTCACTGCTATACATGGCGACATTGCTAAGTTGATCTGGGTCTTTCCTCTTCCCACCTACAGTCCTCTTGCCTCCTTCTCCCCTACCTATCTACACTCAGCTTCCACCTCTTTCGCTTCTCCTTCACCAACACACCAGTTCCTCGTAAATTTCTCCCTCAGCTCACTTCGCCTGCTACCTTGTTCTGTCCTCCACATTTCACTGGCAGATTCCCCCTCCATTTCACCCTCTCCTTCCACTCACATTTTCGCCTCTCGTCCATTTGTATCCCTCTGCGATACAATATTCCTTTTCCAGTTATGTACCCACATCGTTCTATCTATCTACCATAGCCACATTTCCTCTCTTTCATCCATACTACCCAAGCTAGTATATTTGTCTATCGAACTTGCCGATATCTATCTCAACCTTTTCCCCCAACACATCACCTTTCTCGTGCGCAATATTTTTCCATCAACATCCTCCTTTTGCAATGACGCATAATTTTCATTCATCACTGACACATCACAACCCCTTCTCTTCCAATTGCTTGATTCTATTTCTCTCATCTACTTTCTCTCACCCACATTCACTCTCCCATCCTTTCTCTACCATTTGCTTCTTTATCGCATCCACATCTTTTCTCTCTCACTTCCTCTCCTTCACGAACATGCCTTCTTGCCTCTCTCTCTCTCTCTCTCTCTCTCTCTCTCTTTCGCTCCCCACATTTACCTTTGCCATCCACATTTCTCCCCCTCTCTCACCCACGTTCTCCCTCTTCACTTCCCTGTTACCTGCCGCTCCTTCTCGTCACATCCGCCCTTTTCCTCCACACTTCCTACCCACTCCCATCCACATTCCCTCCCTCCTGTTCCAACCACGCCTCCCTGCATAGTCACCCACCCCCTCTCACGCTTACAACCCCCTCGTCCCTCTTCCTCCCCCTCCCGTTTTGTAAGGTCCCTCTCCATCAACACTTAGGGTCGTGCTGTCCAACGTAATATTTGATCCTATTTCTGCAGCCACAATGACACGTCGCAAACCTCGGTAAATCCCGTTGGGTATCACGTTTCTCCACAACACTGGGGGATTATTTTCTGGGATATGCCTTTTTTTTTTTCGTTTCTGGGATTTTTTTTTCTTTTCTCTCCCGGCTGGACTGGCCAAAAGGAATTTCTTACAGTTCGCCAAGCTTTTTTTTCCTGTCTCTTTCTCACTCTTCTTTTTTCCCTCAAAGGAATGAAGTATGTTCTTTGCATAGTAAGGGCAAAGGCTATGTAATTTCCAGTACTGTTTACGATTTGTTGGCTTGTCCGGCAGTGAGACTTAAAAAAAAAAAAGTCTGTATATGAATTTCTGATTTTTTTCTTTTCCATTTTTAAGGCTCAGTGGACTCGGCTCGACCCAGGTAGTAATGAGAAAATTGGGGTTATTTGTCAACTTAGCTCTGAGGGTATCAAATGGAGGAGAGAAGGACAAAAATTTTTCTCCTTTTATTTTTGGCTGCTAAGATTAAATGATACTCACTGATGCTTGGTAATTGGAAGGGTGGTGCGACAGGTGAGGGCCGGGAAGGCGATGGGTGAAAGGTGAGTATGAGGTGAGTAAAAGGTGAGGCGAAGACAAAGGGAGGAGGAAAGATCGAAGAAAAGTTACAAAGAGTTACACAAAGTCACACAGACCACACAGACCTTCCCAACAAGGAGGTCTTGGCTAATTTTGCTGGACAGTCCTTCTCTGTTCACGGAGGCAGAACAAAAGAATGGAACAGCAAGGAGACTTTCTTTCACCCTCTAAACCCTCCAAACCCCCAACAGAAAGAGAATCAGAAAGAGCCAGAAGAATGAGAATGATGAGCAAGAAGTTGGTGTGGGTAGAGAGGACAGGTAAGTGATGAGTTAGTGAGTGCGCTAATAAGTATGAAAAATAGCTAGATACAGATAGAGATACGGAATGTTAGAGAGAGAGAGAGAGAGAGAGAGAGAGAGAGAGAGAGAGAGAGAGACTGGGTTAGTAAGTTAGTGAGCAAGTGGTGCGAAGGAAGGAAGTTAGAATGAAGAAAATGAATACAGGGACAGAGACACGACAGAGACGGAAAGAGGAACGACCGTCCGTCCGTTCTTTATTGTCCCCTATACCGTCAACACACCAGATAACAGAATACCATTACGTGTGTGTGTGTGTGTGTGTGTGTGTGTGTGTGTGTTGATCCCTATCGCGGCTCCACATCCTCACCTTTGTCACAGTAATAAACAAAACCTAATTACCTATTGTCTTCATGTACAGTCGATCCGGTCGGTAATTGAACAATAGCATTTCTTTTTTCACCGCAAAACAAAAGACAGTGACCGTAGCGTACATGATATCTGTTTTTATTCACTTTATTACCGTACAGATTTTTTTTCGCGATATTCAAAGGGGCCCATTATAATTACAGGTATTAGAGGTGTAATTTACTCTTAATTGTTCCATTGTCCAGGAGAGTCAAGGTATTTGATGATAGAGACGTTAATGCAGGTGTATATGGAAGGGGATGGATTGGTGGAGGGGTGTAGGGAAGATTAGGTGGGGGGAAGGAGGGGGAGAAAGGAGCTCTGGAAGGAAGCGAGATAGTTGGCAAGGGGGAAGGGGTAGGGGATGGGTTGGGGGAGGGGATGCAGAGGGTGGGAAAGGAGGAAGGTGGTGTTGGGCGGCAAGAGGAAGACGGAGAAGGATTCCTGAGAAGAAGCAAGACTGTAGGGAAGGGGGAAGAAGTGAGGGATGAAGGAGGGAGAAGGGGGTGAAGGGGAGATCAGGTGGTGGGGGAAGGCAGAGGAAAGGAGGACGAGAAAGGAGCCATGGAAGGAAGCGAGATAACAGGGAAGGGGGAATGGGGTAGGGGATGAAGGGAGGGGAAATTAGGTATGGGAGAGGAAGGAATGAGAAAGCTGATGGAGAAAGAAAAAGGATGAGGGAAGGTGATGGAAAAAGAAGCAGGAGAGAGAGAGAGAGAGACGATCAGAGGAGAGACGCCCCGTAGTGAAGGGGTTATGACGCCTCGTAGTGAAGGGGTTATGTAATAAAGTAGAGAGAGATTATAAAGATACACCAACCACACAGACGTTATGGTCCTTACTAGGTGGTCCGGCCATAAAATAAAGTAAAAATGTTTATGGACACTGGGAATGAGAGAGAGAGAGAGAGAGAGAGAGAGAGAGAGAGAGAGACCTATAACTGAGTAGTAAACAATGCGGAGACAGGACAGTAAACCACCACAAAACCCTCAAAATAAAAAAAAAAATAAAAAATAAAAATCCCCAAAAGAGTGCAGGGATAGGGGTCGCATTTACATATAATGATCTGTAACTTCCTTGTCTTTGTAAACGCTAATGTATTCCTTTCACTCACGTCTCATTTCGATTCAATACGGCAAATTTTGTTATGATGGCGATGCAGGAGTTACGCCTCTCTTTTACGGGCGGAATGAGCGATAGAATGGGGGAGGCGACGAAGATATGTGGGGTTTTCTGGGAGTGGGTGGATGTCATGTGTGTGTGTGTGTGTGTGTGTGTGTGTGTGTGTGTAAAAGTGGTTGGATGAATATTAATGGAAATGGGGCTTAAAAAGGTGGACAATAGGATGGGATGTAAAATGGAGATGGTGAAATATCGTTCCATTATGTTTCGGTCACGTGGGGATATTTGTGTTTGTGTGTGTTTTTTTTTATTGTTTTCTCTGTGGTTTATTTAGCAGGTTCATTATCGCTCACTCTATAACTACCGCCCACTGATGTATTTGTCTCGTACTCTGTCACGTGCACTTCCTCTCTCTCTCTGTCAGTCTGTCTGTCGCCTGTCTTTTTGTCTCTTTCTTCACCACACATTTCCTTCTCTCCTCTCCCAAATTCCCCTTCCGTCCTACCCATTTTCTCTGCAGTCTCTTCCACACTCCTATTATACCCCCCCCCTCTCTCTCTCTCTCTTCAGATTTTCACCCCGTGCACCATTCTCTCCCTTCTTCCTCCTCCCTTCTCACTGCAGTATTCCCTTCGTCTCCATTCCTCTTCCCTACTCCTCCAATTCCCCTTCTTTCTTTTCTCCTTACTCCCCATCCCCATCCATCCATCACTCCCACTCCTCCCTAACTCCTCCTTCATGTTCCTCATTTCCCCTCCATTCATCTCTCCTTCCATATCTAAACTCCCCACCTCCTCCATTCGCCTCCACAATCCACTTCCTGTCACACTCTCTCCCTCCCCATACATCCTGTCCACCCCCCATTCACCCCAACCCCCCACATCCTTCTTGCTCCCCTAGCCAAGCTCCCCACTCCTCCTTTCACTTCCACTCCTTAGCTCCTTTCCTTCCCTATCCCCATCCCCAGTCACATTCAGCCCCACTCCTCACTCCCCACTCTTCTAATCTCCCTACGTCCTTCTCTCCCTCCCTATCCAGCCTTCCCCCTCCCCACTCCCTCCCCACTCTTCTAATATCCCTACCTCCTTCTCTCCCTCCTCATCCAGCCTCCCCCCTCCCCACTCCCAGCCCATCGCATCAAATATTAAGCCTGCTATCAGTACAATTAGTGGGGTTCGAAGTGTGGAATCATTCAGGAAGGTCTGTGTTATACCTCTGGCCTCATCACTGCACAGGGAATTGTAGTCGATATGGTGTGTGTGTGTGTGTGTGTGTGTGTGTGTGTGTGTGTGTGTGTGTGTGTGTGTGTGTGTGTGTGTGTGAGAGAGAGAGAGAGAGAGAGAATATCCCAGTCACTAAAACTTTCACAAATTACCGAAGATATACAACTAAATAATAAAAAAAGGCGAACCCACAGACACACAAGGCCGACACAGAGGCCACTTAAGCGGCATTATATGGGCGTTTCTCCGGCTGTTTCCTCCCACTTATATAGTTCTTATGCCTCTAGGGCCACTTTTTATTTTATTTATCTATTTATTTTTTTTTTTTTTTTGCTACGACACTTTGCAGGGTCGAAGGGAAATTTCACAGCCGTTTTCTCATCTTCATCGCCATATTATGAAATTTTTTATGATCGTACATGGGGGAAAAAGGAAATCACACACACACACACACACACACACACACACACACACACACACACACACACACACACACACGAAAATCAGGACCAGAAAAAATCACCACCTCTTACGAAGGATTGGGAGCGTGGAAGAAAATGGTTAGTACTAGCGTTACCTTTGACTTTTTCTTTACTTTCTTTTATTATATACGGATGGAGATTATATTCTGGCCACTGCAGCGAGAAGGTAATTGAGGTTGTCTTGTTTGTTTGTCCTTTGTTGTTGTTGTTTGCTGATTCGCGTCTGATTAAGGGTGGCGTGTTTGTGTGTGTGGCTGTGTTTTTGCTTTCCTCCGTATACAAACACTTACACACACAAACACACACTGACGCAGGCTCTACCTCTCATTCTCTCCCTCTCTCTCTCTCTCTAAGCTGAATATTAATGTTCACCGGTAGCAAGACTTTAATAGGATGGATGTAATCTTACTGAAGGGCTGCTAGTAAAACACAATTGAAAAAAAAAAGAGGAATAAAGAAAAGCAAGAGTAACTTAGAGAAACTGAAAACAGAAGAAGCAACAATGAATTAAAAAGGAATAACAAGAGTCTGGGTCCAATTAAAAAAATACCACACACACACACGCAAATATCCTTCTCGCCCCCCCTAAACATAAATCCAACTCAGAGGTGTCCAAGTGGATGAGTGGGGAAGAAGTCAATACCAAACGATACACAGAACTCTGCCCTATCAATAACCCACCAACGCCTCCATAACCGCAATAACGAGGCGAGAGCTCTGTGTCAATAACGGGGCCATCACTCAGTCCGTCTCTGGCGCATCCGGCTGTGTCATCACGGTTCAATAATCAATGCAATCCAGTGTGGCAAAGAAAAGGCGAGTGACGAATGTGGCTTGTGGTGGTGGCAGTGGCTGTGTCAGGATTTGGTACGCGAATAGACAGGGAGTGCGTTTTTGTTTTGTGTGTGTGTGTGTGTGTGTGTGTGTGTGTGTGTGTGTGTGTGTGTGTGTGTGTGTGTGTGTGTGTGTGTGTGTGCGACCATTTCATTATTCTCAGACATCATACAAATCAGTCATACTGTGTGTATGACAAAAGAAGTGACCAATATAATTCCTTTCATGTTTCCATCACCAACATAGTCAGTCATACAAACAGACTGTGCTGATATGGCTTCTCCTCTTTGGTCCTTCCATACTGTCTAATGAAAGTGGTTTAAGGAGCAATGAAGTTGATATAAGGGATTGTTACTGCTACGTGCGCAAAACAGATCACAGCATATAAGTCAGTCCTGGGCACAATAAACACAGGTAAACACATCAAAACACAGCACAGAAATAAACACAGCACAGAAATAAAACCTACCCTGATGAGTCACAGAAGGTCCACCGCTATGTTTCTCTTTGCTAAGTTTATCAACAGATCTACCTTCTGTCCCTTTGAGTTCGGCTGAAAAGTTACGGTGATAGAGCTAACGTGAGGACATATGACAGTGACAGAAATAACATGAAGACATATTTCGGGTCTTTTACTCACTGTACATCTGCCGAAGTCGGTGTCAGGGAAGAATAGACCAAACCACGACACAAACAATTACCTGAAACACAGAGGAAATGGCAGTCAGACCACCGTGGAAAAAAAGGAAAAAAAGAAAGAACAGCTCACCAAAGATTACCTAAAAAAGCGTTAGAAAAGAGTGAGCAATTTGTGACATGCAAAGGAAACTGAGCGAAGGTAATTTACTGTACTTGTGTAGAAATGACAAATATTACACCTGGAAGGGAACGAGACACATAAAAGGAGGTGTGGCAGGTGAGACGGGAGGGGGAGGGAGGAATTAGGAGGTGAAGCGGAGAATGAAGCAAATAAACGTCGGGAAGAAAGAAACTGAAAAAAAAAAAGGAAAGGGGAGGGGGAACTTGGGCACATGAGGAAGATGAAAGACTAAAGACAGAGTAATAAAGCAAGAAGTGGACCTGAAAGCGAGGGAAGAATTAAGGGGTGAAGTGAGGGAGAGAAGAAAATGAAAAATTGAAAAAAAAGGAAGACACAGAGGGAGTTGAGGAAGACGAAAGACAAAAGATAGATGAAAAACTTAAAAAGTGAAAGTGATGGGGAAATTTTGGGGTGAAGTGAGGGATAAGAAATATGACAGACGTAAAAGGGGGAACGATAAGAGAGAAAGAATATAAAAAGGGGAAACAGAGTGAGGTGGGGAAGATGAAAGACAAGAGAAAAAAAGAATAACAAGGAAGTGATGGAAGAATTAGGGGATGATGTGAGGAAGAAAAAACAAGATCGACCTAAAGAGGGAAGGAGAGAAAAGGGGGGGGGGAAAGGAGGAAAAGAGTGAAATGTGGAAGATGAAAGACAAAATGGAGATAATGAGAGAAAGGGGAAGGAAAAAAGAAGGGAGAGGCGAAAGAAACATTAAAACCAGGTGAGATAAGGGAGAGGAAAAAACGATGAAGAAATAGGACTTTGAGTGACCAGTACAAATACGAGACAAAGAA
>NC_137012.1:27015652-27018152 GCF_032717465.1 Coenobita brevimanus
GTTGGGTAGATGTTTAGACAGATGCATAGAGAGATCGGTAAGGATATATAACTTGGCAAATAATTTGAGTACGTGGACAGGCTAAGACAATGATAGATAGATAGACAGACAGATAGACAAGCAGACAGATGTAAACACACAGACAGACACACAGATCCAGACAGACAGACAGATAGACAGATAGACTGCATGACAGATACATATAAGGTGATAGATATACCGATAGATACAGACAGCTAATCAACAGGACAGGGAGATAGATAAATACAGATAAGTAGATACATGATTATACGTGGACAGACAGACAGAAACAGATAGACAGGTAGATAGCAGGACGATAGACAGGTGAATATGTACGCAGGTAGATAAGGATCGAATGCAGAAAGGCTAATATACTGATAAAAGATTAATATTTGGTTTGGACATATACTGGCAAATACGTTTATGTGAAGCTACAGAATGTGGTGGAAGTTTTTGACGTATCAGATAAGAGCCAGGATTCCGGGGGGCTTGTACGATGAGTAAATGGTAGCGTGGCCCACAGTTTAGGCAAACTTAAGGCTGTCTGGACGTTGCTACTCCTCACCCTGACCTAAGGTGAGAAAGGAGATGCGGATGATGATGATGATGATGATGATGATGATGATTATTTATAAATCTATATATGTTGAAGACAAAAGGTATTTAGCTCTCGTAGATGCATAAACTGATAGATACAAGGAAATATAAACAAGAAGATAAGTGTAGTGTGGATGCTGAAGAAACAGATGTACAGATCAATCGATATGTATGCAAAGAAATATATCGGTAATTATTGACAATTGTGAAGATATGAAAACAAAAATATTTATATGCAAATTGAGCTTCAGAAAGGACTGAATGGGAGATAGTGTACGATCGTAAAACAGAGAGAGAGAGAGAGAGAGAGAGAGAGAGCAGCTGCTTCACCTCTCTCTCTCTCTCTCTCTCTCACACACACACACACACACACACACACAGGGCAGGACTACGCCAGACCATCTTAATTACTGGTTTTATATCATAAGTGACACTCTTAATAAGCGACGGAAACATACTGCCGGAGTCGATGGTAATTTGGCTCTACCTACACTTCCGGCTACACCATCTCTCTCTCTCTCTCCACCTATTCCTCCTCCTACATCTATCCCCTTCGATCTCTCTCCCTTCCACTACCCCTCTCACTTCTTCCCTCCCTTTCTTCCTTCCTTTTCAACTTCCCTTTTCTTTTTCCCTCCCCCTGCCTCTCTTCCCGATCTCCTTACTATACATACCCGTCTCCCCTTCTTTCTCCTTCTTTTCTCTCTTCTCCCTTCTCCTCTACCTCTCCTTCCCCTCCGTATTTTACATCTATCCTGTCCTCCCTTCCAATCTCTCTAATTTTGTACACCTACGTTTTTTCTTTCCCTAACTTTTTTTTTCTTCTCTGTCGTTTCCCTTCTTCCTCACCTCAACATTTTTCTATCACATCCCCTCATCCTTCTCTCCTCTTCCCTCTTTCCAGCAATACATCTTTCCCTTACTCCTCCCCTTCCCCCCTCCTCCTTACCCTTCCTTCCCCATACTTTATCCCCTCTTCCTCACCCTTCCTCTCCTATCCCCTCCCCTCTTCCTTCTTCCACCTCTTTTTCTCTCTTCTCTTTCTCTATCTCCTCTCATCTCTCCTCTTCCCCTCAACATCTCTTCCCTAATCTCCCTTACGCCTCCATCTTTTTCTCCTGTCCCTCCTCGTCTATCACCTTTCCTCTTTTCCTCCACCTCTCTCTCCTTCCTTCATTCCTTCCTTCACTCTATCAACTTTCCTCCTCTCCACCTCTGTCTCTCCGTCCTTCCTTCACTCTATCACCTTTCTTCTCATCAGTGTCTCTTTCTCTCCTTTCTTCTTTCACTCTATCACCTCCACTCTTCCTTGCTTCACATCTCTTTCTCCCCCTACCCTACTGTCCTCCATCACCTCCCCTTTTCCCAGTCCTTCATTCCCCTATCAGCTTCCATCCCCTTATCCCTTCATACCCCTACCCTCCCCCTCCCCTTCCCCTTCTCCTTCCCCCCTAGCCCTCAAGGTAGTGGTAATTACTACGAGGTCCAGGTTATTATCTCATTATTGGTGCGTGACTCTCCCTTTACCCCACACCGGCTCCTACTCAATATGGCGACTGCAAAGGCGAGTTAACACAGGTCACGCGGGAGTACAAAGGGGGTCAGGGTGGAGTTCAAGGAGGTCAGGGTGGAGTTCAAAGGGGGTGAGAGTGGAGTTCAAAAGGGTCAGGGTGGAGTTCAAAGGGGTCAGGGTGGAGTTCAAGGAGGTCAGGGTGGAGTTCAAAGGGGGTGAGAGTGGAGTTCAAAAGGGTCAGGGTGGAGTTCAAAAGGGTCAGGTGAAGTTCAAGGAGGTCAGGGTGGAATTCAATGGGGCCAGGGTGGAGTTCAAAAGGGTCAATGTGGAGTTCAAAGGGGCCAGGGAAATTCAAATTGGGTCAGGGAG